>NW_027207493.1:0-318524 GCF_963455315.2 Globicephala melas | reverse complement strand
GCGGTGTTGCGGCCAGCTCACAAGAAAACGAGTTGAAGAAAGGAGCTCAGGGGCACTGTAATTCACAAACCTGCAGAGTTATAAATGACAACTATCGTCCAAAAATATACTGAAGTAAGGCTGCCAAGAGGACTTGAAAGCGGGGCAGAATTGCAGGAAACCGATTTCAGGAGGTAGACTGGAATTGCATTGAAAGCATAGGAAAAGAGGCAGAACGTCCACAATGATGCACTTGGCCAAAAAGGGCGTATGCGTTTTTTCCTGAATATATTCAGGAAAAAACGCATACGCCCTTTTTGGCCAACCAAGCAAGCTTGCAAAGGAAATCTGCACTACAATGAAGTCTCACTTCCCCCCCCCCCCCGGTCAAAAGGGCCATCTGAAAAAAGTGTAAAATCCAGAAAGGCAGGACAGGCCATGGAGAACTGGGAGCCTTGTTATGCTGATGGGCGGGATGTAAACTGCCAACAGACACTCGGGAGAAGTGTATGGTGTTTCCTGAAACATCTAAAAAACAAAGCAACAGAGCCTAGGGCACTTCCACTTATGGTCCTATAGCTTAGGGAAATTAAAATCAAAAAGACACAGCCACCCCAATGTTTGGGACGCCTCTGTTTACAAGAACCTCGTTTACCGTACAAGTTCAATATCACAGAAAGTGAAAAATGGATAAAGAACTTGTGGTACTTACGTACAATGCAGTATCACTCAGCAGTGAAATCTATGTCATCAGGCCCGTAGCAGCACAATGAGTGGATTCAGGTACGATGATTCTAACTGAAATAAGTCACACAGAAAAAGAAACATCATAAGATATCAGTAATACACGGAATGTAAACTTGGCTACACAGGAACTGAATTACAGAACAGAACAGGGTCTCAAATTTAGAAAACCAACTTATGCTTGTTTAAGGGTAAAGGTGAGTTGGGGTGCTGCATAAAACCAGAGATTGAAATGAGCACAGATAAAGTTCCTTAAGCCAAATATGGAATAGACAAGAGCTACTCCTTGCTCAACGAAATGGACTCAACACCGCATATTAAACGCCTAAGAATGTATCTGACTCTTAAGTATCTTAAGACCTATGGATTGCTATGTCTCTGAAAGAGAATCAAGCATGTGTACAGGGACATAAACGCAGCAGTGATAGGATTGGAGAGGTTCGGTGAGCAAATGAAGACCCTTTGAAGTCATATTGCATGGTACCCATTCCACGGGTTTCAACTACCCAGGTTTAAGGTATTCTTCCTTCAGCTAAAACATGCATGTGGAACCTAGAGTATGATCAACCATGTGATCGGGAGACGTGTTCAAATATGTCTCAGTTTTCGTACCCTGGTACTCGGGTGCAACATTCCAGACGCTTTACTAACACTCTCCCGACTTGGAGAGTCAGTCCCTTTAACCTCCTGTTTGGCCCAGTTTGCAATTTCTGCGGAAGATGAACAGGAATAGCGAGAACCAATGAGAGACTAGCTGGAGGTGTCTGGACGGGCAAATTTAACTCTCATTTCCCACCAGGAAGAGGAAATAACCAAAGGCTCAGCGTGCCGTGTCGGAACCAGATTAGGGCCTGAAGCCATCCTGCGGTGTTGCGGCCAGCTCACAAGAAAACGAGTTGAAGAAAGGAGCTCAGGGGCACTGTAATTCACAAACCTGCAGAGTTATAAATGACAACTATCGTCCAAAAATATACTGAAGTAAGGCTGCCAAGAGGACTTGAAAGCGGGGCAGAATTGCAGGAAACCGATTTCAGGAGGTAGACTGGAATTGCATTGAAAGCATAGGAAAAGAGGCAGAACGTCCACAATGATGCACTTGGCCAAAAAGGGCGTATGCGTTTTTTCCTGAATATATTCAGGAAAAAACGCATACGCCCTTTTTGGCCAACCAAGCAAGCTTGCAAAGGAAATCTGCACTACAATGAAGTCTCACTTCCCCCCGGTCAAAAGGGCCATCTGAAAAAAGTGTAAAATCCAGAAAGGCAGGACAGGCCATGGAGAACTGGGAGCCTTGTTATGCTGATGGGCGGGATGTAAACTGCCAACAGACACTCGGGAGAAGTGTATGGTGTTTCCTGAAACATCTAAAAAACAAAGCAACAGAGCCTAGGGCACTTCCACTTATGGTCCTATAGCTTAGGGAAATTAAAATCAAAAAGACACAGCCACCCCAATGTTTGGGACGCCTCTGTTTACAAGAACCTCGTTTACCGTACAAGTTCAATATCACAGAAAGTGAAAAATGGATAAAGAACTTGTGGTACTTACGTACAATGCAGTATCACTCAGCAGTGAAATCTATGTCATCAGGCCCGTAGCAGCACAATGAGTGGATTCAGGTACGATGATTCTAACTGAAATAAGTCACACAGAAAAAGAAACATCATAAGATATCAGTAATACACGGAATGTAAACTTGGCTACACAGGAACTGAATTACAGAACAGAACAGGGTCTCAAATTTAGAAAACCAACTTATGCTTGTTTAAGGGTAAAGGTGAGTTGGGGTGCTGCATAAAACCAGAGATTGAAATGAGCACAGATAAAGTTCCTTAAGCCAAATATGGAATAGACAAGAGCTACTCCTTGCTCAACGAAATGGACTCAACACCGCATATTAAACGCCTAAGAATGTACCTGACTCTTAAGTATCTTAAAACCGATGGATTGCTATGTCTCCGAAAGAGAATCAAGCATGTGTACAGGGACATAAACGCAGCAGTGATAGGATTGGAGAGGTTCGGTGAGCAAATGAAGACCCTTTGAAGTCATATTGCATGGTACCCATTCCACGGGTTTCAACTACCCAGGTTTAAGGTATTCTTCCTTCAGCTAAAACATGCATGTGGAACCTAGAGTATGATCAACCATGTGATCGGGAGACGTGTTCAAATATGTCTCAGTTTTCGTACCCTGGTACTCGGGTGCAACATTCCAGACGCTTTACTAACACTCTCCCGACTTGGAGAGTCTGTCCCTTTAACCTCCTGTTTGGCCCAGTTTGCAATTTCTGCGGAAGATGAACAGGAATAGCGAGAACCAATGAGAGACTAGCTGGAGGTGTCTGGACGGGCAAATTTAACTCTCATTTCCCACCAGGAAGAGGAAATAACCAAAGGCTCAGCGTGCCGTGCCGGAACCAGATTAGGGCCTGAAGCCATCCTGCGGTGTTGCGGCCAGCTCACAAGAAAACGAGTTGAAGAAAGGAGCTCAGGGGCACTGTAATTCACAAACCTGCAGAGTTATAAATGACAACTATCGTCCAAAAATATACTGAAGTAAGGCTGCCAAGAGGACTTGAAAGCGGGGCAGAATTGCAGGAAACCGATTTCAGGAGGTAGACTGGAATTGCATTGAAAGCATAGGAAAAGAGGCAGAACGTCCACAATGATGCACTTGGCCAAAAAGGGCGTATGCGTTTTTTCCTGAATATATTCAGGAAAAAACGCATACGCCCTTTTTGGCCAACCAAGCAAGCTTGCAAAGGAAATCTGCACTACAATGAAGTCTCACTTCCCCCCGGTCAAAAGGGCCATCTGAAAAAAGTGTAAAATCCAGAAAGGCAGGACAGGCCATGGAGAACTGGGAGCCTTGTTATGCTGATGGGCGGGATGTAAACTGCCAACAGACACTCGGGAGAAGTGTATGGTGTTTCCTGAAACATCTAAAAAACAAAGCAACAGAGCCTAGGGCACTTCCACTTATGGTCCTATAGCTTAGGGAAATTAAAATCAAAAAGACACAGCCACCCCAATGTTTGGGACGCCTCTGTTTACAAGAACCTCGTTTACTGTACAAGTTCAATATCACAGAAAGTGAAAAATGGATAAAGAACTTGTGGTACTTACGTACAATGCAGTATCACTCAGCAGTGAAATCTATGTCATCAGGCCCGTAGCAGCACAATGAGTGGATTCAGGTACGATGATTCTAACTGAAATAAGTCACACAGAAAAAGAAACATCATAAGATATCAGTAATACACGGAATGTAAACTTGGCTACACAGGAACTGAATTACAGAACAGAACAGGGTCTCAAATTTAGAAAACCAACTTATGCTTGTTTAAGGGTAAAGGTGAGTTGGGGTGCTGCATAAAACCAGAGATTGAAATGAGCACAGATAAAGTTCCTTAAGCCAAATATGGAATAGACAAGAGCTACTCCTTGCTCAACGAAATGGACTCAACACCGCATATTAAACGCCTAAGAATGTACCTGACTCTTAAGTATCTTAAAACCTATGGATTGCTATGTCTCCGAAAGAGAATCAAGCATGTGTACAGGGACATAAACGCAGCAGTGATAGGATTGGAGAGGTTCGGTGAGCAAATGAAGACCCTTTGAAGTCATATTGCATGGTACCCATTCCACGGGTTTCAACTACCCAGGTTTAAGGTATTCTTCCTTCAGCTAAAACATGCATGTGGAACCTAGAGTATGATCAACCATGTGATCGGGAGACGTGTTCAAATATGTCTCAGTTTTCGTACCCTGGTACTCGGGTGCAACATTCCAGACGCTTTACTAACACTCTCCCGACTTGGAGAGTCTGTCCCTTTAACCTCCTGTTTGGCCCAGTTTGCAATTTCTGCGGAAGATGAACAGGAATAGCGAGAACCAATGAGAGACTAGCTGGAGGTGTCTGGACGGGCAAATTTAACTCTCATTTCCCACCAGGAAGAGGAAATAACCAAAGGCTCAGCGTGCCGTGTCGGAACCAGATTAGGGCCTGAAGCCATCCTGCGGTGTTGCGGCCAGCTCACAAGAAAACGAGTTGAAGAAAGGAGCTCAGGGGCACTGTAATTCACAAACCTGCAGAGTTATAAATGACAACTATCGTCCAAAAATATACTGAAGTAAGGCTGCCAAGAGGACTTGAAAGCGGGGCAGAATTGCAGGAAACCGATTTCAGGAGGTAGACTGGAATTGCATTGAAAGCATAGGAAAAGAGGCAGAACGTCCACAATGATGCACTTGGCCAAAAAGGGCGTATGCGTTTTTTCCTGAATATATTCAGGAAAAAACGCATACGCCCTTTTTGGCCAACCAAGCAAGCTTGCAAAGGAAATCTGCACTACAATGAAGTCTCACTTCCCCCCCCCCCCCGGTCAAAAGGGCCATCTGAAAAAAGTGTAAAATCCAGAAAGGCAGGACAGGCCATGGAGAACTGGGAGCCTTGTTATGCTGATGGGCGGGATGTAAACTGCCAACAGACACTCGGGAGAAGTGTATGGTGTTTCCTGAAACATCTAAAAAACAAAGCAACAGAGCCTAGGGCACTTCCACTTATGGTCCTATAGCTTAGGGAAATTAAAATCAAAAAGACACAGCCACCCCAATGTTTGGGACGCCTCTGTTTACAAGAACCTCGTTTACCGTACAAGTTCAATATCACAGAAAGTGAAAAATGGATAAAGAACTTGTGGTACTTACGTACAATGCAGTATCACTCAGCAGTGAAATCTATGTCATCAGGCCCGTAGCAGCACAATGAGTGGATTCAGGTACGATGATTCTAACTGAAATAAGTCACACAGAAAAAGAAACATCATAAGATATCAGTAATACACGGAATGTAAACTTGGCTACACAGGAACTGAATTACAGAACAGAACAGGGTCTCAAATTTAGAAAACCAACTTATGCTTGTTTAAGGGTAAAGGTGAGTTGGGGTGCTGCATAAAACCAGAGATTGAAATGAGCACAGATAAAGTTCCTTAAGCCAAATATGGAATAGACAAGAGCTACTCCTTGCTCAACGAAATGGACTCAACACCGCATATTAAACGCCTAAGAATGTATCTGACTCTTAAGTATCTTAAGACCTATGGATTGCTATGTCTCTGAAAGAGAATCAAGCATGTGTACAGGGACATAAACGCAGCAGTGATAGGATTGGAGAGGTTCGGTGAGCAAATGAAGACCCTTTGAAGTCATATTGCATGGTACCCATTCCACGGGTTTCAACTACCCAGGTTTAAGGTATTCTTCCTTCAGCTAAAACATGCATGTGGAACCTAGAGTATGATCAACCATGTGATCGGGAGACGTGTTCAAATATGTCTCAGTTTTCGTACCCTGGTACTCGGGTGCAACATTCCAGACGCTTTACTAACACTCTCCCGACTTGGAGAGTCAGTCCCTTTAACCTCCTGTTTGGCCCAGTTTGCAATTTCTGCGGAAGATGAACAGGAATAGCGAGAACCAATGAGAGACTAGCTGGAGGTGTCTGGACGGGCAAATTTAACTCTCATTTCCCACCAGGAAGAGGAAATAACCAAAGGCTCAGCGTGCCGTGTCGGAACCAGATTAGGGCCTGAAGCCATCCTGCGGTGTTGCGGCCAGCTCACAAGAAAACGAGTTGAAGAAAGGAGCTCAGGGGCACTGTAATTCACAAACCTGCAGAGTTATAAATGACAACTATCGTCCAAAAATATACTGAAGTAAGGCTGCCAAGAGGACTTGAAAGCGGGGCAGAATTGCAGGAAACCGATTTCAGGAGGTAGACTGGAATTGCATTGAAAGCATAGGAAAAGAGGCAGAACGTCCACAATGATGCACTTGGCCAAAAAGGGCGTATGCGTTTTTTCCTGAATATATTCAGGAAAAAACGCATACGCCCTTTTTGGCCAACCAAGCAAGCTTGCAAAGGAAATCTGCACTACAATGAAGTCTCACTTCCCCCCGGTCAAAAGGGCCATCTGAAAAAAGTGTAAAATCCAGAAAGGCAGGACAGGCCATGGAGAACTGGGAGCCTTGTTATGCTGATGGGCGGGATGTAAACTGCCAACAGACACTCGGGAGAAGTGTATGGTGTTTCCTGAAACATCTAAAAAACAAAGCAACAGAGCCTAGGGCACTTCCACTTATGGTCCTATAGCTTAGGGAAATTAAAATCAAAAAGACACAGCCACCCCAATGTTTGGGACGCCTCTGTTTACAAGAACCTCGTTTACCGTACAAGTTCAATATCACAGAAAGTGAAAAATGGATAAAGAACTTGTGGTACTTACGTACAATGCAGTATCACTCAGCAGTGAAATCTATGTCATCAGGCCCGTAGCAGCACAATGAGTGGATTCAGGTACGATGATTCTAACTGAAATAAGTCACACAGAAAAAGAAACATCATAAGATATCAGTAATACACGGAATGTAAACTTGGCTACACAGGAACTGAATTACAGAACAGAACAGGGTCTCAAATTTAGAAAACCAACTTATGCTTGTTTAAGGGTAAAGGTGAGTTGGGGTGCTGCATAAAACCAGAGATTGAAATGAGCACAGATAAAGTTCCTTAAGCCAAATATGGAATAGACAAGAGCTACTCCTTGCTCAACGAAATGGACTCAACACCGCATATTAAACGCCTAAGAATGTACCTGACTCTTAAGTATCTTAAAACCGATGGATTGCTATGTCTCCGAAAGAGAATCAAGCATGTGTACAGGGACATAAACGCAGCAGTGATAGGATTGGAGAGGTTCGGTGAGCAAATGAAGACCCTTTGAAGTCATATTGCATGGTACCCATTCCACGGGTTTCAACTACCCAGGTTTAAGGTATTCTTCCTTCAGCTAAAACATGCATGTGGAACCTAGAGTATGATCAACCATGTGATCGGGAGACGTGTTCAAATATGTCTCAGTTTTCGTACCCTGGTACTCGGGTGCAACATTCCAGACGCTTTACTAACACTCTCCCGACTTGGAGAGTCTGTCCCTTTAACCTCCTGTTTGGCCCAGTTTGCAATTTCTGCGGAAGATGAACAGGAATAGCGAGAACCAATGAGAGACTAGCTGGAGGTGTCTGGACGGGCAAATTTAACTCTCATTTCCCACCAGGAAGAGGAAATAACCAAAGGCTCAGCGTGCCGTGCCGGAACCAGATTAGGGCCTGAAGCCATCCTGCGGTGTTGCGGCCAGCTCACAAGAAAACGAGTTGAAGAAAGGAGCTCAGGGGCACTGTAATTCACAAACCTGCAGAGTTATAAATGACAACTATCGTCCAAAAATATACTGAAGTAAGGCTGCCAAGAGGACTTGAAAGCGGGGCAGAATTGCAGGAAACCGATTTCAGGAGGTAGACTGGAATTGCATTGAAAGCATAGGAAAAGAGGCAGAACGTCCACAATGATGCACTTGGCCAAAAAGGGCGTATGCGTTTTTTCCTGAATATATTCAGGAAAAAACGCATACGCCCTTTTTGGCCAACCAAGCAAGCTTGCAAAGGAAATCTGCACTACAATGAAGTCTCACTTCCCCCCGGTCAAAAGGGCCATCTGAAAAAAGTGTAAAATCCAGAAAGGCAGGACAGGCCATGGAGAACTGGGAGCCTTGTTATGCTGATGGGCGGGATGTAAACTGCCAACAGACACTCGGGAGAAGTGTATGGTGTTTCCTGAAACATCTAAAAAACAAAGCAACAGAGCCTAGGGCACTTCCACTTATGGTCCTATAGCTTAGGGAAATTAAAATCAAAAAGACACAGCCACCCCAATGTTTGGGACGCCTCTGTTTACAAGAACCTCGTTTACTGTACAAGTTCAATATCACAGAAAGTGAAAAATGGATAAAGAACTTGTGGTACTTACGTACAATGCAGTATCACTCAGCAGTGAAATCTATGTCATCAGGCCCGTAGCAGCACAATGAGTGGATTCAGGTACGATGATTCTAACTGAAATAAGTCACACAGAAAAAGAAACATCATAAGATATCAGTAATACACGGAATGTAAACTTGGCTACACAGGAACTGAATTACAGAACAGAACAGGGTCTCAAATTTAGAAAACCAACTTATGCTTGTTTAAGGGTAAAGGTGAGTTGGGGTGCTGCATAAAACCAGAGATTGAAATGAGCACAGATAAAGTTCCTTAAGCCAAATATGGAATAGACAAGAGCTACTCCTTGCTCAACGAAATGGACTCAACACCGCATATTAAACGCCTAAGAATGTACCTGACTCTTAAGTATCTTAAAACCTATGGATTGCTATGTCTCCGAAAGAGAATCAAGCATGTGTACAGGGACATAAACGCAGCAGTGATAGGATTGGAGAGGTTCGGTGAGCAAATGAAGACCCTTTGAAGTCATATTGCATGGTACCCATTCCACGGGTTTCAACTACCCAGGTTTAAGGTATTCTTCCTTCAGCTAAAACATGCATGTGGAACCTAGAGTATGATCAACCATGTGATCGGGAGACGTGTTCAAATATGTCTCAGTTTTCGTACCCTGGTACTCGGGTGCAACATTCCAGACGCTTTACTAACACTCTCCCGACTTGGAGAGTCTGTCCCTTTAACCTCCTGTTTGGCCCAGTTTGCAATTTCTGCGGAAGATGAACAGGAATAGCGAGAACCAATGAGAGACTAGCTGGAGGTGTCTGGACGGGCAAATTTAACTCTCATTTCCCACCAGGAAGAGGAAATAACCAAAGGCTCAGCGTGCCGTGCCGGAACCAGATTAGGGCCTGAAGCCATCCTGCGGTGTTGCGGCCAGCTCACAAGAAAGCGAGTTGAAGAAAGGAGCTCAGGGGCACTGTAATTCACAAACCTGCAGAGTTATAAATGACAGCTATCGTCCAAAAATATACTGAAGTAAGGCTGCCAAGAGGACTTGAAAGCGGGGCAGAATTGCAGGAAACCGATTTCAGGAGGTAGACTGGAATTGCATTGAAAGCATAGGAAAAGAGGCAGAACGTCCACAATGATGCACTTGGCCAAAAAGGGCGTATGCGTTTTTTCCTGAATATATTCAGGAAAGAACGCATACGCCCTTTTTGGCCAACCAAGCAAGCTTGCAAAGGAAATCTGCACTACAATGAAGTCTCACTTCCCCCCGGTCAAAAGGGCCATCTGAAAAAAGTGTAAAATCCAGAAAGGCAGGACAGGCCATGGAGAACTGGGAGCCTTGTTATGCTGATGGGCGGGATGTAAACTGCCAACAGACACTCGGGAGAAGTGTATGGTGTTTCCTGAAACATCTAAAAAACAAAGCAACAGAGCCTAGGGCACTTCCACTTATGGTCCTATAGCTTAGGGAAATTAAAATCAAAAAGACACAGCCACCCCAATGTTTGGGACGCCTCTGTTTACAAGAACCTCGTTTACCGTACAAGTTCAATATCACAGAAAGTGAAAAATGGATAAAGAACTTGTGGTACTTACGTACAATGCAGTATCACTCAGCAGTGAAATCTATGTCATCAGGCCCGTAGCAGCACAATGAGTGGATTCAGGTACGATGATTCTAACTGAAATAAGTCACACAGAAAAAGAAACATCATAAGATATCAGTAATACACGGAATGTAAACTTGGCTACACAGGAACTGAATTACAGAACAGAACAGGGTCTCAAATTTAGAAAACCAACTTATGCTTGTTTAAGGGTAAAGGTGAGTTGGGGTGCTGCATAAAACCAGAGATTGAAATGAGCACAGATAAAGTTCCTTAAGCCAAATATGGAATAGACAAGAGCTACTCCTTGCTCAACGAAATGGACTCAACACCGCATATTAAACGCCTAAGAATGTACCTGACTCTTAAGTATCTTAAAACCGATGGATTGCTATGTCTCCGAAAGAGAATCAAGCATGTGTACAGGGACATAAACGCAGCAGTGATAGGATTGGAGAGGTTCGGTGAGCAAATGAAGACCCTTTGAAGTCATATTGCATGGTACCCATTCCACGGGTTTCAACTACCCAGGTTTAAGGTATTCTTCCTTCAGCTAAAACATGCATGTGGAACCTAGAGTATGATCAACCATGTGATCGGGAGACGTGTTCAAATATGTCTCAGTTTTCGTACCCTGGTACTCGGGTGCAACATTCCAGACGCTTTACTAACACTCTCCCGACTTGGAGAGTCTGTCCCTTTAACCTCCTGTTTGGCCCAGTTTGCAATTTCTGCGGAAGATGAACAGGAATAGCGAGAACCAATGAGAGACTAGCTGGAGGTGTCTGGACGGGCAAATTTAACTCTCATTTCCCACCAGGAAGAGGAAATAACCAAAGGCTCAGCGTGCCGTGCCGGAACCAGATTAGGGCCTGAAGCCATCCTGCGGTGTTGCGGCCAGCTCACAAGAAAACGAGTTGAAGAAAGGAGCTCAGGGGCACTGTAATTCACAAACCTGCAGAGTTATAAATGACAACTATCGTCCAAAAATATACTGAAGTAAGGCTGCCAAGAGGACTTGAAAGCGGGGCAGAATTGCAGGAAACCGATTTCAGGAGGTAGACTGGAATTGCATTGAAAGCATAGGAAAAGAGGCAGAACGTCCACAATGATGCACTTGGCCAAAAAGGGCGTATGCGTTTTTTCCTGAATATATTCAGGAAAAAACGCATACGCCCTTTTTGGCCAACCAAGCAAGCTTGCAAAGGAAATCTGCACTACAATGAAGTCTCACTTCCCCCCGGTCAAAAGGGCCATCTGAAAAAAGTGTAAAATCCAGAAAGGCAGGACAGGCCATGGAGAACTGGGAGCCTTGTTATGCTGATGGGCGGGATGTAAACTGCCAACAGACACTCGGGAGAAGTGTATGGTGTTTCCTGAAACATCTAAAAAACAAAGCAACAGAGCCTAGGGCACTTCCACTTATGGTCCTATAGCTTAGGGAAATTAAAATCAAAAAGACACAGCCACCCCAATGTTTGGGACGCCTCTGTTTACAAGAACCTCGTTTACTGTACAAGTTCAATATCACAGAAAGTGAAAAATGGATAAAGAACTTGTGGTACTTACGTACAATGCAGTATCACTCAGCAGTGAAATCTATGTCATCAGGCCCGTAGCAGCACAATGAGTGGATTCAGGTACGATGATTCTAACTGAAATAAGTCACACAGAAAAAGAAACATCATAAGATATCAGTAATACACGGAATGTAAACTTGGCTACACAGGAACTGAATTACAGAACAGAACAGGGTCTCAAATTTAGAAAACCAACTTATGCTTGTTTAAGGGTAAAGGTGAGTTGGGGTGCTGCATAAAACCAGAGATTGAAATGAGCACAGATAAAGTTCCTTAAGCCAAATATGGAATAGACAAGAGCTACTCCTTGCTCAACGAAATGGACTCAACACCGCATATTAAACGCCTAAGAATGTACCTGACTCTTAAGTATCTTAAAACCTATGGATTGCTATGTCTCCGAAAGAGAATCAAGCATGTGTACAGGGACATAAACGCAGCAGTGATAGGATTGGAGAGGTTCGGTGAGCAAATGAAGACCCTTTGAAGTCATATTGCATGGTACCCATTCCACGGGTTTCAACTACCCAGGTTTAAGGTATTCTTCCTTCAGCTAAAACATGCATGTGGAACCTAGAGTATGATCAACCATGTGATCGGGAGACGTGTTCAAATATGTCTCAGTTTTCGTACCCTGGTACTCGGGTGCAACATTCCAGACGCTTTACTAACACTCTCCCGACTTGGAGAGTCTGTCCCTTTAACCTCCTGTTTGGCCCAGTTTGCAATTTCTGCGGAAGATGAACAGGAATAGCGAGAACCAATGAGAGACTAGCTGGAGGTGTCTGGACGGGCAAATTTAACTCTCATTTCCCACCAGGAAGAGGAAATAACCAAAGGCTCAGCGTGCCGTGCCGGAACCAGATTAGGGCCTGAAGCCATCCTGCGGTGTTGCGGCCAGCTCACAAGAAAGCGAGTTGAAGAAAGGAGCTCAGGGGCACTGTAATTCACAAACCTGCAGAGTTATAAATGACAGCTATCGTCCAAAAATATACTGAAGTAAGGCTGCCAAGAGGACTTGAAAGCGGGGCAGAATTGCAGGAAACCGATTTCAGGAGGTAGACTGGAATTGCATTGAAAGCATAGGAAAAGAGGCAGAACGTCCACAATGATGCACTTGGCCAAAAAGGGCGTATGCGTTTTTTCCTGAATATATTCAGGAAAAAACGCATACGCCCTTTTTGGCCAACCAAGCAAGCTTGCAAAGGAAATCTGCACTACAATGAAGTCTCACTTCCCCCCCCCCCCCGGTCAAAAGGGCCATCTGAAAAAAGTGTAAAATCCAGAAAGGCAGGACAGGCCATGGAGAACTGGGAGCCTTGTTATGCTGATGGGCGGGATGTAAACTGCCAACAGACACTCGGGAGAAGTGTATGGTGTTTCCTGAAACATCTAAAAAACAAAGCAACAGAGCCTAGGGCACTTCCACTTATGGTCCTATAGCTTAGGGAAATTAAAATCAAAAAGATACAGCCACCCCAATGTTTGGGACGCCTCTGTTTACAAGAACCTCGTTTACCGTACAAGTTCAATATCACAGAAAGTGAAAAATGGATAAAGAACTTGTGGTACTTACGTACAATGCAGTATCACTCAGCAGTGAAATCTATGTCATCAGGCCCGTAGCAGCACAATGAGTGGATTCAGGTACGATGATTCTAACTGAAATAAGTCACACAGAAAAAGAAACATCATAAGATATCAGTAATACATGGAATGTAAACTTGGCTACACAGGAACTGAATTACAGAACAGAACAGGGTCTCAAATTTAGAAAACCAACTTATGCTTGTTTAAGGGTAAAGGTGAGTTGGGGTGCTGCATAAAACCAGAGATTGAAATGAGCACAGATAAAGTTCCTTAAGCCAAATATGGAATAGACAAGAGCTACTCCTTGCTCAACGAAATGGACTCAACACCGCATATTAAACGCCTAAGAATGTACCTGACTCTTAAGTATCTTAAAACCTATGGATTGCTATGTCTCCGAAAGAGAATCAAGCATGTGTACAGGGACATAAACGCAGCAGTGATAGGATTGGAGAGGTTCGGTGAGCAAATGATGACCCTTTGAAGTCATATTGCATGGTACCCATTCCACGGGTTTCAACTACCCAGGTTTAAGGTATTCTTCCTTCAGCTAAAACATGCATGTGGAACCTAGAGTATGATCAACCATGTGATCGGGAGACGTGTTCAAATATGTCTCAGTTTTCGTACCCTGGTACTCGGGTGCAATATTCCAGACGCTTTACTAACACTCTCCCGACTTGGAGAGTCTGTCCCTTTAACCTCCTGTTTGGCCCAGTTTGCAATTTCTGCGGAAGATGAACAGGAATAGCGAGAACCAATGAGAGACTAGCTGGAGGTGTCTGGACGGGCAAATTTAACTCTCATTTCCCACCAGGAAGAGGAAATAACCAAAGGCTCAGCGTGCCGTGCCGGAACCAGATTAGGGCCTGAAGCCATCCTGCGGTGTTGCGGCCAGCTCACAAGAAAGCGAGTTGAAGAAAGGAGCTCAGGGGCACTGTAATTCACAAACCTGCAGAGTTATAAATGACAGCTATCGTCCAAAAATATACTGAAGTAAGGCTGCCAAGAGGACTTGAAAGCGGGGCAGAATTGCAGGAAACCGATTTCAGGAGGTAGACTGGAATTGCATTGAAAGCATAGGAAAAGAGGCAGAACGTCCACAATGATGCACTTGGCCAAAAAGGGCGTATGCGTTTTTTCCTGAATATATTCAGGAAAAAACGCATACGCCCTTTTTGGCCAACCAAGCAAGCTTGCAAAGGAAATCTGCACTACAATGAAGTCTCACTTCCCCCCCCCCCCGGTCAAAAGGGCCATCTGAAAAAAGTGTAAAATCCAGAAAGGCAGGACAGGCCATGGAGAACTGGGAGCCTTGTTATGCTGATGGGCGGGATGTAAACTGCCAACAGACACTCGGGAGAAGTGTATGGTGTTTCCTGAAACATCTAAAAAACAAAGCAACAGAGCCTAGGGCACTTCCACTTATGGTCCTATAGCTTAGGGAAATTAAAATCAAAAAGACACAGCCACCCCAATGTTTGGGACGCCTCTGTTTACAAGAACCTCGTTTACCGTACAAGTTCAATATCACAGAAAGTGAAAAATGGATAAAGAACTTGTGGTACTTACGTACAATGCAGTATCACTCAGCAGTGAAATCTATGTCATCAGGCCCGTAGCAGCACAATGAGTGGATTCAGGTACGATGATTCTAACTGAAATAAGTCACACAGAAAAAGAAACATCATAAGATATCAGTAATACACGGAATGTAAACTTGGCTACACAGGAACTGAATTACAGAACAGAACAGGGTCTCAAATTTAGAAAACCAACTTATGCTTGTTTAAGGGTAAAGGTGAGTTGGGGTGCTGCATAAAACCAGAGATTGAAATGAGCACAGATAAAGTTCCTTAAGCCAAATATGGAATAGACAAGAGCTACTCCTTGCTCAACGAAATGGACTCAACACCGCATATTAAACGCCTAAGAATGTATCTGACTCTTAAGTATCTTAAAACCTATGGATTGCTATGTCTCTGAAAGAGAATCAAGCATGTGTACAGGGACATAAACGCAGCAGTGATAGGATTGGAGAGGTTCGGTGAGCAAATGAAGACCCTTTGAAGTCATATTGCATGGTACCCATTCCACGGGTTTCAACTACCCAGGTTTAAGGTATTCTTCCTTCAGCTAAAACATGCATGTGGAACCTAGAGTATGATCAACCATGTGATCGGGAGACGTGTTCAAATATGTCTCAGTTTTCGTACCCTGGTACTCGGGTGCAACATTCCAGACGCTTTACTAACACTCTCCCGACTTGGAGAGTCAGTCCCTTTAACCTCCTGTTTGGCCCAGTTTGCAATTTCTGCGGAAGATGAACAGGAATAGCGAGAACCAATGAGAGACTAGCTGGAGGTGTCTGGACGGGCAAATTTAACTCTCATTTCCCACCAGGAAGAGGAAATAACCAAAGGCTCAGCGTGCCGTGTCGGAACCAGATTAGGGCCTGAAGCCATCCTGCGGTGTTGCGGCCAGCTCACAAGAAAACGAGTTGAAGAAAGGAGCTCAGGGGCACTGTAATTCACAAACCTGCAGAGTTATAAATGACAACTATCGTCCAAAAATATACTGAAGTAAGGCTGCCAAGAGGACTTGAAAGCGGGGCAGAATTGCAGGAAACCGATTTCAGGAGGTAGACTGGAATTGCATTGAAAGCATAGGAAAAGAGGCAGAACGTCCACAATGATGCACTTGGCCAAAAAGGGCGTATGCGTTTTTTCCTGAATATATTCAGGAAAAAACGCATACGCCCTTTTTGGCCAACCAAGCAAGCTTGCAAAGGAAATCTGCACTACAATGAAGTCTCACTTCCCCCCGGTCAAAAGGGCCATCTGAAAAAAGTGTAAAATCCAGAAAGGCAGGACAGGCCATGGAGAACTGGGAGCCTTGTTATGCTGATGGGCGGGATGTAAACTGCCAACAGACACTCGGGAGAAGTGTATGGTGTTTCCTGAAACATCTAAAAAACAAAGCAACAGAGCCTAGGGCACTTCCACTTATGGTCCTATAGCTTAGGGAAATTAAAATCAAAAAGACACAGCCACCCCAATGTTTGGGACGCCTCTGTTTACAAGAACCTCGTTTACCGTACAAGTTCAATATCACAGAAAGTGAAAAATGGATAAAGAACTTGTGGTACTTACGTACAATGCAGTATCACTCAGCAGTGAAATCTATGTCATCAGGCCCGTAGCAGCACAATGAGTGGATTCAGGTACGATGATTCTAACTGAAATAAGTCACACAGAAAAAGAAACATCATAAGATATCAGTAATACACGGAATGTAAACTTGGCTACACAGGAACTGAATTACAGAACAGAACAGGGTCTCAAATTTAGAAAACCAACTTATGCTTGTTTAAGGGTAAAGGTGAGTTGGGGTGCTGCATAAAACCAGAGATTGAAATGAGCACAGATAAAGTTCCTTAAGCCAAATATGGAATAGACAAGAGCTACTCCTTGCTCAACGAAATGGACTCAACACCGCATATTAAACGCCTAAGAATGTATCTGACTCTTAAGTATCTTAAGACCTATGGATTGCTATGTCTCTGAAAGAGAATCAAGCATGTGTACAGGGACATAAACGCAGCAGTGATAGGATTGGAGAGGTTCGGTGAGCAAATGAAGACCCTTTGAAGTCATATTGCATGGTACCCATTCCACGGGTTTCAACTACCCAGGTTTAAGGTATTCTTCCTTCAGCTAAAACATGCATGTGGAACCTAGAGTATGATCAACCATGTGATCGGGAGACGTGTTCAAATATGTCTCAGTTTTCGTACCCTGGTACTCGGGTGCAACATTCCAGACGCTTTACTAACACTCTCCCGACTTGGAGAGTCAGTCCCTTTAACCTCCTGTTTGGCCCAGTTTGCAATTTCTGCGGAAGATGAACAGGAATAGCGAGAACCAATGAGAGACTAGCTGGAGGTGTCTGGACGGGCAAATTTAACTCTCATTTCCCACCAGGAAGAGGAAATAACCAAAGGCTCAGCGTGCCGTGCCGGAACCAGATTAGGGCCTGAAGCCATCCTGCGGTGTTGCGGCCAGCTCACAAGAAAACGAGTTGAAGAAAGGAGCTCAGGGGCACTGTAATTCACAAACCTGCAGAGTTATAAATGACAACTATCGTCCAAAAATATACTGAAGTAAGGCTGCCAAGAGGACTTGAAAGCGGGGCAGAATTGCAGGAAACCGATTTCAGGAGGTAGACTGGAATTGCATTGAAAGCATAGGAAAAGAGGCAGAACGTCCACAATGATGCACTTGGCCAAAAAGGGCGTATGCGTTTTTTCCTGAATATATTCAGGAAAAAACGCATACGCCCTTTTTGGCCAACCAAGCAAGCTTGCAAAGGAAATCTGCACTACAATGAAGTCTCACTTCCCCCCGGTCAAAAGGGCCATCTGAAAAAAGTGTAAAATCCAGAAAGGCAGGACAGGCCATGGAGAACTGGGAGCCTTGTTATGCTGATGGGCGGGATGTAAATTGCCAACAGACACTCGGGAGAAGTGTATGGTGTTTCCTGAAACATCTAAAAAACAAAGCAACAGAGCCTAGGGCACTTCCACTTATGGTCCTATAGCTTAGGGAAATTAAAATCAAAAAGACACAGCCACCCCAATGTTTGGGACGCCTCTGTTTACAAGAACCTCGTTTACCGTACAAGTTCAATATCACAGAAAGTGAAAAATGGATAAAGAACTTGTGGTACTTACGTACAATGCAGTATCACTCAGCAGTGAAATCTATGTCATCAGGCCCGTAGCAGCACAATGAGTGGATTCAGGTACGATGATTCTAACTGAAATAAGTCACACAGAAAAAGAAACATCATAAGATATCAGTAATACACGGAATGTAAACTTGGCTACACAGGAACTGAATTACAGAACAGAACAGGGTCTCAAATTTAGAAAACCAACTTATGCTTGTTTAAGGGTAAAGGTGAGTTGGGGTGCTGCATAAAACCAGAGATTGAAATGAGCACAGATAAAGTTCCTTAAGCCAAATATGGAATAGACAAGAGCTACTCCTTGCTCAACGAAATGGACTCAACACCGCATATTAAACGCCTAAGAATGTACCTGACTCTTAAGTATCTTAAAACCTATGGATTGCTATGTCTCCGAAAGAGAATCAAGCATGTGTACAGGGACATAAACGCAGCAGTGATAGGATTGGAGAGGTTCGGTGAGCAAATGAAGACCCTTTGAAGTCATATTGCATGGTACCCATTCCACGGGTTTCAACTACCCAGGTTTAAGGTATTCTTCCTTCAGCTAAAACATGCATGTGGAACCTAGAGTATGATCAACCATGTGATCGGGAGACGTGTTCAAATATGTCTCAGTTTTCGTACCCTGGTACTCGGGTGCAACATTCCAGATGCTTTACTAACACTCTCCCGACTTGGAGAGTCTGTCCCTTTAACCTCCTGTTTGGCCCAGTTTGCAATTTCTGCGGAAGATGAACAGGAATAGCGAGAACCAATGAGAGACTAGCTGGAGGTGTCTGGACGGGCAAATTTAACTCTCATTTCCCACCAGGAAGAGGAAATAACCAAAGGCTCAGCGTGCCGTGCCGGAACCAGATTAGGGCCTGAAGCCATCCTGCGGTGTTGCGGCCAGCTCACAAGAAAGCGAGTTGAAGAAAGGAGCTCAGGGGCACTGTAATTCACAAACCTGCAGAGTTATAAATGACAGCTATCGTCCAAAAATATACTGAAGTAAGGCTGCCAAGAGGACTTGAAAGCGGGGCAGAATTGCAGGAAACCGATTTCAGGAGGTAGACTGGAATTGCATTGAAAGCATAGGAAAAGAGGCAGAACGTCCACAATGATGCACTTGGCCAAAAAGGGCGTATGCGTTTTTTCCTGAATATATTCAGGAAAAAACGCATACGCCCTTTTTGGCCAACCAAGCAAGCTTGCAAAGGAAATCTGCACTACAATGAATTCTCACTTCCCCCCCCCCCGGTCAAAAGGGCCATCTGAAAAAAGTGTAAAATCCAGAAAGGCAGGACAGGCCATGGAGAACTGGGAGCCTTGTTATGCTGATGGGCGGGATGTAAACTGCCAACAGACACTCGGGAGAAGTGTATGGTGTTTCCTGAAACATCTAAAAAACAAAGCAACAGAGCCTAGGGCACTTCCACTTATGGTCCTATAGCTTAGGGAAATTAAAATCAAAAAGATACAGCCACCCCAATGTTTGGGACGCCTCTGTTTACAAGAACCTCGTTTACCGTACAAGTTCAATATCACAGAAAGTGAAAAATGGATAAAGAACTTGTGGTACTTACGTACAATGCAGTATCACTCAGCAGTGAAATCTATGTCATCAGGCCCGTAGCAGCACAATGAGTGGATTCAGGTACGATGATTCTAACTGAAATAAGTCACACAGAAAAAGAAACATCATAAGATATCAGTAATACATGGAATGTAAACTTGGCTACACAGGAACTGAATTACAGAACAGAACAGGGTCTCAAATTTAGAAAACCAACTTATGCTTGTTTAAGGGTAAAGGTGAGTTGGGGTGCTGCATAAAACCAGAGATTGAAATGAGCACAGATAAAGTTCCTTAAGCCAAATATGGAATAGACAAGAGCTACTCCTTGCTCAACGAAATGGACTCAACACCCCATATTAAACGCCTAAGAATGTACCTGACTCTTAAGTATCTTAAAACCTATGGATTGCTATGTCTCCGAAAGAGAATCAAGCATGTGTACAGGGACATAAACGCAGCAGTGATAGGATTGGAGAGGTTCGGTGAGCAAATGATGACCCTTTGAAGTCATATTGCATGGTACCCATTCCACGGGTTTCAACTACCCAGGTTTAAGGTATTCTTCCTTCAGCTAAAACATGCATGTGGAACCTAGAGTATGATCAACCATGTGATCGGGAGACGTGTTCAAATATGTCTCAGTTTTCGTACCCTGGTACTCGGGTGCAACATTCCAGACGCTTTACTAACACTCTCCCGACTTGGAGAGTCTGTCCCTTTAACCTCCTGTTTGGCCCAGTTTGCAATTTCTGCGTAAGATGAACAGGAATAGCGAGAACCAATGAGAGACTAGCTGGAGGTGTCTGGACGGGCAAATTTAACTCTCATTTCCCACCAGGAAGAGGAAATAACCAAAGGCTCAGCGTGCCGTGCCGGAACCAGATTAGGGCCTGAAGCCATCCTGCGGTGTTGCGGCCAGCTCACAAGAAAACGAGTTGAAGAAAGGAGCTCAGGGGCACTGTAATTCACAAACCTGCAGAGTTATAAATGACAGCTATCGTCCAAAAATATACTGAAGTAAGGCTGCCAAGAGGACTTGAAAGCGGGGCAGAATTGCAGGAAACCGATTTCAGGAGGTAGACTGGAATTGCATTGAAAGCATAGGAAAAGAGGCAGAACGTCCACAATGATGCACTTGGCCAAAAAGGGCGTATGCGTTTTTTCCTGAATATATTCAGGAAAAAACGCATACGCCCTTTTTGGCCAACCAAGCAAGCTTGCAAAGGAAATCTGCACTACAATGAAGTCTCACTTCCCCCCGGTCAAAAGGGCCATCTGAAAAAAGTGTAAAATCCAGAAAGGCAGGACAGGCCATGGAGAACTGGGAGCCTTGTTATGCTGATGGGCGGGATGTAAACTGCCAACAGACACTCGGGAGAAGTGTATGGTGTTTCCTGAAACATCTAAAAAACAAAGCAACAGAGCCTAGGGCACTTCCACTTATGGTCCTATAGCTTAGGGAAATTAAAATCAAAAAGACACAGCCACCCCAATGTTTGGGACGCCTCTGTTTACAAGAACCTCGTTTACCGTACAAGTTCAATATCACAGAAAGTGAAAAATGGATAAAGAACTTGTGGTACTTACGTACAATGCAGTATCACTCAGCAGTGAAATCTATGTCATCAGGCCCGTAGCAGCACAATGAGTGGATTCAGGTACGATGATTCTAACTGAAATAAGTCACACAGAAAAAGAAACATCATAAGATATCAGTAATACACGGAATGTAAACTTGGCTACACAGGAACTGAATTACAGAACAGAACAGGGTCTCAAATTTAGAAAACCAACTTATGCTTGTATAAGGGTAAAGGTGAGTTGGGGTGCTGCATAAAACCAGAGATTGAAATGAGCACAGATAAAGTTCCTTAAGCCAAATATGGAATAGACAAGAGCTACTCCTTGCTCAACGAAATGGACTCAACACCCCATATTAAACGCCTAAGAATGTACCTGACTCTTAAGTATCTTAAAACCTATGGATTGCTATGTCTCCGAAAGAGAATCAAGCATGTGTACAGGGACATAAACGCAGCAGTGATAGGATTGGAGAGGTTCGGTGAGCAAATGAAGACCCTTTGAAGTCATATTGCATGGTACCCATTCCACGGGTTTCAACTACCCAGGTTTAAGGTATTCTTCCTTCAGCTAAAACATGCATGTGGAACCTAGAGTATGATCAACCATGTGATCGGGAGACGTGTTCAAATATGTCTCAGTTTTCGTACCCTGGTACTCGGGTGCAACATTCCAGACGCTTTACTAACACTCTCCCGACTTGGAGAGTCTGTCCCTTTAACCTCCTGTTTGGCCCAGTTTGCAATTTCTGCGGAAGATGAACAGGAATAGCGAGAACCAATGAGAGACTAGCTGGAGGTGTCTGGACGGGCAAATTTAACTCTCATTTCCCACCAGGAAGAGGAAATAACCAAAGGCTCAGCGTGCCGTGCCGGAACCAGATTAGGGCCTGAAGCCATCCTGCGGTGTTGCGGCCAGCTCACAAGAAAGCGAGTTGAAGAAAGGAGCTCAGGGGCACTGTAATTCACAAACCTGCAGAGTTATAAATGACAGCTATCGTCCAAAAATATACTGAAGTAAGGCTGCCAAGAGGACTTGAAAGCGGGGCAGAATTGCAGGAAACCGATTTCAGGAGGTAGACTGGAATTGCATTGAAAGCATAGGAAAAGAGGCAGAACGTCCACAATGATGCACTTGGCCAAAAAGGGCGTATGCGTTTTTTCCTGAATATATTCAGGAAAAAACGCATACGCCCTTTTTGGCCAACCAAGCAAGCTTGCAAAAGAAATCTGCACTACAATGAAGTCTCACTTCCCCCCGGTCAAAAGGGCCATCTGAAAAAAGTGTAAAATCCAGAAAGGCAGGACAGGCCATGGAGAACTGGGAGCCTTGTTATGCTGATGGGCGGGATGTAAACTGCCAACAGACACTCGGGAGAAGTGTATGGTGTTTCCTGAAACATCTAAAAAACAAAGCAACAGAGCCTAGGGCACTTCCACTTATGGTCCTATAGCTTAGGGAAATTAAAATCAAAAAGACACAGCCACCCCAATGTTTGGGACGCCTCTGTTTACAAGAACCTCGTTTACCGTACAAGTTCAATATCACAGAAAGTGAAAAATGGATAAAGAACTTGTGGTACTTACGTACAATGCAGTATCACTCAGCAGTGAAATCTATGTCATCAGGCCCGTAGCAGCACAATGAGTGGATTCAGGTACGATGATTCTAACTGAAATAAGTCACACAGAAAAAGAAACATCATAAGATATCAGTAATACACGGAATGTAAACTTGGCTACACAGGAACTGAATTACAGAACAGAACAGGGTCTCAAATTTAGAAAACCAACTTATGCTTGTTTAAGGGTAAAGGTGAGTTGGGGTGCTGCATAAAACCAGAGATTGAAATGAGCACAGATAAAGTTCCTTAAGCCAAATATGGAATAGACAAGAGCTACTCCTTGCTCAACGAAATGGACTCAACACCCCATATTAAACGCCTAAGAATGTACCTGACTCTTAAGTATCTTAAAACCTATGGATTGCTATGTCTCCGAAAGAGAATCAAGCATGTGTACAGGGACATAAACGCAGCAGTGATAGGATTGGAGAGGTTCGGTGAGCAAATGAAGACCCTTTGAAGTCATATTGCATGGTACCCATTCCACGGGTTTCAACTACCCAGGTTTAAGGTATTCTTCCTTCAGCTAAAACATGCATGTGGAACCTAGAGTATGATCAACCATGTGATCGGGAGACGTGTTCAAATATGTCTCAGTTTTCGTACCCTGGTACTCGGGTGCAACATTCCAGACGCTTTACTAACACTCTCCCGACTTGGAGAGTCAGTCCCTTTAACCTCCTGTTTGGCCCAGTTTGCAATTTCTGCGGAAGATGAACAGGAATAGCGAGAACCAATGAGAGACTAGCTGGAGGTGTCTGGACGGGCAAATTTAACTCTCATTTCCCACCAGGAAGAGGAAATAACCAAAGGCTCAGCGTGCCGTGCCGGAACCAGATTAGGGCCTGAAGCCATCCTGCGGTGTTGCGGCCAGCTCACAAGAAAGCGAGTTGAAGAAAGGAGCTCAGGGGCACTGTAATTCACAAACCTGCAGAGTTATAAATGACAGCTATCGTCCAAAAATATACTGAAGTAAGGCTGCCAAGAGGACTTGAAAGCGGGGCAGAATTGCAGGAAACCGATTTCAGGAGGTAGACTGGAATTGCATTGAAAGCATAGGAAAAGAGGCAGAACGTCCACAATGATGCACTTGGCCAAAAAGGGCGTATGCGTTTTTTCCTGAATATATTCAGGAAAAAACGCATACGCCCTTTTTGGCCAACCAAGCAAGCTTGCAAAGGAAATCTGCACTACAATGAAGTCTCACTTCCCCCCGGTCAAAAGGGCCATCTGAAAAAAGTGTAAAATCCAGAAAGGCAGGACAGGCCATGGAGAACTGGGAGCCTTGTTATGCTGATGGGCGGGATGTAAACTGCCAACAGACACTCGGGAGAAGTGTATGGTGTTTCCTGAAACATCTAAAAAACAAAGCAACAGAGCCTAGGGCACTTCCACTTATGGTCCTATAGCTTAGGGAAATTAAAATCAAAAAGACACAGCCACCCCAATGTTTGGGACGCCTCTGTTTACAAGAACCTCGTTTACCGTACAAGTTCAATATCACAGAAAGTGAAAAATGGATAAAGAACTTGTGGTACTTACGTACAATGCAGTATCACTCAGCAGTGAAATCTATGTCATCAGGCCCGTAGCAGCACAATGAGTGGATTCAGGTACGATGATTCTAACTGAAATAAGTCACACAGAAAAAGAAACATCATAAGATATCAGTAATACACGGAATGTAAACTTGGCTACACAGGAACTGAATTACAGAACAGAACAGGGTCTCAAATTTAGAAAACCAACTTATGCTTGTTTAAGGGTAAAGGTGAGTTGGGGTGCTGCATAAAACCAGAGATTGAAATGAGCACAGATAAAGTTCCTTAAGCCAAATATGGAATAGACAAGAGCTACTCCTTGCTCAACGAAATGGACTCAACACCCCATATTAAACGCCTAAGAATGTACCTGACTCTTAAGTATCTTAAAACCTATGGATTGCTATGTCTCCGAAAGAGAATCAAGCATGTGTACAGGGACATAAACGCAGCAGTGATAGGATTGGAGAGGTTCGGTGAGCAAATGAAGACCCTTTGAAGTCATATTGCATGGTACCCATTCCACGGGTTTCAACTACCCAGGTTTAAGGTATTCTTCCTTCAGCTAAAACATGCATGTGGAACCTAGAGTATGATCAACCATGTGATCGGGAGACGTGTTCAAATATGTCTCAGTTTTCGTACCCTGGTACTCGGGTGCAACATTCCAGACGCTTTACTAACACTCTCCCGACTTGGAGAGTCTGTCCCTTTAACCTCCTGTTTGGCCCAGTTTGCAATTTCTGCGTAAGATGAACAGGAATAGCGAGAACCAATGAGAGACTAGCTGGAGGTGTCTGGACGGGCAAATTTAACTCTCATTTCCCACCAGGAAGAGGAAATAACCAAAGGCTCAGCGTGCCGTGCCGGAACCAGATTAGGGCCTGAAGCCATCCTGCGGTGTTGCGGCCAGCTCACAAGAAAACGAGTTGAAGAAAGGAGCTCAGGGGCACTGTAATTCACAAACCTGCAGAGTTATAAATGACAGCTATCGTCCAAAAATATACTGAAGTAAGGCTGCCAAGAGGACTTGAAAGCGGGGCAGAATTGCAGGAAACCGATTTCAGGAGGTAGACTGGAATTGCATTGAAAGCATAGGAAAAGAGGCAGAACGTCCACAATGATGCACTTGGCCAAAAAGGGCGTATGCGTTTTTTCCTGAATATATTCAGGAAAAAACGCATACGCCCTTTTTGGCCAACCAAGCAAGCTTGCAAAGGAAATCTGCACTACAATGAAGTCTCACTTCCCCCCGGTCAAAAGGGCCATCTGAAAAAAGTGTAAAATCCAGAAAGGCAGGACAGGCCATGGAGAACTGGGAGCCTTGTTATGCTGATGGGCGGGATGTAAACTGCCAACAGACACTCGGGAGAAGTGTATGGTGTTTCCTGAAACATCTAAAAAACAAAGCAACAGAGCCTAGGGCACTTCCACTTATGGTCCTATAGCTTAGGGAAATTAAAATCAAAAAGACACAGCCACCCCAATGTTTGGGACGCCTCTGTTTACAAGAACCTCGTTTACCGTACAAGTTCAATATCACAGAAAGTGAAAAATGGATAAAGAACTTGTGGTACTTACGTACAATGCAGTATCACTCAGCAGTGAAATCTATGTCATCAGGCCCGTAGCAGCACAATGAGTGGATTCAGGTACGATGATTCTAACTGAAATAAGTCACACAGAAAAAGAAACATCATAAGATATCAGTAATACACGGAATGTAAACTTGGCTACACAGGAACTGAATTACAGAACAGAACAGGGTCTCAAATTTAGAAAACCAACTTATGCTTGTTTAAGGGTAAAGGTGAGTTGGGGTGCTGCATAAAACCAGAGATTGAAATGAGCACAGATAAAGTTCCTTAAGCCAAATATGGAATAGACAAGAGCTACTCCTTGCTCAACGAAATGGACTCAACACCGCATATTAAACGCCTAAGAATGTACCTGACTCTTAAGTATCTTAAAACCTATGGATTGCTATGTCTCCGAAAGAGAATCAAGCATGTGTACAGGGACATAAACGCAGCAGTGATAGGATTGGAGAGGTTCGGTGAGCAAATGAAGACCCTTTGAAGTCATATTGCATGGTACCCATTCCACGGGTTTCAACTACCCAGGTTTAAGGTATTCTTCCTTCAGCTAAAACATGCATGTGGAACCTAGAGTATGATCAACCATGTGATCGGGAGACGTGTTCAAATATGTCTCAGTTTTCGTACCCTGGTACTCGGGTGCAACATTCCAGACGCTTTACTAACACTCTCCCGACTTGGAGAGTCAGTCCCTTTAACCTCCTGTTTGGCCCAGTTTGCAATTTCTGCGGAAGATGAACAGGAATAGCGAGAACCAATGAGAGACTAGCTGGAGGTGTCTGGACGGGCAAATTTAACTCTCATTTCCCACCAGGAAGAGGAAATAACCAAAGGCTCAGCGTGCCGTGCCGGAACCAGATTAGGGCCTGAAGCCATCCTGCGGTGTTGCGGCCAGCTCACAAGAAAGCGAGTTGAAGAAAGGAGCTCAGGGGCACTGTAATTCACAAACCTGCAGAGTTATAAATGACAGCTATCGTCCAAAAATATACTGAAGTAAGGCTGCCAAGAGGACTTGAAAGCGGGGCAGAATTGCAGGAAACCGATTTCAGGAGGTAGACTGGAATTGCATTGAAAGCATAGGAAAAGAGGCAGAACGTCCACAATGATGCACTTGGCCAAAAAGGGCGTATGCGTTTTTTCCTGAATATATTCAGGAAAAAACGCATACGCCCTTTTTGGCCAACCAAGCAAGCTTGCAAAGGAAATCTGCACTACAATGAAGTCTCACTTCCCCCCGGTCAAAAGGGCCATCTGAAAAAAGTGTAAAATCCAGAAAGGCAGGACAGGCCATGGAGAACTGGGAGCCTTGTTATGCTGATGGGCGGGATGTAAACTGCCAACAGACACTCGGGAGAAGTGTATGGTGTTTCCTGAAACATCTAAAAAACAAAGCAACAGAGCCTAGGGCACTTCCACTTATGGTCCTATAGCTTAGGGAAATTAAAATCAAAAAGACACAGCCACCCCAATGTTTGGGACGCCTCTGTTTACAAGAACCTCGTTTACCGTACAAGTTCAATATCACAGAAAGTGAAAAATGGATAAAGAACTTGTGGTACTTACGTACAATGCAGTATCACTCAGCAGTGAAATCTATGTCATCAGGCCCGTAGCAGCACAATGAGTGGATTCAGGTACGATGATTCTAACTGAAATAAGTCACACAGAAAAAGAAACATCATAAGATATCAGTAATACACGGAATGTAAACTTGGCTACACAGGAACTGAATTACAGAACAGAACAGGGTCTCAAATTTAGAAAACCAACTTATGCTTGTTTAAGGGTAAAGGTGAGTTGGGGTGCTGCATAAAACCAGAGATTGAAATGAGCACAGATAAAGTTCCTTAAGCCAAATATGGAATAGACAAGAGCTACTCCTTGCTCAACGAAATGGACTCAACACCGCATATTAAATGCCTAAGAATGTACCTGACTCTTAAGTATCTTAAAACCTATGGATTGCTATGTCTCCGAAAGAGAATCAAGCATGTGTACAGGGACATAAACGCAGCAGTGATAGGATTGGAGAGGTTCGGTGAGCAAATGAAGACCCTTTGAAGTCATATTGCATGGTACCCATTCCACGGGTTTCAACTACCCAGGTTTAAGGTATTCTTCCTTCAGCTAAAACATGCATGTGGAACCTAGAGTATGATCAACCATGTGATCGGGAGACGTGTTCAAATATGTCTCAGTTTTCGTACCCTGGTACTCGGGTGCAACATTCCAGACGCTTTACTAACACTCTCCCGACTTGGAGAGTCAGTCCCTTTAACCTCCTGTTTGGCCCAGTTTGCAATTTCTGCGGAAGATGAACAGGAATAGCGAGAACCAATGAGAGACTAGCTGGAGGTGTCTGGACGGGCAAATTTAACTCTCATTTCCCACCAGGAAGAGGAAATAACCAAAGGCTCAGCGTGCCGTGCCGGAACCAGATTAGGGCCTGAAGCCATCCTGCGGTGTTGCGGCCAGCTCACAAGAAAGCGAGTTGAAGAAAGGAGCTCAGGGGCACTGTAATTCACAAACCTGCAGAGTTATAAATGACAGCTATCGTCCAAAAATATACTGAAGTAAGGCTGCCAAGAGGACTTGAAAGCGGGGCAGAATTGCAGGAAACCGATTTCAGGAGGTAGACTGGAATTGCATTGAAAGCATAGGAAAAGAGGCAGAACGTCCACAATGATGCACTTGGCCAAAAAGGGCGTATGCGTTTTTTCCTGAATATATTCAGGAAAAAACGCATACGCCCTTTTTGGCCAACCAAGCAAGCTTGCAAAGGAAATCTGCACTACAATGAAGTCTCACTTCCCCCCGGTCAAAAGGGCCATCTGAAAAAAGTGTAAAATCCAGAAAGGCAGGACAGGCCATGGAGAACTGGGAGCCTTGTTATGCTGATGGGCGGGATGTAAACTGCCAACAGACACTCGGGAGAAGTGTATGGTGTTTCCTGAAACATCTAAAAAACAAAGCAACAGAGCCTAGGGCACTTCCACTTATGGTCCTATAGCTTAGGGAAATTAAAATCAAAAAGACACAGCCACCCCAATGTTTGGGACGCCTCTGTTTACAAGAACCTCGTTTACCGTACAAGTTCAATATCACAGAAAGTGAAAAATGGATAAAGAACTTGTGGTACTTACGTACAATGCAGTATCACTCAGCAGTGAAATCTATGTCATCAGGCCCGTAGCAGCACAATGAGTGGATTCAGGTACGATGATTCTAACTGAAATAAGTCACACAGAAAAAGAAACATCATAAGATATCAGTAATACACGGAATGTAAACTTGGCTACACAGGAACTGAATTACAGAACAGAACAGGGTCTCAAATTTAGAAAACCAACTTATGCTTGTTTAAGGGTAAAGGTGAGTTGGGGTGCTGCATAAAACCAGAGATTGAAATGAGCACAGATAAAGTTCCTTAAGCCAAATATGGAATAGACAAGAGCTACTCCTTGCTCAACGAAATGGACTCAACACCGCATATTAAACGCCTAAGAATGTACCTGACTCTTAAGTATCTTAAAACCTATGGATTGCTATGTCTCCGAAAGAGAATCAAGCATGTGTACAGGGACATAAACGCAGCAGTGATAGGATTGGAGAGGTTCGGTGAGCAAATGAAGACCCTTTGAAGTCATATTGCATGGTACCCATTCCACGGGTTTCAACTACCCAGGTTTAAGGTATTCTTCCTTCAGCTAAAACATGCATGTGGAACCTAGAGTATGATCAACCATGTGATCGGGAGACGTGTTCAAATATGTCTCAGTTTTCGTACCCTGGTACTCGGGTGCAACATTCCAGACGCTTTACTAACACTCTCCCGACTTGGAGAGTCAGTCCCTTTAACCTCCTGTTTGGCCCAGTTTGCAATTTCTGCGGAAGATGAACAGGAATAGCGAGAACCAATGAGAGACTAGCTGGAGGTGTCTGGACGGGCAAATTTAACTCTCATTTCCCACCAGGAAGAGGAAATAACCAAAGGCTCAGCGTGCCGTGCCGGAACCAGATTAGGGCCTGAAGCCATCCTGCGGTGTTGCGGCCAGCTCACAAGAAAACGAGTTGAAGAAAGGAGCTCAGGGGCACTGTAATTCACAAACCTGCAGAGTTATAAATGACAGCTATCGTCCAAAAATATACTGAAGTAAGGCTGCCAAGAGGACTTGAAAGCGGGGCAGAATTGCAGGAAACCGATTTCAGGAGGTAGACTGGAATTGCATTGAAAGCATAGGAAAAGAGGCAGAACGTCCACAATGATGCACTTGGCCAAAAAGGGCGTATGCGTTTTTTCCTGAATATATTCAGGAAAGAACGCATACGCCCTTTTTGGCCAACCAAGCAAGCTTGCAAAGGAAATCTGCACTACAATGAAGTCTCACTTCCCCCCGGTCAAAAGGGCCATCTGAAAAAAGTGTAAAATCCAGAAAGGCAGGACAGGCCATGGAGAACTGGGAGCCTTGTTATGCTGATGGGCGGGATGTAAACTGCCAACAGACACTCGGGAGAAGTGTATGGTGTTTCCTGAAACATCTAAAAAACAAAGCAACAGAGCCTAGGGCACTTCCACTTATGGTCCTATAGCTTAGGGAAATTAAAATCAAAAAGACACAGCCACCCCAATGTTTGGGACGCCTCTGTTTACAAGAACCTCGTTTACCGTACAAGTTCAATATCACAGAAAGTGAAAAATGGATAAAGAACTTGTGGTACTTACGTACAATGCAGTATCACTCAGCAGTGAAATCTATGTCATCAGGCCCGTAGCAGCACAATGAGTGGATTCAGGTACGATGATTCTAACTGAAATAAGTCACACAGAAAAAGAAACATCATAAGATATCAGTAATACACGGAATGTAAACTTGGCTACACAGGAACTGAATTACAGAACAGAACAGGGTCTCAAATTTAGAAAACCAACTTATGCTTGTTTAAGGGTAAAGGTGAGTTGGGGTGCTGCATAAAACCAGAGATTGAAATGAGCACAGATAAAGTTCCTTAAGCCAAATATGGAATAGACAAGAGCTACTCCTTGCTCAACGAAATGGACTCAACACCGCATATTAAACGCCTAAGAATGTACCTGACTCTTAAGTATCTTAAAACCTATGGATTGCTATGTCTCCGAAAGAGAATCAAGCATGTGTACAGGGACATAAACGCAGCAGTGATAGGATTGGAGAGGTTCGGTGAGCAAATGAAGACCCTTTGAAGTCATATTGCATGGTACCCATTCCACGGGTTTCAACTACCCAGGTTTAAGGTATTCTTCCTTCAGCTAAAACATGCATGTGGAACCTAGAGTATGATCAACCATGTGATCGGGAGACGTGTTCAAATATGTCTCAGTTTTCGTACCCTGGTACTCGGGTGCAACATTCCAGACGCTTTACTAACACTCTCCCGACTTGGAGAGTCAGTCCCTTTAACCTCCTGTTTGGCCCAGTTTGCAATTTCTGCGGAAGATGAACAGGAATAGCGAGAACCAATGAGAGACTAGCTGGAGGTGTCTGGACGGGCAAATTTAACTCTCATTTCCCACCAGGAAGAGGAAATAACCAAAGGCTCAGCGTGCCGTGCCGGAACCAGATTAGGGCCTGAAGCCATCCTGCGGTGTTGCGGCCAGCTCACAAGAAAACGAGTTGAAGAAAGGAGCTCAGGGGCACTGTAATTCACAAACCTGCAGAGTTATAAATGACAGCTATCGTCCAAAAATATACTGAAGTAAGGCTGCCAAGAGGACTTGAAAGCGGGGCAGAATTGCAGGAAACCGATTTCAGGAGGTAGACTGGAATTGCATTGAAAGCATAGGAAAAGAGGCAGAACGTCCACAATGATGCACTTGGCCAAAAAGGGCGTATGCGTTTTTTCCTGAATATATTCAGGAAAGAACGCATACGCCCTTTTTGGCCAACCAAGCAAGCTTGCAAAGGAAATCTGCACTACAATGAAGTCTCACTTCCCCCCGGTCAAAAGGGCCATCTGAAAAAAGTGTAAAATCCAGAAAGGCAGGACAGGCCATGGAGAACTGGGAGCCTTGTTATGCTGATGGGCGGGATGTAAACTGCCAACAGACACTCGGGAGAAGTGTATGGTGTTTCCTGAAACATCTAAAAAACAAAGCAACAGAGCCTAGGGCACTTCCACTTATGGTCCTATAGCTTAGGGAAATTAAAATCAAAAAGACACAGCCACCCCAATGTTTGGGACGCCTCTGTTTACAAGAACCTCGTTTACCGTACAAGTTCAATATCACAGAAAGTGAAAAATGGATAAAGAACTTGTGGTACTTACGTACAATGCAGTATCACTCAGCAGTGAAATCTATGTCATCAGGCCCGTAGCAGCACAATGAGTGGATTCAGGTACGATGATTCTAACTGAAATAAGTCACACAGAAAAAGAAACATCATAAGATATCAGTAATACACGGAATGTAAACTTGGCTACACAGGAACTGAATTACAGAACAGAACAGGGTCTCAAATTTAGAAAACCAACTTATGCTTGTTTAAGGGTAAAGGTGAGTTGGGGTGCTGCATAAAACCAGAGATTGAAATGAGCACAGATAAAGTTCCTTAAGCCAAATATGGAATAGACAAGAGCTACTCCTTGCTCAACGAAATGGACTCAACACCGCATATTAAACGTCTAAGAATGTACCTGACTCTTAAGTATCTTAAAACCTATGGATTGCTATGTCTCCGAAAGAGAATCAAGCATGTGTACAGGGACATAAACGCAGCAGTGATAGGATTGGAGAGGTTCGGTGAGCAAATGAAGACCCTTTGAAGTCATATTGCATGGTACCCATTCCACGGGTTTCAACTACCCAGGTTTAAGGTATTCTTCCTTCAGCTAAAACATGCATGTGGAACCTAGAGTATGATCAACCATGTGATCGGGAGACGTGTTCAAATATGTCTCAGTTTTCGTACCCTGGTACTCGGTTGCAACATTCCAGACGCTTTACTAACACTCTCCCGACTTGGAGAGTCAGTCCCTTTAACCTCCTGTTTGGCCCAGTTTGCAATTTCTGCGGAAGATGAACAGGAATAGCGAGAACCAATGAGAGACTAGCTGGAGGTGTCTGGACGGGCAAATTTAACTCTCATTTCCCACCAGGAAGAGGAAATAACCAAAGGCTCAGCGTGCCGTGCCGGAACCAGATTAGGGCCTGAAGCCATCCTGCGGTGTTGCGGCCAGCTCACAAGAAAGCGAGTTGAAGAAAGGAGCTCAGGGGCACTGTAATTCACAAACCTGCAGAGTTATAAATGACAACTATCGTCCAAAAATATACTGAAGTAAGGCTGCCAAGAGGACTTGAAAGCGGGGCAGAATTGCAGGAAACCGATTTCAGGAGGTAGACTGGAATTGCATTGAAAGCATAGGAAAAGAGGCAGAACGTCCACAATGATGCACTTGGCCAAAAAGGGCGTATGCGTTCTTTCCTGAATATATTCAGGAAAGAACGCATACGCCCTTTTTGGCCAACCAAGCAAGCTTGCAAAGGAAATCTGCACTACAATGAAGTCTCACTTCCCCCCGGTCAAAAGGGCCATCTGAAAAAAGTGTAAAATCCAGAAAGGCAGGACAGGCCATGGAGAACTGGGAGCCTTGTTATGCTGATGGGCGGGATGTAAACTGCCAACAGACACTCGGGAGAAGTGTATGGTGTTTCCTGAAACATCTAAAAAACAAAGCAACAGAGCCTAGGGCACTTCCACTTATGGTCCTATAGCTTAGGGAAATTAAAATCAAAAAGACACAGCCACCCCAATGTTTGGGACGCCTCTGTTTACAAGAACCTCGTTTACCGTACAAGTTCAATATCACAGAAAGTGAAAAATGGATAAAGAACTTGTGGTACTTACGTACAATGCAGTATCACTCAGCAGTGAAATCTATGTCATCAGGCCCGTAGCAGCACAATGAGTGGATTCAGGTACGATGATTCTAACTGAAATAAGTCACACAGAAAAAGAAACATCATAAGATATCAGTAATACACGGAATGTAAACTTGGCTACACAGGAACTGAATTACAGAACAGAACAGGGTCTCAAATTTAGAAAACCAACTTATGCTTGTTTAAGGGTAAAGGTGAGTTGGGGTGCTGCATAAAACCAGAGATTGAAATGAGCACAGATAAAGTTCCTTAAGCCAAATATGGAATAGACAAGAGCTACTCCTTGCTCAACGAAATGGACTCAACACCGCATATTAAACGCCTAAGAATGTACCTGACTCTTAAGTATCTTAAAACCTATGGATTGCTATGTCTCCGAAAGAGAATCAAGCATGTGTACAGGGACATAAACGCAGCAGTGATAGGATTGGAGAGGTTCGGTGAGCAAATGAAGACCCTTTGAAGTCATATTGCATGGTACCCATTCCACGGGTTTCAACTACCCAGGTTTAAGGTATTCTTCCTTCAGCTAAAACATGCATGTGGAACCTAGAGTATGATCAACTATGTGATCGGGAGACGTGTTCAAATATGTCTCAGTTTTCGTACCCTGGTACTCGGGTGCAACATTCCAGACGCTTTACTAACACTCTCCCGACTTGGAGAGTCAGTCCCTTTAACCTCCTGTTTGGCCCAGTTTGCAATTTCTGCGGAAGATGAACAGGAATAGCGAGAACCAATGAGAGACTAGCTGGAGGTGTCTGGACGGGCAAATTTAACTCTCATTTCCCACCAGGAAGAGGAAATAACCAAAGGCTCAGCGTGCCGTGCCGGAACCAGATTAGGGCCTGAAGCCATCCTGCGGTGTTGCGGCCAGCTCACAAGAAAACGAGTTGAAGAAAGGAGCTCAGGGGCACTGTAATTCACAAACCTGCAGAGTTATAAATGACAACTATCGTCCAAAAATATACTGAAGTAAGGCTGCCAAGAGGACTTGAAAGCGGGGCAGAATTGCAGGAAACCGATTTCAGGAGGTAGACTGGAATTGCATTGAAAGCATAGGAAAAGAGGCAGAACGTCCACAATGATGCACTTGGCCAAAAAGGGCGTATGCGTTTTTTCCTGAATATATTCAGGAAAGAACGCATACGCCCTTTTTGGCCAACCAAGCAAGCTTGCAAAGGAAATCTGCACTACAATGAAGTCTCACTTCCCCCCGGTCAAAAGGGCCATCTGAAAAAAGTGTAAAATCCAGAAAGGCAGGACAGGCCATGGAGAACTGGGAGCCTTGTTATGCTGATGGGCGGGATGTAAACTGCCAACAGACACTCGGGAGAAGTGTATGGTGTTTCCTGAAACATCTAAAAAACAAAGCAACAGAGCCTAGGGCACTTCCACTTATGGTCCTATAGCTTAGGGAAATTAAAATCAAAAAGACACAGCCACCCCAATGTTTGGGACGCCTCTGTTTACAAGAACCTCGTTTACCGTACAAGTTCAATATCACAGAAAGTGAAAAATGGATAAAGAACTTGTGGTACTTACGTACAATGCAGTATCACTCAGCAGTGAAATCTATGTCATCAGGCCCGTAGCAGCACAATGAGTGGATTCAGGTACGATGATTCTAACTGAAATAAGTCACACAGAAAAAGAAACATCATAAGATATCAGTAATACACGGAATGTCAACTTGGCTACACAAGAACTGAATTACAGAACAGAACAGGGTCTCAAATTTAGAAAACCAACTTATGCTTGTTTAAGGGTAAAGGTGTGTTGGGGTGCTGCATAAAACCAGAGATTGAAATGAGCACAGATAAAGTTCCTTAAGCCAAATATGGAATAGACAAGAGCTACTCCTTGCTCAACGAAATGGACTCAACACCGCATATTAAACGCCTAAGAATGTACCTGACTCTTAAGTATCTTAAAACCTATGGATTGCTATGTCTCCGAAAGAGAATCAAGCATGTGTACAGGGACATAAACGCAGCAGTGATAGGATTGGAGAGGTTCGGTGAGCAAATGAAGACCCTTTGAAGTCATATTGCATGGTACCCATTCCACGGGTTTCAACTACCCAGGTTTAAGGTATTCTTCCTTCAGCTAAAACATGCATGTGGAACCTAGAGTATGATCAACCATGTGATCGGGAGACGTGTTCAAATATGTCTCAGTTTTCGTACCCTGGTACTCGGGTGCAACATTCCAGACGCTTTACTAACACTCTCCCGACTTGGAGAGTCAGTCCCTTTAACCTCCTGTTTGGCCCAGTTTGCAATTTCTGCGGAAGATGAACAGGAATAGCGAGAACCAATGAGAGACTAGCTGGAGGTGTCTGGACGGGCAAATTTAACTCTCATTTCCCACCAGGAAGAGGAAATAACCAAAGGCTCAGCGTGCCGTGCCGGAACCAGATTAGGGCCTGAAGCCATCCTGCGGTGTTGCGGCCAGCTCACAAGAAAACGAGTTGAAGAAAGGAGCTCAGGGGCACTGTAATTCACAAACCTGCAGAGTTATAAATGACAACTATCGTCCAAAAATATACTGAAGTAAGGCTGCCAAGAGGACTTGAAAGCGGGGCAGAATTGCAGGAAACCGATTTCAGGAGGTAGACTGGAATTGCATTGAAAGCATAGGAAAAGAGGCAGAACGTCCACAATGATGCACTTGGCCAAAAAGGGCGTATGCGTTCTTTCCTGAATATATTCAGGAAAGAACGCATACGCCCTTTTTGGCCAACCAAGCAAGCTTGCAAAGGAAATCTGCACTACAATGAAGTCTCACTTCCCCCCGGTCAAAAGGGCCATCTGAAAAAAGTGTAAAATCCAGAAAGGCAGGACAGGCCATGGAGAACTGGGAGCCTTGTTATGCTGATGGGCGGGATGTAAACTGCCAACAGACACTCGGGAGAAGTGTATGGTGTTTCCTGAAATATCTAAAAAACAAAGCAACAGAGCCTAGGGCACTTCCACTTATGGTCCTATAGCTTAGGGAAATTAAAATCAAAAAGACACAGCCACCCCAATGTTTGGGACGCCTCTGTTTACAAGAACCTCGTTTACCGTACAAGTTCAATATCACAGAAAGTGAAAAATGGATAAAGAACTTGTGGTACTTACGTACAATGCAGTATCACTCAGCAGTGAAATCTATGTCATCAGGCCCGTAGCAGCACAATGAGTGGATTCAGGTACGATGATTCTAACTGAAATAAGTCACACAGAAAAAGAAACATCATAAGATATCAGTAATACACGGAATGTAAACTTGGCTACACAGGAACTGAATTACAGAACAGAACAGGGTCTCAAATTTAGAAAACCAACTTATGCTTGTTTAAGGGTAAAGGTGAGTTGGGGTGCTGCATAAAACCAGAGATTGAAATGAGCACAGATAAAGTTCCTTAAGCCAAATATGGAATAGACAAGAGCTACTCCTTGCTCAACGAAATGGACTCAACACCGCATATTAAACGCCTAAGAATGTACCTGACTCTTAAGTATCTTAAAACCTATGGATTGCTATGTCTCCGAAAGAGAATCAAGCATGTGTACAGGGACATAAACGCAGCAGTGATAGGATTGGAGAGGTTCGATGAGCAAATGAAGACCCTTTGAAGTCATATTGCATGGTACCCATTCCACGGGTTTCAACTACCCAGGTTTAAGGTATTCTTCCTTCAGCTAAAACATGCATGTGGAACCTAGAGTATGATCAACCATGTGATCGGGAGACGTGTTCAAATATGTCTCAGTTTTCGTACCCTGGTACTCGGGTGCAACATTCCAGACGCTTTACTAACACTCTCCCGACTTGGAGAGTCAGTCCCTTTAACCTCCTGTTTGGCCCAGTTTGCAATTTCTGCGGAAGATGAACAGGAATAGCGAGAACCAATGAGAGACTAGCTGGAGGTGTCTGGACGGGCAAATTTAACTCTCATTTCCCACCAGGAAGAGGAAATAACCAAAGGCTCAGCGTGCCGTGCCGGAACCAGATTAGGGCCTGAAGCCATCCTGCGGTGTTGCGGCCAGCTCACAAGAAAACGAGTTGAAGAAAGGAGCTCAGGGGCACTGTAATTCACAAACCTGCAGAGTTATAAATGACAACTATCGTCCAAAAATATACTGAAGTAAGGCTGCCAAGAGGACTTGAAAGCGGGGCAGAATTGCAGGAAACCGATTTCAGGAGGTAGACTGGAATTGCATTGAAAGCATAGGAAAAGAGGCAGAACGTCCACAATGATGCACTTGGCCAAAAAGGGCGTATGCGTTCTTTCCTGAATATATTCAGGAAAGAACGCATACGCCCTTTTTGGCCAACCAAGCAAGCTTGCAAAGGAAATCTGCACTACAATGAAGTCTCACTTCTCCCCGGTCAAAAGGGCCATCTGAAAAAAGTGTAAAATCCAGAAAGGCAGGACAGGCCATGGAGAACTGGGAGCCTTGTTATGCTGATGGGCGGGATGTAAACTGCCAACAGACACTCGGGAGAAGTGTATGGTGTTTCCTGAAACATCTAAAAAACAAAGCAACAGAGCCTAGGGCACTTCCACTTATGGTCCTATAGCTTAGGGAAATTAAAATCAAAAAGACACAGCCACCCCAATGTTTGGGACGCCTCTGTTTACAAGAACCTCGTTTACCGTACAAGTTCAATATCACAGAAAGTGAAAAATGGATAAAGAACTTGTGGTACTTACGTACAATGCAGTATCACTCAGCAGTGAAATCTATGTCATCAGGCCCGTAGCAGCACAATGAGTGGATTCAGGTACGATGATTCTAACTGAAATAAGTCACACAGAAAAAGAAACATCATAAGATATCAGTAATACACGGAATGTAAACTTGGCTACACAGGAACTGAATTACAGAACAGAACAGGGTCTCAAATTTAGAAAACCAACTTATGCTTGTTTAAGGGTAAAGGTGAGTTAGGGTGCTGCATAAAACCAGAGATTGAAATGAGCACAGATAAAGTTCCTTAAGCCAAATATGGAATAGACAAGAGCTACTCCTTGCTCAACGATATGGACTCAACACCGCATATTAAACGCCTAAGAATGTACCTGACTCTTAAGTATCTTAAAACCTATGGATTGCTATGTCTCCGAAAGAGAATCAAGCATGTGTACAGGGACATAAACGCAGCAGTGATAGGATTGGAGAGGTTCGGTGAGCAAATGAAGACCCTTTGAAGTCATATTGCATGGTACCCATTCCACGGGTTTCAACTACCCAGGTTTAAGGTATTCTTCCTTCAGCTAAAACATGCATGTGGAACCTAGAGTATGATCAACCATGTGATCGGGAGACGTGTTCAAATATGTCTCAGTTTTCGTACCCTGGTACTCGGGTGCAACATTCCAGACGCTTTACTAACACTCTCCCGACTTGGAGAGTCAGTCCCTTTAACCTCCTGTTTGGCCCAGTTTGCAATTTCTGCGGAAGATGAACAGGAATAGCGAGAACCAATGAGAGACTAGCTGGAGGTGTCTGGACGGGCAAATTTAACTCTCATTTCCCACCAGGAAGAGGAAATAACCAAAGGCTCAGCGTGCCGTGCCGGAACCAGATTAGGGCCTGAAGCCATCCTGCGGTGTTGCGGCCAGCTCACAAGAAAACGAGTTGAAGAAAGGAGCTCAGGGGCACTGTAATTCACAAACCTGCAGTTATAAATGACAACTATCGTCCAAAAATATACTGAAGTAAGGCTGCCAAGAGGACTTGAAAGCGGGGCAGAATTGCAGGAAACCGATTTCAGGAGGTAGACTGGAATTGCATTGAAAGCATAGGAAAAGAGGAAGAACGTCCACAATGATGCACTTGGCCAAAAAGGGCATATGCGTTTTTTCCTGAATATATTCAGGAAAAAACGCATACGCCCTTTTTGGCCAACCAAGCAAGCTTGCAAAGGAAATCTGCACTACAATGAAGTCTCACTTCCCCCCGGTCAAAAGGGCCATCTGAAAAAAGTGTAAAATCCAGAAAGGCAGGACAGGCCATGGAGAACTGGGAGCCTTGTTATGCTGATGGGCGGGATGTAAACTGCCAACAGACACTCGGGAGAAGTGTATGGTGTTTCCTGAAACATCTAAAAAACAAAGCAACAGAGCCTAGGGCACTTCCACTTATGGTCCTATAGCTTAGGGAAATTAAAATCAAAAAGACACAGCCACCCCAATGTTTGGGACGCCTCTGTTTACAAGAACCTCGTTTACCGTACAAGTTCAATATCACAGAAAGTGAAAAATGGATAAAGAACTTGTGGTACTTACGTACAATGCAGTATCACTCAGCAGTGAAATCTATGTCATCAGGCCCGTAGCAGCACAATGAGTGGATTCAGGTACGATGATTCTAACTGAAATAAGTCACACAGAAAAAGAAACATCATAAGATATCAGTAATACATGGAATGTAAACTTGGCTACACAGGAACTGAATTACAGAACAGAACAGGGTCTCAAATTTAGAAAACCAACTTATGCTTGTTTAAGGGTAAAGGTGAGTTGGGGTGCTGCATAAAACCAGAGATTGAAATGAGCACAGATAAAGTTCCTTAAGCCAAATATGGAATAGACAAGAGCTACTCCTTGCTCAACGAAATGGACTCAACACCGCATATTAAACGCCTAAGAATGTACCTGACTCTTAAGTATCTTAAAACCTATGGATTGCTATGTCTCCGAAAGAGAATCAAGCATGTGTACAGGGACATAAACAGCAGCAGTGATAGGATTGGAGAGGTTCGGTGAGCAAATGAAGACCCTTTGAAGTCATATTGCATGGTACCCATTCCACGGGTTTCAACTACCCAGGTTTAAGGTATTCTTCCTTCAGCTAAAACATGCATGTGGAACCTAGAGTATGATCAACCATGTGATCGGGAGACGTGTTCAAATATGTCTCAGTTTTCGTACCCTGGTACTCGGGTGCAACATTCCAGACGCTTTACTAACACTCTCCCGACTTGGAGAGTCTGTCCCTTTAACCTCCTGTTTGGCCCAGTTTGCAATTTCTGCGGAAGATGAACAGGAATAGCGAGAACCAATGAGAGACTAGCTGGAGGTGTCTGGACGGGCAAATTTAACTCTCATTTCCCACCAGGAAGAGGAAATAACCAAAGGCTCAGCGTGCCGTGCCGGAACCAGATTAGGGCCTGAAGCCATCCTGCGGTGTTGCGGCCAGCTCACAAGAAAGCGAGTTGAAGAAAGGAGCTCAGGGGCACTGTAATTCACAAACCTGCAGAGTTATAAATGACAGCTATCGTCCAAAAATATACTGAAGTAAGGCTGCCAAGAGGACTTGAAAGCGGGGCAGAATTGCAGGAAACCGATTTCAGGAGGTAGACTGGAATTGCATTGAAAGCATAGGAATAGAGGCAGAACGTCCACAATGATGCACTTGGCCAAAAAGGGCGTATGCGTTTTTTCCTGAATATATTCAGGAAAAAACGCATACGCCCTTTTTGGCCAACCAAGCAAGCTTGCAAAGGAAATCTGCACTACAATGAAGTCTCACTTCCCCCCGGTCAAAAGGGCCATCTGAAAAAAGTATAAAATCCAGAAAGGCAGGACAGGCCATGGAGAACTGGGAGCCTTGTTATGCTGATGGGCGGGATGTAAACTGCCAACAGACACTCGGGAGAAGTGTATGGTGTTTCCTGAAACATCTAAAAAACAAAGCAACAGAGCCTAGGGCACTTCCACTTATGGTCCTATAGCTTAGGGAAATTAAAATCAAAAAGACACAGCCACCCCAATGTTTGGGACGCCTCTGTTTACAAGAACCTCGTTTACCGTACAAGTTCAATATCACAGAAAGTGAAAAATGGATAAAGAACTTGTGGTACTTACGTACAATGCAGTATCACTCAGCAGTGAAATCTATGTCATCAGGCCCGTAGCAGCACAATGAGTGGATTCAGGTACGATGATTCTAACTGAAATAAGTCACACAGAAAAAGAAACATCATAAGATATCAGTAATACACGGAATGTAAACTTGGCTACACAGGAACTGAATTACAGAACAGAACAGGGTCTCAAATTTAGAAAACCAACTTATGCTTGTTTAAGGGTAAAGGTGAGTTGGGGTGCTGCATAAAACCAGAGATTGAAATGAGCACAGATAAAGTTCCTTAAGCCAAATATGGAATAGACAAGAGCTACTCCTTGCTCAACGAAATGGACTCAACACCGCATATTAAACGCCTAAGAATGTACCTGACTCTTAAGTATCTTAAAACCTATGGATTGCTATGTCTCCGAAAGAGAATCAAGCATGTGTACAGGGACATAAACGCAGCAGTGATAGGATTGGAGAGGTTCGGTGAGCAAATGAAGACCCTTTGAAGTCATATTGCATGGTACCCATTCCACGGGTTTCAACTACCCAGGTTTAAGGTATTCTTCCTTCAGCTAAAACATGCATGTGGAACCTAGAGTATGATCAACCATGTGATCGGGAGACGTGTTCAAATATGTCTCAGTTTTCGTACCCTGGTACTCGGGTGCAACATTCCAGACGCTTTACTAACACTCTCCCGACTTGGAGAGTCAGTCCCTTTAACCTCCTGTTTGGCCCAGTTTGCAATTTCTGCGGAAGATGAACAGGAATAGCGAGAACCAATGAGAGACTAGCTGGAGGTGTCTGGACGGGCAAATTTAACTCTCATTTCCCACCAGGAAGAGGAAATAACCAAAGGCTCAGCGTGCCGTGCCGGAACCAGATTAGGGCCTGAAGCCATCCTGCGGTGTTGCGGCCAGCTCACAAGAAAACGAGTTGAAGAAAGGAGCTCAGGGGCACTGTAATTCACAAACCTGCAGAGTTATAAATGACAGCTATCGTCCAAAAATATACTGAAGTAAGGCTGCCAAGAGGACTTGAAAGCGGGGCAGAATTGCAGGAAACCGATTTCAGGAGGTAGACTGGAATTGCATTGAAAGCATAGGAAAAGAGGCAGAACGTCCACAATGATGCACTTGGCCAAAAAGGGCGTATGCGTTTTTTCCTGAATATATTCAGGAAAAAACGCATACGCCCTTTTTGGCCAACCAAGCAAGCTTGCAAAGGAAATCTGCACTACAATGAAGTCTCACTTCCCCCCGGTCAAAAGGGCCATCTGAAAAAAGTGTAAAATCCAGAAAGGCAGGACAGGCCATGGAGAACTGGGAGCCTTGTTATGCTGATGGGCGGGATGTAAACTGCCAACAGACACTCGGGAGAAGTGTATGGTGTTTCCTGAAACATCTAAAAAACAAAGCAACAGAGCCTAGGGCACTTCCACTTATGGTCCTATAGCTTAGGGAAATTAAAATCAAAAAGACACAGCCACCCCAATGTTTGGGACGCCTCTGTTTACAAGAACCTCGTTTACCGTACAAGTTCAATATCACAGAAAGTGAAAAATGGATAAAGAACTTGTGGTACTTACGTACAATGCAGTATCACTCAGCAGTGAAATCTATGTCATCAGGCCCGTAGCAGCACAATGAGTGGATTCAGGTACGATGATTCTAACTGAAATAAGTCACACAGAAAAAGAAACATCATAAGATATCAGTAATACACGGAATGTAAACTTGGCTACACAGGAACTGAATTACAGAACAGAACAGGGTCTCAAATTTAGAAAACCAACTTATGCTTGTTTAAGGGTAAAGGTGAGTTGGGGTGCTGCATAAAACCAGAGATTGAAATGAGCACAGATAAAGTTCCTTAAGCCAAATATGGAATAGACAAGAGCTACTCCTTGCTCAACGAAATGGACTCAACACCGCATATTAAACGCCTAAGAATGTACCTGACTCTTAAGTATCTTAAAACCTATGGATTGCTATGTCTCCGAAAGAGAATCAAGCATGTGTACAGGGACATAAACAGCAGCAGTGATAGGATTGGAGAGGTTCGGTGAGCAAATGAAGACCCTTTGAAGTCATATTGCATGGTACCCATTCCACGGGTTTCAACTACCCAGGTTTAAGGTATTCTTCCTTCAGCTAAAACATGCATGTGGAACCTAGAGTATGATCAACCATGTGATCGGGAGACGTGTTCAAATATGTCTCAGTTTTCGTACCCTGGTACTCGGGTGCAACATTCCAGACGCTTTACTAACACTCTCCCGACTTGGAGAGTCTGTCCCTTTAACCTCCTGTTTGGCCCAGTTTGCAATTTCTGCGGAAGATGAACAGGAATAGCGAGAACCAATGAGAGACTAGCTGGAGGTGTCTGGACGGGCAAATTTAACTCTCATTTCCCACCAGGAAGAGGAAATAACCAAAGGCTCAGCGTGCCGTGCCGGAACCAGATTAGGGCCTGAAGCCATCCTGCGGTGTTGCGGCCAGCTCACAAGAAAGCGAGTTGAAGAAAGGAGCTCAGGGGCACTGTAATTCACAAACCTGCAGAGTTATAAATGACAGCTATCGTCCAAAAATATACTGAAGTAAGGCTGCCAAGAGGACTTGAAAGCGGGGCAGAATTGCAGGAAACCGATTTCAGGAGGTAGACTGGAATTGCATTGAAAGCATAGGAATAGAGGCAGAACGTCCACAATGATGCACTTGGCCAAAAAGGGCGTATGCGTTTTTTCCTGAATATATTCAGGAAAAAACGCATACGCCCTTTTTGGCCAACCAAGCAAGCTTGCAAAGGAAATCTGCACTACAATGAAGTCTCACTTCCCCCCGGTCAAAAGGGCCATCTGAAAAAAGTGTAAAATCCAGAAAGGCAGGACAGGCCATGGAGAACTGGGAGCCTTGTTATGCTGATGGGCGGGATGTAAACTGCCAACAGACACTCGGGAGAAGTGTATGGTGTTTCCTGAAACATCTAAAAAACAAAGCAACAGAGCCTAGGGCACTTCCACTTATGGTCCTATAGCTTAGGGAAATTAAAATCAAAAAGACACAGCCACCCCAATGTTTGGGACGCCTCTGTTTACAAGAACCTCATTTACCGTACAAGTTCAATATCACAGAAAGTGAAAAATGGATAAAGAACTTGTGGTACTTACGTACAATGCAGTATCACTCAGCAGTGAAATCTATGTCATCAGGCCCGTAGCAGCACAATGAGTGGATTCAGGTACGATGATTCTAACTGAAATAAGTCACACAGAAAAAGAAACATCATAAGATATCAGTAATACATGGAATGTAAACTTGGCTACACAGGAACTGAATTACAGAACAGAACAGGGTCTCAAATTTAGAAAACCAACTTATGCTTGTTTAAGGGTAAAGGTGAGTTGGGGTGCTGCATAAAACCAGAGATTGAAATGAGCACAGATAAAGTTCCTTAAGCCAAATATGGAATAGACAAGAGCTACTCCTTGCTCAACGAAATGGACTCAACACCGCATATTAAACGCCTAAGAATGTACCTGACTCTTAAGTATCTTAAAACCTATGGATTGCTATGTCTCCGAAAGAGAATCAAGCATGTGTACAGGGACATAAACGCAGCAGTGATAGGATTGGAGAGGTTCAGTGAGCAAATGAAGACCCTTTGAAGTCATATTGCATGGTACCCATTCCACGGGTTTCAACTACCCAGGTTTAAGGTATTCTTCCTTCAGCTAAAACATGCATGTGGAACCTAGAGTATGATCAACCATGTGATCGGGAGACGTGTTCAAATATGTCTCAGTTTTCGTACCCTGGTACTCGGGTGCAACATTCCAGACGCTTTACTAACACTCTCCCGACTTGGAGAGTCAGTCCCTTTAACCTCCTGTTTGGCCCAGTTTGCAATTTCTGCGGAAGATGAACAGGAATAGCGAGAACCAATGAGAGACTAGCTGGAGGTGTCTGGACGGGCAAATTTAACTCTCATTTCCCACCAGGAAGAGGAAATAACCAAAGGCTCAGCGTGCCGTGCCGGAACCAGATTAGGGCCTGAAGCCATCCTGCGGTGTTGCGGCCAGCTCACAAGAAAACGAGTTGAAGAAAGGAGCTCAGGGGCACTGTAATTCACAAACCTGCAGAGTTATAAATGACAACTATCGTCCAAAAATATACTGAAGTAAGGCTGCCAAGAGGACTTGAAAGCGGGGCAGAATTGCAGGAAACCGATTTCAGGAGGTAGACTGGAATTGCATTGAAAGCATAGGAAAAGAGGCAGAACGTCCACAATGATGCACTTGGCCAAAAAGGGCGTATGCGTTTTTTCCTGAATATATTCAGGAAAAAACGCATACGCCCTTTTTGGCCAACCAAGCAAGCTTGCAAAGGAAATCTGCACTACAATGAAGTCTCACTTCCCCCCGGTCAAAAGGGCCATCTGAAAAAAGTGTAAAATCCAGAAAGGCAGGACAGGCCATGGAGAACTGGGAGCCTTGTTATGCTGATGGGCGGGATGTAAACTGCCAACAGACACTCGGGAGAAGTGTATGGTGTTTCCTGAAACATCTAAAAAACAAAGCAACAGAGCCTAGGGCACTTCCACTTATGGTCCTATAGCTTAGGGAAATTAAAATAAAAAAGACACAGCCACCCCAATGTTTGGGACGCCTCTGTTTACAAGAACCTCGTTTACCGTACAAGTTCAATATCACAGAAAGTGAAAAATGGATAAAGAACTTGTGGTACTTACGTACAATGCAGTATCACTCAGCAGTGAAATCTATGTCATCAGGCCCGTAGCAGCACAATGAGTGGATTCAGGTACGATGATTCTAACTGAAATAAGTCACACAGAAAAAGAAACATCATAAGATATCAGTAATACACGGAATGTAAACTTGGCTACACAGGAACTGAATTACAGAACAGAACAGGGTCTCAAATTTAGAAAACCAACTTATGCTTGTTTAAGGGTAAAGGTGAGTTGGGGTGCTGCATAAAACCAGAGATTGAAATGAGCACAGATAAAGTTCCTTAAGCCAAATATGGAATAGACAAGAGCTACTCCTTGCTCAACGAAATGGACTCAACACCGCATATTAAACGCCTAAGAATGTACCTGACTCTTAAGTATCTTAAAACCTATGGATTGCTATGTCTCCGAAAGAGAATCAAGCATGTGTACAGGGACATAAACGCAGCAGTGATAGGATTGGAGAGGTTCGATGAGCAAATGAAGACCCTTTGAAGTCATATTGCATGGTACCCATTCCACGGGTTTCAACTACCCAGGTTTAAGGTATTCTTCCTTCAGCTAAAACATGCATGTGGAACCTAGAGTATGATCAACCATGTGATCGGGAGACGTGTTCAAATATGTCTCAGTTTTCGTACCCTGGTACTCGGGTGCAACATTCCAGACGCTTTACTAACACTCTCCCGACTTGGAGAGTCAGTCCCTTTAACCTCCTGTTTGGCCCAGTTTGCAATTTCTGCGGAAGATGAACAGGAATAGCGAGAACCAATGAGAGACTAGCTGGAGGTGTCTGGACGGGCAAATTTAACTCTCATTTCCCACCAGGAAGAGGAAATAACCAAAGGCTCAGCGTGCCGTGCCGGAACCAGATTAGGGCCTGAAGCCATCCTGCGGTGTTGCGGCCAGCTCACAAGAAAACAAGTTGAAGAAAGGAGCTCAGGGGCACTGTAATTCACAAACCTGCAGAGTTATAAATGACAACTATCGTCCAAAAATATACTGAAGTAAGGCTGCCAAGAGGACTTGAAAGCGGGGCAGAATTGCAGGAAACCGATTTCAGGAGGTAGACTGGAATTGCATTGAAAGCATAGGAAAAGAGGCAGAACGTCCACAATGATGCACTTGGCCAAAAAGGGCGTATGCGTTTTTTCCTGAATATATTCAGGAAAAAACGCATACGCCCTTTTTGGCCAACCAAGCAAGCTTGCAAAGGAAATCTGCACTACAATGAAGTCTCACTTCCCCCCGGTCAAAAGGGCCATCTGAAAAAAGTGTAAAATCCAGAAAGGCAGGACAGGCCATGGAGAACTGGTAACCTTGTTATGCTGATGGGCGGGATGTAAACTGCCAACAGACACTCGGGAGAAGTGTATGGTGTTTCCTGAAACATCTAAAAAACAAAGCAACAGAGCCTAGGGCACTTCCACTTATGGTCCTATAGCTTAGGGAAATTAAAATCAAAAAGATACAGCCACCCCAATGTTTGGGACGCCTCTGTTTACAAGAACCTCGTTTACCGTACAAGTTCAATATCACAGAAAGTGAAAAATGGATAAAGAACTTGTGGTACTTACGTACAATGCAGTATCACTCAGCAGTGAAATCTATGTCATCAGGCCCGTAGCAGCACAATGAGTGGATTCAGGTACGATGATTCGAACTGAAATAAGTCACACAGAAAAAGAAACATCATAAGATATCAGTAATACACGGAATGTAAACTTGGCTACACAGGAACTGAATTACAGAACAGAACAGGGTCTCAAATTTAGAAAACCAACTTATGCTTGTTTAAGGGTAAAGGTGAGTTAGGGTGCTGCATAAAACCAGAGATTGAAATGAGCACAGATAAAGTTCCTTAAGCCAAATATGGAATAGACAAGAGCTACTCCTTGCTCAACGATATGGACTCAACACCGCATATTAAACGCCTAAGAATGTACCTGACTCTTAAGTATCTTAAAACCTATGGATTGCTATGTCTCCGAAAGAGAATCAAGCATGTTTACAGGGACATAAACGCAGCAGTGATAGGATTGGAGAGGTTCGGTGAGCAAATGAAGACCCTTTGAAGTCATATTGCATGGTACCCATTCCACGGGTTTCAACTACCCAGGTTTAAGGTATTCTTCCTTCAGCTAAAACATGCATGTGGAACCTAGAGTATGATCAACCATGTGATCGGGAGACGTGTTCAAATATGTCTCAGTTTTCGTACCCTGGTACTCGGGTGCAACATTCCAGACGCTTTACTAACACTCTCCCGACTTGGAGAGTCAGTCCCTTTAACCTCCTGTTTGGCCCAGTTTGCAATTTCTGCGGAAGATGAACAGGAATAGCGAGAACCAATGAGAGACTAGCTGGAGGTGTCTGGACGGGCAAATTTAACTCTCATTTCCCACCAGGAAGAGGAAATAACCAAAGGCTCAGCGTGCCGTGCCGGAACCAGATTAGGGCCTGAAGCCATCCTGCGGTGTTGCGGCCAGCTCACAAGAAAACGAGTTGAAGAAAGGAGCTCAGGGGCACTGTAATTCACAAACCTGCAGTTATAAATGACAACTATCGTCCAAAAATATACTGAAGTAAGGCTGCCAAGAGGACTTGAAAGCGGGGCAGAATTGCAGGAAACCGATTTCAGGAGGTAGACTGGAATTGCATTGAAAGCATAGGAAAAGAGGCAGAACGTCCACAATGATGCACTTGGCCAAAAAGGGCATATGCGTTTTTTCCTGAATATATTCAGGAAAAAACGCATACGCCCTTTTTGGCCAACCAAGCAAGCTTGCAAAGGAAATCTGCACTACAATGAAGTCTCACTTCCCCCCGGTCAAAAGGGCCATCTGAAAAAAGTGTAAAATCCAGAAAGGCAGGACAGGCCATGGAGAACTGGGAGCCTTGTTATGCTGATGGGCGGGATGTAAACTGCCAACAGACACTCGGGAGAAGTGTATGGTGTTTCCTGAAACATCTAAAAAACAAAGCAACAGAGCCTAGGGCACTTCCACTTATGGTCCTATAGCTTAGGGAAATTAAAATCAAAAAGACACAGCCACCCCAATGTTTGGGACGCCTCTGTTTACAAGAACCTCGTTTACCGTACAAGTTCAATATCACAGAAAGTGAAAAATGGATAAAGAACTTGTGGTACTTACGTACAATGCAGTATCACTCAGCAGTGAAATCTATGTCATCAGGCCCGTAGCAGCACAATGAGTGGATTCAGGTACGATGATTCTAACTGAAATAAGTCACACAGAAAAAGAAACATCATAAGATATCAGTAATACATGGAATGTAAACTTGGCTACACAGGAACTGAATTACAGAACAGAACAGGGTCTCAAATTTAGAAAACCAACTTATGCTTGTTTAAGGGTAAAGGTGAGTTGGGGTGCTGCATAAAACCAGAGATTGAAATGAGCACAGATAAAGTTCCTTAAGCCAAATATGGAATAGACAAGAGCTACTCCTTGCTCAACGAAATGGACTCAACACCGCATATTAAACGCCTAAGAATGTACCTGACTCTTAAGTATCTTAAAACCTATGGATTGCTATGTCTCCGAAAGAGAATCAAGCATGTGTACAGGGACATAAACAGCAGCAGTGATAGGATTGGAGAGGTTCGGTGAGCAAATGAAGACCCTTTGAAGTCATATTGCATGGTACCCATTCCACGGGTTTCAACTACCCAGGTTTAAGGTATTCTTCCTTCAGCTAAAACATGCATGTGGAACCTAGAGTATGATCAACCATGTGATCGGGAGACGTGTTCAAATATGTCTCAGTTTTCGTACCCTGGTACTCGGGTGCAACATTCCAGACGCTTTACTAACACTCTCCCGACTTGGAGAGTCTGTTCCTTTAACCTCCTGTTTGGCCCAGTTTGCAATTTCTGCGGAAGATGAACAGGAATAGCGAGAACCAATGAGAGACTAGCTGGAGGTGTCTGGACGGGCAAATTTAACTCTCATTTCCCACCAGGAAGAGGAAATAACCAAAGGCTCAGCGTGCCGTGCCGGAACCAGATTAGGGCCTGAAGCCATCCTGCGGTGTTGCGGCCAGCTCACAAGAAAGCGAGTTGAAGAAAGGAGCTCAGGGGCACTGTAATTCACAAACCTGCAGAGTTATAAATGACAGCTATCGTCCAAAAATATACTGAAGTAAGGCTGCCAAGAGGACTTGAAAGCGGGGCAGAATTGCAGGAAACCGATTTCAGGAGGTAGACTGGAATTGCATTGAAAGCATAGGAATAGAGGCAGAACGTCCACAATGATGCACTTGGCCAAAAAGGGCGTATGCGTTTTTTCCTGAATATATTCAGGAAAAAACGCATACGCCCTTTTTGGCCAACCAAGCAAGCTTGCAAAGGAAATCTGCACTACAATGAAGTCTCACTTCCCCCCGGTCAAAAGGGCCATCTGAAAAAAGTGTAAAATCCAGAAAGGCAGGACAGGCCATGGAGAACTGGGAGCCTTGTTATGCTGATGGGCGGGATGTAAACTGCCAACAGACACTCGGGAGAAGTGTATGGTGTTTCCTGAAACATCTAAAAAACAAAGCAACAGAGCCTAGGGCACTTCCACTTATGGTCCTATAGCTTAGGGAAATTAAAATCAAAAAGACACAGCCACCCAAATGTTTGGGACGCCTCTGTTTACAAGAACCTCGTTTACCGTACAAGTTCAATATCACAGAAAGTGAAAAATGGATAAAGAACTTGTGGTACTTACGTACAATGCAGTATCACTCAGCAGTGAAATCTATGTCATCAGGCCTGTAGCAGCACAATGAGTGGATTCAGGTACGATGATTCTAACTGAAATAAGTCACACAGAAAAAGAAACATCATAAGATATCAGTAATACACGGAATGTAAACTTGGCTACACAGGAACTGAATTACAGAACAGAACAGGGTCTCAAATTTAGAAAACCAACTTATGCTTGTTTAAGGGTAAAGGTGAGTTGGGGTGCTGCATAAAACCAGAGATTGAAATGAGCACAGATAAAGTTCCTTAAGCCAAATATGGAATAGACAAGAGCTACTCCTTGCTCAACGAAATGGACTCAACACCGCATATTAAACGCCTAAGAATGTACCTGACTCTTAAGTATCTTAAAACCTATGGATTGCTATGTCTCCGAAAGAGAATCAAGCATGTGTACAGGGACATAAACGCAGCAGTGATAGGATTGGAGAGGTTCGGTGAGCAAATGAAGACCCTTTGAAGTCATATTGCATGGTACCCATTCCACGGGTTTCAACTACCCAGGTTTAAGGTATTCTTCCTTCAGCTAAAACATGCATGTGGAACCTAGAGTATGATCAACCATGTGATCGGGAGACGTGTTCAAATATGTCTCAGTTTTCGTACCCTGGTACTCGGGTGCAACATTCCAGACGCTTTACTAACACTCTCCCGACTTGGAGAGTCAGTCCCTTTAACCTCCTGTTTGGCCCAGTTTGCAATTTCTGCGGAAGATGAACAGGAATAGCGAGAACCAATGAGAGACTAGCTGGAGGTGTCTGGACGGGCAAATTTAACTCTCATTTCCCACCAGGAAGAGGAAATAACCAAAGGCTCAGCGTGCCGTGCCGGAACCAGATTAGGGCCTGAAGCCATCCTGCGGTGTTGCGGCCAGCTCACAAGAAAACGAGTTGAAGAAAGGAGCTCAGGGGCACTGTAATTCACAAACCTGCAGAGTTATAAATGACAACTATCGTCCAAAAATATACTGAAGTAAGGCTGCCAAGAGGACTTGAAAGCGGGGCAGAATTGCAGGAAACCGATTTCAGGAGGTAGACTGGAATTGCATTGAAAGCATAGGAAAAGAGGCAGAACGTCCACAATGATGCACTTGGCCAAAAAGGGCGTATGCGTTTTTTCCTGAATATATTCAGGAAAAAACGCATACGCCCTTTTTGGCCAACCAAGCAAGCTTGCAAAGGAAATCTGCACTACAATGAAGTCTCACTTCCCCCCGGTCAAAAGGGCCATCTGAAAAAAGTGTAAAATCCAGAAAGGCAGGACAGGCCATGGAGAACTGGGAGCCTTGTTATGCTGATGGGCGGGATGTAAACTGCCAACAGACACTCGGGAGAAGTGTATGGTGTTTCCTGAAACATCTAAAAAACAAAGCAACAGAGCCTAGGGCACTTCCACTTATGGTCCTATAGCTTAGGGAAATTAAAATCAAAAAGACACAGCCACCCCAATGTTTGGGACGCCTCTGTTTACAAGAACCTCGTTTACCGTACAAGTTCAATATCACAGAAAGTGAAAAATGGATAAAGAACTTGTGGTACTTACGTACAATGCAGTATCACTCAGCAGTGAAATCTATGTCATCAGGCCCGTAGCAGCACAATGAGTGGATTCAGGTACGATGATTCTAACTGAAATAAGTCACACAGAAAAAGAAACATCATAAGATATCAGTAATACACGGAATGTAAACTTGGCTACACAGGAACTGAATTACAGAACAGAACAGGGTCTCAAATTTAGAAAACCAACTTATGCTTGTTTAAGGGTAAAGGTGAGTTGGGGTGCTGCATAAAACCAGAGATTGAAATGAGCACAGATAAAGTTCCTTAAGCCAAATATGGAATAGACAAGAGCTACTCCTTGCTCAACGAAATGGACTCAACACCGCATATTAAACGCCTAAGAATGTACCTGACTCTTAAGTATCTTAAAACCTATGGATTGCTATGTCTCCGAAAGAGAATCAAGCATGTGTACAGGGACATAAACGCAGCAGTGATAGGATTGGAGAGGTTCGATGAGCAAATGAAGACCCTTTGAAGTCATATTGCATGGTACCCATTCCACGGGTTTCAACTACCCAGGTTTAAGGTATTCTTCCTTCAGCTAAAACATGCATGTGGAACCTAGAGTATGATCAACCATGTGATCGGGAGACGTGTTCAAATATGTCTCAGTTTTCGTACCCTGGTACTCGGGTGCAACATTCCAGACGCTTTACTAACACTCTCCCGACTTGGAGAGTCAGTCCCTTTAACCTCCTGTTTGGCCCAGTTTGCAATTTCTGCGGAAGATGAACAGGAATAGCGAGAACCAATGAGAGACTAGCTGGAGGTGTCTGGACGGGCAAATTTAACTCTCATTTCCCACCAGGAAGAGGAAATAACCAAAGGCTCAGCGTGCCGTGCCGGAACCAGATTAGGGCCTGAAGCCATCCTGCGGTGTTGCGGCCAGCTCACAAGAAAACGAGTTGAAGAAAGGAGCTCAGGGGCACTGTAATTCACAAACCTGCAGAGTTATAAATGACAACTATCGTCCAAAAATATACTGAAGTAAGGCTGCCAAGAGGACTTGAAAGCGGGGCAGAATTGCAGGAAACCGATTTCAGGAGGTAGACTGGAATTGCATTGAAAGCATAGGAAAAGAGTCAGAACGTCCACAATGATGCACTTGGCCAAAAAGGGCGTATGCGTTTTTTCCTGAATATATTCAGGAAAAAACGCATACGCCCTTTTTGGCCAACCAAGCAAGCTTGCAAAGGAAATCTGCACTACAATGAAGTCTCACTTCCCCCCGGTCAAAAGGGCCATCTGAAAAAAGTGTAAAATCCAGAAAGGCAGGACAGGCCATGGAGAACTGGGAGCCTTGTTATGCTGATGGGCGGGATGTAAACTGCCAACAGACACTCGGGAGAAGTGTATGGTGTTTCCTGAAACATCTAAAAAACAAAGCAACAGAGCCTAGGGCACTTCCACTTATGGTCCTATAGCTTAGGGAAATTAAAATCAAAAAGATACAGCCACCCCAATGTTTGGGACGCCTCTGTTTACAAGAACCTCGTTTACCGTACAAGTTCAATATCACAGAAAGTGAAAAATGGATAAAGAACTTGTGGTACTTACGTACAATGCAGTATCACTCAGCAGTGAAATCTATGTCATCAGGCCCGTAGCAGCACAATGAGTGGATTCAGGTACGATGATTCTAACTGAAATAAGTCACACAGAAAAAGAAACATCATAAGATATCAGTAATACATGGAATGTAAACTTGGCTACACAGGAACTGAATTACAGAACAGAACAGGGTCTCAAATTTAGAAAACCAACTTATGCTTGTTTAAGGGTAAAGGTGAGTTGGGGTGCTGCATAAAACCAGAGATTGAAATGAGCACAGATAAAGTTCCTTAAGCCAAATATGGAATAGACAAGAGCTACTCCTTGCTCAACGAAATGGACTCAACACCGCATATTAAACGCCTAAGAATGTACCTGACTCTTAAGTATCTTAAAACCTATGGATTGCTATGTCTCCGAAAGAGAATCAAGCATGTGTACAGGGACATAAACAGCAGCAGTGATAGGATTGGAGAGGTTCGGTGAGCAAATGAAGACCCTTTGAAGTCATATTGCATGGTACCCATTCCACGGGTTTCAACTACCCAGGTTTAAGGTATTCTTCCTTCAGCTAAAACATGCATGTGGAACCTAGAGTATGATCAACCATGTGATCGGGAGACATGTTCAAATATGTCTCAGTTTTCGTACCCTGGTACTCGGGTGCAACATTCCAGACGCTTTACTAACACTCTCCCGACTTGGAGAGTCTGTCCCTTTAACCTCCTGTTTGGCCCAGTTTGCAATTTCTGCGGAAGATGAACAGGAATAGCGAGAACCAATGAGAGACTAGCTGGAGGTGTCTGGACGGGCAAATTTAACTCTCATTTCCCACCAGGAAGAGGAAATAACCAAAGGCTCAGCGTGCCGTGCCGGAACCAGATTAGGGCCTGAAGCCATCCTGCGGTGTTGCGGCCAGCTCACAAGAAAGCGAGTTGAAGAAAGGAGCTCAGGGGCACTGTAATTCACAAACCTGCAGAGTTATAAATGACAGCTATCGTCCAAAAATATACTGAAGTAAGGCTGCCAAGAGGACTTGAAAGCGGGGCAGAATTGCAGGAAACCGATTTCAGGAGGTAGACTGGAATTGCATTGAAAGCATAGGAATAGAGGCAGAACGTCCACAATGATGCACTTGGCCAAAAAGGGCGTATGCGTTTTTTCCTGAATATATTCAGGAAAAAACGCATACGCCCTTTTTGGCCAACCAAGCAAGCTTGCAAAGGAAATCTGCACTACAATGAAGTCTCACTTCCCCCCGGTCAAAAGGGCCATCTGAAAAAAGTGTAAAATCCAGAAAGGCAGGACAGGCCATGGAGAACTGGGAGCCTTGTTATGCTGATGGGCGGGATGTAAACTGCCAACAGACACTCGGGAGAAGTGTATGGTGTTTCCTGAAACATCTAAAAAACAAAGCAACAGAGCCTAGGGCACTTCCACTTATGGTCCTATAGCTTAGGGAAATTAAAATCAAAAAGACACAGCCACCCCAATGTTTGGGACGCCTCTGTTTACAAGAACCTCATTTACCGTACAAGTTCAATATCACAGAAAGTGAAAAATGGATAAAGAACTTGTGGTACTTACGTACAATGCAGTATCACTCAGCAGTGAAATCTATGTCATCAGGCCCGTAGCAGCACAATGAGTGGATTCAGGTACGATGATTCTAACTGAAATAAGTCACACAGAAAAAGAAACATCATAAGATATCAGTAATACACGGAATGTAAACTTGGCTACACAGGAACTGAATTACAGAACAGAACAGGGTCTCAAATTTAGAAAACCAACTTATGCTTGTTTAAGGGTAAAGGTGAGTTGGGGTGCTGCATAAAACCAGAGATTGAAATGAGCACAGATAAAGTTCCTTAAGCCAAATATGGAATAGACAAGAGCTACTCCTTGCTCAACGAAATGGACTCAACACCGCATATTAAACGCCTAAGAATGTACCTGACTCTTAAGTATCTTAAAACCTATGGATTGCTATGTCTCCGAAAGAGAATCAAGCATGTGTACAGGGACATAAACGCAGCAGTGATAGGATTGGAGAGGTTCGGTGAGCAAATGAAGACCCTTTGAAGTCATATTGCATGGTACCCATTCCACGGGTTTCAACTACCCAGGTTTAAGGTATTCTTCCTTCAGCTAAAACATGCATGTGGAACCTAGAGTATGATCAACCATGTGATCGGGAGACGTGTTCAAATATGTCTCAGTTTTCGTACCCTGGTACTCGGGTGCAACATTCCAGACGCTTTACTAACACTCTCCCGACTTGGAGAGTCAGTCCCTTTAACCTCCTGTTTGGCCCAGTTTGCAATTTCTGCGGAAGATGAACAGGAATAGCGAGAACCAATGAGAGACTAGCTGGAGGTGTCTGGACGGGCAAATTTAACTCTCATTTCCCACCAGGAAGAGGAAATAACCAAAGGCTCAGCGTGCCGTGCCGGAACCAGATTAGGGCCTGAAGCCATCCTGCGGTGTTGCGGCCAGCTCACAAGAAAACGAGTTGAAGAAAGGAGCTCAGGGGCACTGTAATTCACAAACCTGCAGAGTTATAAATGACAACTATCGTCCAAAAATATACTGAAGTAAGGCTGCCAAGAGGACTTGAAAGCGGGGCAGAATTGCAGGAAACCGATTTCAGGAGGTAGACTGGAATTGCATTGAAAGCATAGGAAAAGAGGCAGAACGTCCACAATGATGCACTTGGCCAAAAAGGGCGTATGCGTTTTTTCCTGAATATATTCAGGAAAAAACGCATACGCCCTTTTTGGCCAACCAAGCAAGCTTGCAAAGGAAATCTGCACTACAATGAAGTCTCACTTCCCCCCGGTCAAAAGGGCCATCTGAAAAAAGTGTAAAATCCAGAAAGGCAGGACAGGCCATGGAGAACTGGGAGCCTTGTTATGCTGATGGGCGGGATGTAAACTGCCAACAGACACTCGGGAGAAGTGTATGGTGTTTCCTGAAACATCTAAAAAACAAAGCAACAGAGCCTAGGGCACTTCCACTTATGGTCCTATAGCTTAGGGAAATTAAAATCAAAAAGACACAGCCACCCCAATGTTTGGGACGCCTCTGTTTACAAGAACCTCGTTTACCGTACAAGTTCAATATCACAGAAAGTGAAAAATGGATAAAGAACTTGTGGTACTTACGTACAATGCAGTATCACTCAGCAGTGAAATCTATGTCATCAGGCCCGTAGCAGCACAATGAGTGGATTCAGGTACGATGATTCTAACTGAAATAAGTCACACAGAAAAAGAAACATCATAAGATATCAGTAATACACGGAATGTAAACTTGGCTACACAGGAACTGAATTACAGAACAGAACAGGGTCTCAAATTTAGAAAACCAACTTATGCTTGTTTAAGGGTAAAGGTGAGTTGGGGTGCTGCATAAAACCAGAGATTGAAATGAGCACAGATAAAGTTCCTTAAGCCAAATATGGAATAGACAAGAGCTACTCCTTGCTCAACGAAATGGACTCAACACCGCATATTAAACGCCTAAGAATGTACCTGACTCTTAAGTATCTTAAAACCTATGGATTGCTATGTCTCCGAAAGAGAATCAAGCATGTGTACAGGGACATAAACGCAGCAGTGATAGGATTGGAGAGGTTCGATGAGCAAATGAAGACCCTTTGAAGTCATATTGCATGGTACCCATTCCACGGGTTTCAACTACCCAGGTTTAAGGTATTCTTCCTTCAGCTAAAACATGCATGTGGAACCTAGAGTATGATCAACCATGTGATCGGGAGACGTGTTCAAATATGTCTCAGTTTTCGTACCCTGGTACTCGGGTGCAACATTCCAGACGCTTTACTAACACTCTCCCGACTTGGAGAGTCAGTCCCTTTAACCTCCTGTTTGGCCCAGTTTGCAATTTCTGCGGAAGATGAACAGGAATAGCGAGAACCAATGAGAGACTAGCTGGAGGTGTCTGGACGGGCAAATTTAACTCTCATTTCCCACCAGGAAGAGGAAATAACCAAAGGCTCAGCGTGCCGTGCCGGAACCAGATTAGGGCCTGAAGCCATCCTGCGGTGTTGCGGCCAGCTCACAAGAAAACAAGTTGAAGAAAGGAGCTCAGGGGCACTGTAATTCACAAACCTGCAGAGTTATAAATGACAACTATCGTCCAAAAATATACTGAAGTAAGGCTGCCAAGAGGACTTGAAAGCGGGGCAGAATTGCAGGAAACCGATTTCAGGAGGTAGACTGGAATTGCATTGAAAGCATAGGAAAAGAGGCAGAACGTCCACAATGATGCACTTGGCCAAAAAGGGCGTATGCGTTTTTTCCTGAATATATTCAGGAAAAAACGCATACGCCCTTTTTGGCCAACCAAGCAAGCTTGCAAAGGAAATCTGCACTACAATGAAGTCTCACTTCCCCCCGGTCAAAAGGGCCATCTGAAAAAAGTGTAAAATCCAGAAAGGCAGGACAGGCCATGGAGAACTGGGAGCCTTGTTATGCTGATGGGCGGGATGTAAACTGCCAACAGACACTCGGGAGAAGTGTATGGTGTTTCCTGAAACATCTAAAAAACAAAGCAACAGAGCCTAGGGCACTTCCACTTATGGTCCTATAGCTTAGGGAAATTAAAATCAAAAAGATACAGCCACCCCAATGTTTGGGACGCCTCTGTTTACAAGAACCTCGTTTACCGTACAAGTTCAATATCACAGAAAGTGAAAAATGGATAAAGAACTTGTGGTACTTACGTACAATGCAGTATCACTCAGCAGTGAAATCTATGTCATCAGGCCCGTAGCAGCACAATGAGTGGATTCAGGTACGATGATTCTAACTGAAATAAGTCACACAGAAAAAGAAACATCATAAGATATCAGTAATACACGGAATGTAAACTTGGCTACACAGGAACTGAATTACAGAACAGAACAGGGTCTCAAATTTAGAAAACCAACTTATGCTTGTTTAAGGGTAAAGGTGAGTTAGGGTGCTGCATAAAACCAGAGATTGAAATGAGCACAGATAAAGTTCCTTAAGCCAAATATGGAATAGACAAGAGCTACTCCTTGCTCAACGATATGGACTCAACACCGCATATTAAACGCCTAAGAATGTACCTGACTCTTAAGTATCTTAAAACCTATGGATTGCTATGTCTCCGAAAGAGAATCAAGCATGTGTACAGGGACATAAACGCAGCAGTGATAGGATTGGAGAGGTTCGGTGAGCAAATGAAGACCCTTTGAAGTCATATTGCATGGTACCCATTCCACGGGTTTCAACTACCCAGGTTTAAGGTATTCTTCCTTCAGCTAAAACATGCATGTGGAACCTAGAGTATGATCAACCATGTGATCGGGAGACGTGTTCAAATATGTCTCAGTTTTCGTACCCTGGTACTCGGGTGCAACATTCCAGACGCTTTACTAACACTCTCCCGACTTGGAGAGTCAGTCCCTTTAACCTCCTGTTTGGCCCAGTTTGCAATTTCTGCGGAAGATGAACAGGAATAGCGAGAACCAATGAGAGACTAGCTGGAGGTGTCTGGACGGGCAAATTTAACTCTCATTTCCCACCAGGAAGAGGAAATAACCAAAGGCTCAGCGTGCCGTGCCGGAACCAGATTAGGGCCTGAAGCCATCCTGCGGTGTTGCGGCCAGCTCACAAGAAAACGAGTTGAAGAAAGGAGCTCAGGGGCACTGTAATTCACAAACCTGCAGTTATAAATGACAACTATCGTCCAAAAATATACTGAAGTAAGGCTGCCAAGAGGACTTGAAAGCGGGGCAGAATTGCAGGAAACCGATTTCAGGAGGTAGACTGGAATTGCATTGAAAGCATAGGAAAAGAGGCAGAACGTCCACAATGATGCACTTGGCCAAAAAGGGCATATGCGTTTTTTCCTGAATATATTCAGGAAAAAACGCATACGCCCTTTTTGGCCAACCAAGCAAGCTTGCAAAGGAAATCTGCACTACAATGAAGTCTCACTTCCCCCCGGTCAAAAGGGCCATCTGAAAAAAGTGTAAAATCCAGAAAGGCAGGACAGGCCATGGAGAACTGGGAGCCTTGTTATGCTGATGGGCGGGATGTAAACTGCCAACAGACACTCGGGAGAAGTGTATGGTGTTTCCTGAAACATCTAAAAAACAAAGCAACAGAGCCTAGGGCACTTCCACTTATGGTCCTATAGCTTAGGGAAATTAAAATCAAAAAGACACAGCCACCCCAATGTTTGGGACGCCTCTGTTTACAAGAACCTCGTTTACCGTACAAGTTCAATATCACAGAAAGTGAAAAATGGATAAAGAACTTGTGGTACTTACGTACAATGCAGTATCACTCAGCAGTGAAATCTATGTCATCAGGCCCGTAGCAGCACAATGAGTGGATTCAGGTACGATGATTCTAACTGAAATAAGTCACACAGAAAAAGAAACATCATAAGATATCAGTAATACATGGAATGTAAACTTGGCTACACAGGAACTGAATTACAGAACAGAACAGGGTCTCAAATTTAGAAAACCAACTTATGCTTGTTTAAGGGTAAAGGTGAGTTGGGGTGCTGCATAAAACCAGAGATTGAAATGAGCACAGATAAAGTTCCTTAAGCCAAATATGGAATAGACAAGAGCTACTCCTTGCTCAACGAAATGGACTCAACACCGCATATTAAACGCCTAAGAATGTACCTGACTCTTAAGTATCTTAAAACCTATGGATTGCTATGTCTCCGAAAGAGAATCAAGCATGTGTACAGGGACATAAACAGCAGCAGTGATAGGATTGGAGAGGTTCGGTGAGCAAATGAAGACCCTTTGAAGTCATATTGCATGGTACCCATTCCACGGGTTTCAACTACCCAGGTTTAAGGTATTCTTCCTTCAGCTAAAACATGCATGTGGAACCTAGAGTATGATCAACCATGTGATCGGGAGACGTGTTCAAATATGTCTCAGTTTTCGTACCCTGGTACTCGGGTGCAACATTCCAGACGCTTTACTAACACTCTCCCGACTTGGAGAGTCTGTTCCTTTAACCTCCTGTTTGGCCCAGTTTGCAATTTCTGCGGAAGATGAACAGGAATAGCGAGAACCAATGAGAGACTAGCTGGAGGTGTCTGGACGGGCAAATTTAACTCTCATTTCCCACCAGGAAGAGGAAATAACCAAAGGCTCAGCGTGCCGTGCCGGAACCAGATTAGGGCCTGAAGCCATCCTGCGGTGTTGCGGCCAGCTCACAAGAAAGCGAGTTGAAGAAAGGAGCTCAGGGGCACTGTAATTCACAAACCTGCAGAGTTATAAATGACAGCTATCGTCCAAAAATATACTGAAGTAAGGCTGCCAAGAGGACTTGAAAGCGGGGCAGAATTGCAGGAAACCGATTTCAGGAGGTAGACTGGAATTGCATTGAAAGCATAGGAATAGAGGCAGAACGTCCACAATGATGCACTTGGCCAAAAAGGGCGTATGCGTTTTTTCCTGAATATATTCAGGAAAAAACGCATACGCCCTTTTTGGCCAACCAAGCAAGCTTGCAAAGGAAATCTGCACTACAATGAAGTCTCACTTCCCCCCGGTCAAAAGGGCCATCTGAAAAAAGTGTAAAATCCAGAAAGGCAGGACAGGCCATGGAGAACTGGGAGCCTTGTTATGCTGATGGGCGGGATGTAAACTGCCAACAGACACTCGGGAGAAGTGTATGGTGTTTCCTGAAACATCTAAAAAACAAAGCAACAGAGCCTAGGGCACTTCCACTTATGGTCCTATAGCTTAGGGAAATTAAAATCAAAAAGACACAGCCACCCAAATGTTTGGGACGCCTCTGTTTACAAGAACCTCGTTTACCGTACAAGTTCAATATCACAGAAAGTGAAAAATGGATAAAGAACTTGTGGTACTTACGTACAATGCAGTATCACTCAGCAGTGAAATCTATGTCATCAGGCCTGTAGCAGCACAATGAGTGGATTCAGGTACGATGATTCTAACTGAAATAAGTCACACAGAAAAAGAAACATCATAAGATATCAGTAATACACGGAATGTAAACTTGGCTACACAGGAACTGAATTACAGAACAGAACAGGGTCTCAAATTTAGAAAACCAACTTATGCTTGTTTAAGGGTAAAGGTGAGTTGGGGTGCTGCATAAAACCAGAGATTGAAATGAGCACAGATAAAGTTCCTTAAGCCAAATATGGAATAGACAAGAGCTACTCCTTGCTCAACGAAATGGACTCAACACCGCATATTAAACGCCTAAGAATGTACCTGACTCTTAAGTATCTTAAAACCTATGGATTGCTATGTCTCCGAAAGAGAATCAAGCATGTGTACAGGGACATAAACGCAGCAGTGATAGGATTGGAGAGGTTCGGTGAGCAAATGAAGACCCTTTGAAGTCATATTGCATGGTACCCATTCCACGGGTTTCAACTACCCAGGTTTAAGGTATTCTTCCTTCAGCTAAAACATGCATGTGGAACCTAGAGTATGATCAACCATGTGATCGGGAGACGTGTTCAAATATGTCTCAGTTTTCGTACCCTGGTACTCGGGTGCAACATTCCAGACGCTTTACTAACACTCTCCCGACTTGGAGAGTCAGTCCCTTTAACCTCCTGTTTGGCCCAGTTTGCAATTTCTGCGGAAGATGAACAGGAATAGCGAGAACCAATGAGAGACTAGCTGGAGGTGTCTGGACGGGCAAATTTAACTCTCATTTCCCACCAGGAAGAGGAAATAACCAAAGGCTCAGCGTGCCGTGCCGGAACCAGATTAGGGCCTGAAGCCATCCTGCGGTGTTGCGGCCAGCTCACAAGAAAGCGAGTTGAAGAAAGGAGCTCAGGGGCACTGTAATTCACAAACCTGCAGAGTTATAAATGACAGCTATCGTCCAAAAATATACTGAAGTAAGGCTGCCAAGAGGACTTGAAAGCGGGGCAGAATTGCAGGAAACCGATTTCAGGAGGTAGACTGGAATTGCATTGAAAGCATAGGAATAGAGGCAGAACGTCCACAATGATGCACTTGGCCAAAAAGGGCGTATGCGTTTTTTCCTGAATATATTCAGGAAAAAACGCATACGCCCTTTTTGGCCAACCAAGCAAGCTTGCAAAGGAAATCTGCACTACAATGAAGTCTCACTTCCCCCCGGTCAAAAGGGCCATCTGAAAAAAGTGTAAAATCCAGAAAGGCAGGACAGGCCATGGAGAACTGGGAGCCTTGTTATGCTGATGGGCGGGATGTAAACTGCCAACAGACACTCGGGAGAAGTGTATGGTGTTTCCTGAAACATCTAAAAAACAAAGCAACAGAGCCTAGGGCACTTCCACTTATGGTCCTATAGCTTAGGGAAATTAAAATCAAAAAGACACAGCCACCCAAATGTTTGGGACGCCTCTGTTTACAAGAACCTCGTTTACCGTACAAGTTCAATATCACAGAAAGTGAAAAATGGATAAAGAACTTGTGGTACTTACGTACAATGCAGTATCACTCAGCAGTGAAATCTATGTCATCAGGCCTGTAGCAGCACAATGAGTGGATTCAGGTACGATGATTCTAACTGAAATAAGTCACACAGAAAAAGAAACATCATAAGATATCAGTAATACACGGAATGTAAACTTGGCTACACAGGAACTGAATTACAGAACAGAACAGGGTCTCAAATTTAGAAAACCAACTTATGCTTGTTTAAGGGTAAAGGTGAGTTGGGGTGCTGCATAAAACCAGAGATTGAAATGAGCACAGATAAAGTTCCTTAAGCCAAATATGGAATAGACAAGAGCTACTCCTTGCTCAACGAAATGGACTCAACACCGCATATTAAACGCCTAAGAATGTACCTGACTCTTAAGTATCTTAAAACCTATGGATTGCTATGTCTCCGAAAGAGAATCAAGCATGTGTACAGGGACATAAACGCAGCAGTGATAGGATTGGAGAGGTTCGGTGAGCAAATGAAGACCCTTTGAAGTCATATTGCATGGTACCCATTCCACGGGTTTCAACTACCCAGGTTTAAGGTATTCTTCCTTCAGCTAAAACATGCATGTGGAACCTAGAGTATGATCAACCATGTGATCGGGAGACGTGTTCAAATATGTCTCAGTTTTCGTACCCTGGTACTCGGGTGCAACATTCCAGACGCTTTACTAACACTCTCCCGACTTGGAGAGTCAGTCCCTTTAACCTCCTGTTTGGCCCAGTTTGCAATTTCTGCGGAAGATGAACAGGAATAGCGAGAACCAATGAGAGACTAGCTGGAGGTGTCTGGACGGGCAAATTTAACTCTCATTTCCCACCAGGAAGAGGAAATAACCAAAGGCTCAGCGTGCCGTGCCGGAACCAGATTAGGGCCTGAAGCCATCCTGCGGTGTTGCGGCCAGCTCACAAGAAAACGAGTTGAAGAAAGGAGCTCAGGGGCACTGTAATTCACAAACCTGCAGAGTTATAAATGACAACTATCGTCCAAAAATATACTGAAGTAAGGCTGCCAAGAGGACTTGAAAGCGGGGCAGAATTGCAGGAAACCGATTTCAGGAGGTAGACTGGAATTGCATTGAAAGCATAGGAAAAGAGGCAGAACGTCCACAATGATGCACTTGGCCAAAAAGGGCGTATGCGTTTTTTCCTGAATATATTCAGGAAAAAACGCATACGCCCTTTTTGGCCAACCAAGCAAGCTTGCAAAGGAAATCTGCACTACAATGAAGTCTCACTTCCCCCCGGTCAAAAGGGCCATCTGAAAAAAGTGTAAAATCCAGAAAGGCAGGACAGGCCATGGAGAACTGGGAGCCTTGTTATGCTGATGGGCGGGATGTAAATTGCCAACAGACACTCGGGAGAAGTGTATGGTGTTTCCTGAAACATCTAAAAAACAAAGCAACAGAGCCTAGGGCACTTCCACTTATGGTCCTATAGCTTAGGGAAATTAAAATCAAAAAGACACAGCCACCCCAATGTTTGGGACGCCTCTGTTTACAAGAACCTCGTTTACCGTACAAGTTCAATATCACAGAAAGTGAAAAATGGATAAAGAACTTGTGGTACTTACGTACAATGCAGTATCACTCAGCAGTGAAATCTATGTCATCAGGCCCGTAGCAGCACAATGAGTGGATTCAGGTACGATGATTCTAACTGAAATAAGTCACACAGAAAAAGAAACATCATAAGATATCAGTAATACACGGAATGTAAACTTGGCTACACAGGAACTGAATTACAGAACAGAACAGGGTCTCAAATTTAGAAAACCAACTTATGCTTGTTTAAGGGTAAAGGTGAGTTAGGGTGCTGCATAAAACCAGAGATTGAAATGAGCACAGATAAAGTTCCTTAAGCCAAATATGGAATAGACAAGAGCTACTCCTTGCTCAACGATATGGACTCAACACCGCATATTAAACGCCTAAGAATGTACCTGACTCTTAAGTATCTTAAAACCTATGGATTGCTATGTCTCCGAAAGAGAATCAAGCATGTGTACAGGGACATAAACAGCAGCAGTGATAGGATTGGAGAGGTTCGGTGAGCAAATGAAGACCCTTTGAAGTCATATTGCATGGTACCCATTCCACGGGTTTCAACTACCCAGGTTTAAGGTATTCTTCCTTCAGCTAAAACATGCATGTGGAACCTAGAGTATGATCAACCATGTGATCGGGAGACGTGTTCAAATATGTCTCAGTTTTCGTACCCTGGTACTTGGGTGCAACATTCCAGACGCTTTACTAACACTCTCCCGACTTGGAGAGTCTGTCCCTTTAACCTCCTGTTTGGCCCAGTTTGCAATTTCTGCGGAAGATGAACAGGAATAGCGAGAACCAATGAGAGACTAGCTGGAGGTGTCTGGACGGGCAAATTTAACTCTCATTTCCCACCAGGAAGAGGAAATAACCAAAGGCTCAGCGTGCCGTGCCGGAACCAGATTAGGGCCTGAAGCCATCCTGCGGTGTTGCGGCCAGCTCACAAGAAAGCGAGTTGAAGAAAGGAGCTCAGGGGCACTGTAATTCACAAACCTGCAGAGTTATAAATGACAGCTATCGTCCAAAAATATACTGAAGTAAGGCTGCCAAGAGGACTTGAAAGCGGGGCAGAATTGCAGGAAACCGATTTCAGGAGGTAGACTGGAATTGCATTGAAAGCATAGGAAAAGAGGCAGAACGTCCACAATGATGCACTTGGCCAAAAAGGGCATATGCGTTTTTTCCTGAATATATTCAGGAAAAAACGCATACGCCCTTTTTGGCCAACCAAGCAAGCTTGCAAAGGAAATCTGCACTACAATGAAGTCTCACTTCCCCCCGGTCAAAAGGGCCATCTGAAAAAAGTGTAAAATCCAGAAAGGCAGGACAGGCCATGGAGAACTGGGAGCCTTGTTATGCTGATGGGCGGGATGTAAACTGCCAACAGACACTCGGGAGAAGTGTATGGTGTTTCCTGAAACATCTAAAAAACAAAGCAACAGAGCCTAGGGCACTTCCACTTATGGTCCTATAGCTTAGGGAAATTAAAATCAAAAAGACACAGCCACCCCAATGTTTGGGACGCCTCTGTTTACAAGAACCTCGTTTACCGTACAAGTTCAATATCACAGAAAGTGAAAAATGGATAAAGAACTTGTGGTACTTACGTACAATGCAGTATCACTCAGCAGTGAAATCTATGTCATCAGGCCCGTAGCAGCACAATGAGTGGATTCAGGTACGATGATTCTAACTGAAATAAGTCACACAGAAAAAGAAACATCATAAGATATCAGTAATACACGGAATGTAAACTTGGCTACACAGGAACTGAATTACAGAACAGAACAGGGTCTCAAATTTAGAAAACCAACTTATGCTTGTTTAAGGGTAAAGGTGAGTTGGGGTGCTGCATAAAACCAGAGATTGAAATGAGCACAGATAAAGTTCCTTAAGCCAAATATGGAATAGACAAGAGCTACTCCTTGCTCAACGAAATGGACTCAACACCGCATATTAAACGCCTAAGAATGTACCTGACTCTTAAGTATCTTAAAACCTATGGATTGCTATGTCTCCGAAAGAGAATCAAGCATGTGTACAGGGACATAAACGCAGCAGTGATAGGATTGGAGAGGTTCGGTGAGCAAATGAAGACCCTTTGAAGTCATATTGCATGGTACCCATTCCACGGGTTTCAACTACCCAGGTTTAAGGTATTCTTCCTTCAGCTAAAACATGCATGTGGAACCTAGAGTATGATCAACCATGTGATCGGGAGACGTGTTCAAATATGTCTCAGTTTTCGTACCCTGGTACTCGGGTGCAACATTCCAGACGCTTTACTAACACTCTCCCGACTTGGAGAGTCTGTCCCTTTAACCTCCTGTTTGGCCCAGTTTGCAATTTCTGCGGAAGATGAACAGGAATAGCGAGAACCAATGAGAGACTAGCTGGAGGTGTCTGGACGGGCAAATTTAACTCTCATTTCCCACCAGGAAGAGGAAATAACCAAAGGCTCAGCGTGCCGTGCCGGAACCAGATTAGGGCCTGAAGCCATCCTGCGGTGTTGCGGCCAGCTCACAAGAAAGCGAGTTGAAGAAAGGAGCTCAGGGGCACTGTAATTCACAAACCTGCAGAGTTATAAATGACAGCTATCGTCCAAAAATATACTGAAGTAAGGCTGCCAAGAGGACTTGAAAGCGGGGCAGAATTGCAGGAAACCGATTTCAGGAGGTAGACTGGAATTGCATTGAAAGCATAGGAAAAGAGGCAGAACGTCCACAATGATGCACTTGGCCAAAAAGGGCATATGCGTTTTTTCCTGAATATATTCAGGAAAAAACGCATACGCCCTTTTTGGCCAACCAAGCAAGCTTGCAAAGGAAATCTGCACTACAATGAAGTCTCACTTCCCCCCGGTCAAAAGGGCCATCTGAAAAAAGTGTAAAATCCAGAAAGGCAGGACAGGCCATGGAGAACTGGGAGCCTTGTTATGCTGATGGGCGGGATGTAAACTGCCAACAGACACTCGGGAGAAGTGTATGGTGTTTCCTGAAACATCTAAAAAACAAAGCAACAGAGCCTAGGGCACTTCCACTTATGGTCCTATAGCTTAGGGAAATTAAAATCAAAAAGACACAGCCACCCCAATGTTTGGGACGCCTCTGTTTACAAGAACCTCGTTTACCGTACAAGTTCAATATCACAGAAAGTGAAAAATGGATAAAGAACTTGTGGTACTTACGTACAATGCAGTATCACTCAGCAGTGAAATCTATGTCATCAGGCCCGTAGCAGCACAATGAGTGGATTCAGGTACGATGATTCGAACTGAAATAAGTCACACAGAAAAAGAAACATCATAAGATATCAGTAATACACGGAATGTAAACTTGGCTACACAGGAACTGAATTACAGAACAGAACAGGGTCTCAAATTTAGAAAACCAACTTATGCTTGTTTAAGGGTAAAGGTGAGTTGGGGTGCTGCATAAAACCAGAGATTGAAATGAGCACAGATAAAGTTCCTTAAGCCAAATATGGAATAGACAAGAGCTACTCCTTGCTCAACGAAATGGACTCAACACCGCATATTAAACGCCTAAGAATGTACCTGACTCTTAAGTATCTTAAAACCTATGGATTGCTATGTCTCCGAAAGAGAATCAAGCATGTGTACAGGGACATAAACAGCAGCAGTGATAGGATTGGAGAGGTTCGGTGAGCAAATGAAGACCCTTTGAAGTCATATTGCATGGTACCCATTCCACGGGTTTCAACTACCCAGGTTTAAGGTATTCTTCCTTCAGCTAAAACATGCATGTGGAACCTAGAGTATGATCAACCATGTGATCGGGAGACGTGTTCAAATATGTCTCAGTTTTCGTACCCTGGTACTCGGGTGCAACATTCCAGACGCTTTACTAACACTCTCCCGACTTGGAGAGTCTGTCCCTTTAACCTCCTGTTTGGCCCAGTTTGCAATTTCTGCGGAAGATGAACAGGAATAGCGAGAACCAATGAGAGACTAGCTGGAGGTGTCTGGACGGGCAAATTTAACTCTCATTTCCCACCAGGAAGAGGAAATAACCAAAGGCTCAGCGTGCCGTGCCGGAACCAGATTAGGGCCTGAAGCCATCCTGCGGTGTTGCGGCCAGCTCACAAGAAAGCGAGTTGAAGAAAGGAGCTCAGGGGCACTGTAATTCACAAACCTGCAGAGTTATAAATGACAGCTATCGTCCAAAAATATACTGAAGTAAGGCTGCCAAGAGGACTTGAAAGCGGGGCAGAATTGCAGGAAACCGATTTCAGGAGGTAGACTGGAATTGCATTGAAAGCATAGGAAAAGAGGCAGAACGTCCACAATGATGCACTTGGCCAAAAAGGGCATATGCGTTTTTTCCTGAATATATTCAGGAAAAAACGCATACGCCCTTTTTGGCCAACCAAGCAAGCTTGCAAAGGAAATCTGCACTACAATGAAGTCTCACTTCCCCCCGGTCAAAAGGGCCATCTGAAAAAAGTGTAAAATCCAGAAAGGCAGGACAGGCCATGGAGAACTGGGAGCCTTGTTATGCTGATGGGCGGGATGTAAACTGCCAACAGACACTCGGGAGAAGTGTATGGTGTTTCCTGAAACATCTAAAAAACAAAGCAACAGAGCCTAGGGCACTTCCACTTATGGTCCTATAGCTTAGGGAAATTAAAATCAAAAAGACACAGCCACCCCAATGTTTGGGACGCCTCTGTTTACAAGAACCTCGTTTACCGTACAAGTTCAATATCACAGAAAGTGAAAAATGGATAAAGAACTTGTGGTACTTACGTACAATGCAGTATCACTCAGCAGTGAAATCTATGTCATCAGGCCCGTAGCAGCACAATGAGTGGATTCAGGTACGATGATTCTAACTGAAATAAGTCACACAGAAAAAGAAACATCATAAGATATCAGTAATACACGGAATGTAAACTTGGCTACACAGGAACTGAATTACAGAACAGAACAGGGTCTCAAATTTAGAAAACCAACTTATGCTTGTTTAAGGGTAAAGGTGAGTTGGGGTGCTGCATAAAACCAGAGATTGAAATGAGCACAGATAAAGTTCCTTAAGCCAAATATGGAATAGACAAGAGCTACTCCTTGCTCAACGAAATGGACTCAACACCGCATATTAAACGCCTAAGAATGTACCTGACTCTTAAGTATCTTAAAACCTATGGATTGCTATGTCTCCGAAAGAGAATCAAGCATGTGTACAGGGACATAAACAGCAGCAGTGATAGGATTGGAGAGGTTCGGTGAGCAAATGAAGACCCTTTGAAGTCATATTGCATGGTACCCATTCCACGGGTTTCAACTACCCAGGTTTAAGGTATTCTTCCTTCAGCTAAAACATGCATGTGGAACCTAGAGTATGATCAACCATGTGATCGGGAGACGTGTTCAAATATGTCTCAGTTTTCGTACCCTGGTACTCGGGTGCAACATTCCAGACGCTTTACTAACACTCTCCCGACTTGGAGAGTCTGTCCCTTTAACCTCCTGTTTGGCCCAGTTTGCAATTTCTGCGGAAGATGAACAGGAATAGCGAGAACCAATGAGAGACTAGCTGGAGGTGTCTGGACGGGCAAATTTAACTCTCATTTCCCACCAGGAAGAGGAAATAACCAAAGGCTCAGCGTGCCGTGCCGGAACCAGATTAGGGCCTGAAGCCATCCTGCGGTGTTGCGGCCAGCTCACAAGAAAACGAGTTGAAGAAAGGAGCTCAGGGGCACTGTAATTCACAAACCTGCAGAGTTATAAATGACAGCTATCGTCCAAAAATATACTGAAGTAAGGCTGCCAAGAGGACTTGAAAGCGGGGCAGAATTGCAGGAAACCGATTTCAGGAGGTAGACTGGAATTGCATTGAAAGCATAGGAAAAGAGGCAGAACGTCCACAATGATGCACTTGGCCAAAAAGGGCATATGCGTTTTTTCCTGAATATATTCAGGAAAAAACGCATACGCCCTTTTTGGCCAACCAAGCAAGCTTGCAAAGGAAATCTGCACTACAATGAAGTCTCACTTCCCCCCGGTCAAAAGGGCCATCTGAAAAAAGTGTAAAATCCAGAAAGGCAGGACAGGCCATGGAGAACTGGGAGCCTTGTTATGCTGATGGGCAGGATGTAAACTGCCAACAGACACTCGGGAGAAGTGTATGGTGTTTCCTGAAACATCTAAAAAACAAAGCAACAGAGCCTAGGGCACTTCCACTTATGGTCCTATAGCTTAGGGAAATTAAAATCAAAAAGACACAGCCACCCCAATGTTTGGGACGCCTCTGTTTACAAGAACCTCGTTTACCGTACAAGTTCAATATCACAGAAAGTGAAAAATGGATAAAGAACTTGTGGTACTTACGTACAATGCAGTATCACTCAGCAGTGAAATCTATGTCATCAGGCCCGTAGCAGCACAATGAGTGGATTCAGGTACGATGATTCTAACTGAAATAAGTCACACAGAAAAAGAAACATCATAAGATATCAGTAATACATGGAATGTAAACTTGGCTACACAGGAACTGAATTACAGAACAGAACAGGGTCTCAAATTTAGAAAACCAACTTATGCTTGTTTAAGGGTAAAGGTGAGTTGGGGTGCTGCATAAAACCAGAGATTGAAATGAGCACAGATAAAGTTCCTTAAGCCAAATATGGAATAGACAAGAGCTACTCCTTGCTCAACGAAATGGACTCAACACCGCATATTAAACGCCTAAGAATGTACCTGACTCTTAAGTATCTTAAAACCTATGGATTGCTATGTCTCCGAAAGAGAATCAAGCATGTGTACAGGGACATAAACAGCAGCAGTGATAGGATTGGAGAGGTTCGGTGAGCAAATGAAGACCCTTTGAAGTCATATTGCATGGTACCCATTCCACGGGTTTCAACTACCCAGGTTTAAGGTATTCTTCCTTCAGCTAAAACATGCATGTGGAACCTAGAGTATGATCAACCATGTGATCGGGAGACGTGTTCAAATATGTCTCAGTTTTCGTACCCTGGTACTCGGGTGCAACATTCCAGACGCTTTACTAACACTCTCCCGACTTGGAGAGTCTGTCCCTTTAACCTCCTGTTTGGCCCAGTTTGCAATTTCTGCGGAAGATGAACAGGAATAGCGAGAACCAATGAGAGACTAGCTGGAGGTGTCTGGACGGGCAAATTTAACTCTCATTTCCCACCAGGAAGAGGAAATAACCAAAGGCTCAGCGTGCCGTGCCGGAACCAGATTAGGGCCTGAAGCCATCCTGCGGTGTTGCGGCCAGCTCACAAGAAAGCGAGTTGAAGAAAGGAGCTCAGGGGCACTGTAATTCACAAACCTGCAGAGTTATAAATGACAGCTATCGTCCAAAAATATACTGAAGTAAGGCTGCCAAGAGGACTTGAAAGCGGGGCAGAATTGCAGGAAACCGATTTCAGGAGGTAGACTGGAATTGCATTGAAAGCATAGGAAAAGAGGCAGAACGTCCACAATGATGCACTTGGCCAAAAAGGGCGTATGCGTTTTTTCCTGAATATATTCAGGAAAAAACGCATACGCCCTTTTTGGCCAACCAAGCAAGCTTGCAAAGGAAATCTGCACTACAATGAAGTCTCACTTCCCCCCGGTCAAAAGGGCCATCTGAAAAAAGTGTAAAATCCAGAAAGGCAGGACAGGCCATGGAGAACTGGGAGCCTTGTTATGCTGATGGGCGGGATGTAAACTGCCAACAGACACTCGGGAGAAGTGTATGGTGTTTCCTGAAACATCTAAAAAACAAAGCAACAGAGCCTAGGGCACTTCCACTTATGGTCCTATAGCTTAGGGAAATTAAAATCAAAAAGACACAGCCACCCCAATGTTTGGGACGCCTCTGTTTACAAGAACCTCGTTTACCGTACAAGTTCAATATCACAGAAAGTGAAAAATGGATAAAGAACTTGTGGTACTTACGTACAATGCAGTATCACTCAGCAGTGAAATCTATGTCATCAGGCCCGTAGCAGCACAATGAGTGGATTCAGGTACGATGATTCTAACTGAAATAAGTCACACAGAAAAAGAAACATCATAAGATATCAGTAATACACGGAATGTAAACTTGGCTACACAGGAACTGAATTACAGAACAGAACAGGGTCTCAAATTTAGAAAACCAACTTATGCTTGTTTAAGGGTAAAGGTGAGTTGGGGTGCTGCATAAAACCAGAGATTGAAATGAGCACAGATAAAGTTCCTTAAGCCAAATATGGAATAGACAAGAGCTACTCCTTGCTCAACGAAATGGACTCAACACCGCATATTAAACGCCTAAGAATGTACCTGACTCTTAAGTATCTTAAAACCTATGGATTGCTATGTCTCCGAAAGAGAATCAAGCATGTGTACAGGGACATAAACAGCAGCAGTGATAGGATTGGAGAGGTTCGGTGAGCAAATGAAGACCCTTTGAAGTCATATTGCATGGTACCCATTCCACGGGTTTCAACTACCCAGGTTTAAGGTATTCTTCCTTCAGCTAAAACATGCATGTGGAACCTAGAGTATGATCAACCATGTGATCGGGAGACGTGTTCAAATATGTCTCAGTTTTCGTACCCTGGTACTCGGGTGCAACATTCCAGACGCTTTACTAACACTCTCCCGACTTGGAGAGTCTGTCCCTTTAACCTCCTGTTTGGCCCAGTTTGCAATTTCTGCGGAAGATGAACAGGAATAGCGAGAACCAATGAGAGACTAGCTGGAGGTGTCTGGACGGGCAAATTTAACTCTCATTTCCCACCAGGAAGAGGAAATAACCAAAGGCTCAGCGTGCCGTGCCGGAACCAGATTAGGGCCTGAAGCCATCCTGCGGTGTTGCGGCCAGCTCACAAGAAAGCGAGTTGAAGAAAGGAGCTCAGGGGCACTGTAATTCACAAACCTGCAGAGTTATAAATGACAGCTATCGTCCAAAAATATACTGAAGTAAGGCTGCCAAGAGGACTTGAAAGCGGGGCAGAATTGCAGGAAACCGATTTCAGGAGGTAGACTGGAATTGCATTGAAAGCATAGGAAAAGAGGCAGAACGTCCACAATGATGCACTTGGCCAAAAAGGGCATATGCGTTTTTTCCTGAATATATTCAGGAAAAAACGCATACGCCCTTTTTGGCCAACCAAGCAAGCTTGCAAAGGAAATCTGCACTACAATGAAGTCTCACTTCCCCCCGGTCAAAAGGGCCATCTGAAAAAAGTGTAAAATCCAGAAAGGCAGGACAGGCCATGGAGAACTGGGAGCCTTGTTATGCTGATGGGCGGGATGTAAACTGCCAACAGACACTCGGGAGAAGTGTATGGTGTTTCCTGAAACATCTAAAAAACAAAGCAACAGAGCCTAGGGCACTTCCACTTATGGTCCTATAGCTTAGGGAAATTAAAATCAAAAAGACACAGCCACCCCAATGTTTGGGACGCCTCTGTTTACAAGAACCTCGTTTACCGTACAAGTTCAATATCACAGAAAGTGAAAAATGGATAAAGAACTTGTGGTACTTACGTACAATGCAGTATCACTCAGCAGTGAAATCTATGTCATCAGGCCCGTAGCAGCACAATGAGTGGATTCAGGTACGATGATTCTAACTGAAATAAGTCACACAGAAAAAGAAACATCATAAGATATCAGTAATACACGGAATGTAAACTTGGCTACACAGGAACTGAATTACAGAACAGAACAGGGTCTCAAATTTAGAAAACCAACTTATGCTTGTTTAAGGGTAAAGGTGAGTTGGGGTGCTGCATAAAACCAGAGATTGAAATGAGCACAGATAAAGTTCCTTAAGCCAAATATGGAATAGACAAGAGCTACTCCTTGCTCAACGAAATGGACTCAACACCGCATATTAAACGCCTAAGAATGTACCTGACTCTTAAGTATCTTAAAACCTATGGATTGCTATGTCTCCGAAAGAGAATCAAGCATGTGTACAGGGACATAAACAGCAGCAGTGATAGGATTGGAGAGGTTCGGTGAGCAAATGAAGACCCTTTGAAGTCATATTGCATGGTACCCATTCCACGGGTTTCAACTACCCAGGTTTAAGGTATTCTTCCTTCAGCTAAAACATGCATGTGGAACCTAGAGTATGATCAACCATGTGATCGGGAGACGTGTTCAAATATGTCTCAGTTTTCGTACCCTGGTACTCGGGTGCAACATTCCAGACGCTTTACTAACACTCTCCCGACTTGGAGAGTCTGTCCCTTTAACCTCCTGTTTGGCCCAGTTTGCAATTTCTGCGGAAGATGAACAGGAATAGCGAGAACCAATGAGAGACTAGCTGGAGGTGTCTGGACGGGCAAATTTAACTCTCATTTCCCACCAGGAAGAGGAAATAACCAAAGGCTCAGCGTGCCGTGCCGGAACCAGATTAGGGCCTGAAGCCATCCTGCGGTGTTGCGGCCAGCTCACAAGAAAGCGAGTTGAAGAAAGGAGCTCAGGGGCACTGTAATTCACAAACCTGCAGAGTTATAAATGACAACTATCGTCCAAAAATATACTGAAGTAAGGCTGCCAAGAGGACTTGAAAGCGGGGCAGAATTGCAGGAAACCGATTTCAGGAGGTAGACTGGAATTGCATTGAAAGCATAGGAAAAGAGGCAGAACGTCCACAATGATGCACTTGGCCAAAAAGGGCGTATGCGTTTTTTCCTGAATATATTCAGGAAAAAACGCATACGCCCTTTTTGGCCAACCAAGCAAGCTTGCAAAGGAAATCTGCACTACAATGAAGTCTCACTTCCCCCCGGTCAAAAGGGCCATCTGAAAAAAGTGTAAAATCCAGAAAGGCAGGACAGGCCATGGAGAACTGGGAGCCTTGTTATGCTGATGGGCGGGATGTAAACTGCCAACAGACACTCGGGAGAAGTGTATGGTGTTTCCTGAAACATCTAAAAAACAAAGCAACAGAGCCTAGGGCACTTCCACTTATGGTCCTATAGCTTAGGGAAATTAAAATCAAAAAGACACAGCCACCCCAATGTTTGGGACGCCTCTGTTTACAAGAACCTCGTTTACCGTACAAGTTCAATATCACAGAAAGTGAAAAATGGATAAAGAACTTGTGGTACTTACGTACAATGCAGTATCACTCAGCAGTGAAATCTATGTCATCAGGCCCGTAGCAGCACAATGAGTGGATTCAGGTACGATGATTCTAACTGAAATAAGTCACACAGAAAAAGAAACATCATAAGATATCAGTAATACACGGAATGTAAACTTGGCTACACAGGAACTGAATTACAGAACAGAACAGGGTCTCAAATTTAGAAAACCAACTTATGCTTGTTTAAGGGTAAAGGTGAGTTGGGGTGCTGCATAAAACCAGAGATTGAAATGAGCACAGATAAAGTTCCTTAAGCCAAATATGGAATAGACAAGAGCTACTCCTTGCTCAACGAAATGGACTCAACACCGCATATTAAACGCCTAAGAATGTACCTGACTCTTAAGTATCTTAAAACCTATGGATTGCTATGTCTCCGAAAGAGAATCAAGCATGTGTACAGGGACATAAACGCAGCAGTGATAGGATTGGAGAGGTTCGGTGAGCAAATGAAGACCCTTTGAAGTCATATTGCATGGTACCCATTCCACGGGTTTCAACTACCCAGGTTTAAGGTATTCTTCCTTCAGCTAAAACATGCATGTGGAACCTAGAGTATGATCAACCATGTGATCGGGAGACGTGTTCAAATATGTCTCAGTTTTCGTACCCTGGTACTCGGGTGCAACATTCCAGACGCTTTACTAACACTCTCCCGACTTGGAGAGTCAGTCCCTTTAACCTCCTGTTTGGCCCAGTTTGCAATTTCTGCGGAAGATGAACAGGAATAGCGAGAACCAATGAGAGACTAGCTGGAGGTGTCTGGACGGGCAAATTTAACTCTCATTTCCCACCAGGAAGAGGAAATAACCAAAGGCTCAGCGTGCCGTGCCGGAACCAGATTAGGGCCTGAAGCCATCCTGCGGTGTTGCGGCCAGCTCACAAGAAAACGAGTTGAAGAAAGGAGCTCAGGGGCACTGTAATTCACAAACCTGCAGAGTTATAAATGACAACTATCGTCCAAAAATATACTGAAGTAAGGCTGCCAAGAGGACTTGAAAGCGGGGCAGAATTGCAGGAAACCGATTTCAGGAGGTAGACTGGAATTGCATTGAAAGCATAGGAAAAGAGGCAGAACGTCCACAATGATGCACTTGGCCAAAAAGGGCGTATGCGTTTTTTCCTGAATATATTCAGGAAAAAACGCATACGCCCTTTTTGGCCAACCAAGCAAGCTTGCAAAGGAAATCTGCACTACAATGAAGTCTCACTTCCCCCCCCCCCCGGTCAAAAGGGCCATCTGAAAAAAGTGTAAAATCCAGAAAGGCAGGACAGGCCATGGAGAACTGGGAGCCTTGTTATGCTGATGGGCGGGATGTAAACTGCCAACAGACACTCGGGAGAAGTGTATGGTGTTTCCTGAAACATCTAAAAAACAAAGCAACAGAGCCTAGGGCACTTCCACTTATGGTCCTATAGCTTAGGGAAATTAAAATCAAAAAGACACAGCCACCCCAATGTTTGGGACGCCTCTGTTTACAAGAACCTCGTTTACCGTACAAGTTCAATATCACAGAAAGTGAAAAATGGATAAAGAACTTGTGGTACTTACGTACAATGCAGTATCACTCAGCAGTGAAATCTATGTCATCAGGCCCGTAGCAGCACAATGAGTGGATTCAGGTACGATGATTCTAACTGAAATAAGTCACACAGAAAAAGAAACATCAAAAGATATCAGTAATACATGGAATGTAAACTTGGCTACACAGGAACTGAATTACAGAACAGAACAGGGTCTCAAATTTAGAAAACCAACTTATGCTTGTTTAAGGGTAAAGGTGAGTTGGGGTGCTGCATAAAACCAGAGATTGAAATGAGCACAGATAAAGTTCCTTAAGCCAAATATGGAATAGACAAGAGCTACTCCTTGCTCAACGAAATGGACTCAACACCGCATATTAAACGCCTAAGAATGTACCTGACTCTTAAGTATCTTAAAACCTATGGATTGCTATGTCTCCGAAAGAGAATCAAGCATGTGTACAGGGACATAAACGCAGCAGTGATAGGATTGGAGAGGTTCGGTGAGCAAATGAAGACCCTTTGAAGTCATATTGCATGGTACCCATTCCACGGGTTTCAACTACCCAGGTTTAAGGTATTCTTCCTTCAGCTAAAACATGCATGTGGAACCTAGAGTATGATCAACCATGTGATCGGGAGACGTGTTCAAATATGTCTCAGTTTTCGTACCCTGGTACTCGGGTGCAACATTCCAGACGCTTTACTAACACTCTCCCGACTTGGAGAGTCAGTCCCTTTAACCTCCTGTTTGGCCCAGTTTGCAATTTCTGCGGAAGATGAACAGGAATAGCGAGAACCAATGAGAGACTAGCTGGAGGTGTCTGGACGGGCAAATTTAACTCTCATTTCCCACCAGGAAGAGGAAATAACCAAAGGCTCAGCGTGCCGTGCCGGAACCAGATTAGGGCCTGAAGCCATCCTGCGGTGTTGCGGCCAGCTCACAAGAAAGCGAGTTGAAGAAAGGAGCTCAGGGGCACTGTAATTCACAAACCTGCAGAGTTATAAATGACAGCTATCGTCCAAAAATATACTGAAGTAAGGCTGCCAAGAGGACTTGAAAGCGGGGCAGAATTGCAGGAAACCGATTTCAGGAGGTAGACTGGAATTGCATTGAAAGCATAGGAAAAGAGGCAGAACGTCCACAATGATGCACTTGGCCAAAAAGGGCGTATGCGTTTTTTCCTGAATATATTCAGGAAAAAACGCATACGCCCTTTTTGGCCAACCAAGCAAGCTTGCAAAGGAAATCTGCACTACAATGAAGTCTCACTTCCCCCCGGTCAAAAGGGCCATCTGAAAAAAGTGTAAAATCCAGAAAGGCAGGACAGGCCATGGAGAACTGGGAGCCTTGTTATGCTGATGGGCGGGATGTAAACTGCCAACAGACACTCGGGAGAAGTGTATGGTGTTTCCTGAAACATCTAAAAAACAAAGCAACAGAGCCTAGGGCACTTCCACTTATGGTCCTATAGCTTAGGGAAATTAAAATCAAAAAGACACAGCCACCCCAATGTTTGGGACGCCTCTGTTTACAAGAACCTCGTTTACCGTACAAGTTCAATATCACAGAAAGTGAAAAATGGATAAAGAACTTGTGGTACTTACGTACAATGCAGTATCACTCAGCAGTGAAATCTATGTCATCAGGCCCGTAGCAGCACAATGAGTGGATTCAGGTACGATGATTCTAACTGAAATAAGTCACACAGAAAAAGAAACATCATAAGATATCAGTAATACACGGAATGTAAACTTGGCTACACAGGAACTGAATTACAGAACAGAACAGGGTCTCAAATTTAGAAAACCAACTTATGCTTGTTTAAGGGTAAAGGTGAGTTGGGGTGCTGCATAAAACCAGAGATTGAAATGAGCACAGATAAAGTTCCTTAAGCCAAATATGGAATAGACAAGAGCTACTCCTTGCTCAACGAAATGGACTCAACACCGCATATTAAACGCCTAAGAATGTACCTGACTCTTAAGTATCTTAAAACCTATGGATTGCTATGTCTCCGAAAGAGAATCAAGCATGTGTACAGGGACATAAACGCAGCAGTGATAGGATTGGACAGGTTCGGTGAGCAAATGAAGACCCTTTGAAGTCATATTGCATGGTACCCATTCCACGGGTTTCAACTACCCAGGTTTAAGGTATTCTTCCTTCAGCTAAAACATGCATGTGGAACCTAGAGTATGATCAACCATGTGATCGGGAGACGTGTTCAAATATGTCTCAGTTTTCGTACCCTGGTACTCGGGTGCAACATTCCAGACGCTTTACTAACACTCTCCCGACTTGGAGAGTCTGTCCCTTTAACCTCCTGTTTGGCCCAGTTTGCAATTTCTGCGGAAGATGAACAGGAATAGCGAGAACCAATGAGAGACTAGCTGGAGGTGTCTGGACGGGCAAATTTAACTCTCATTTCCCACCAGGAAGAGGAAATAACCAAAGGCTCAGCGTGCCGTACCGGAACCAGATTAGGGCCTGAAGCCATCCTGCGGTGTTGCGGCCAGCTCACAAGAAAGCGAGTTGAAGAAAGGAGCTCAGGGGCACTGTAATTCACAAACCTGCAGAGTTATAAATGACAGCTATCGTCCAAAAATATACTGAAGTAAGGCTGCCAAGAGGACTTGAAAGCGGGGCAGAATTGCAGGAAACCGATTTCAGGAGGTAGACTGGAATTGCATTGAAAGCATAGGAAAAGAGGCAGAACGTCCACAATGATGCACTTGGCCAAAAAGGGCGTATGCGTTTTTTCCTGAATATATTCAGGAAAAAACGCATACGCCCTTTTTGGCCAACCAAGCAAGCTTGCAAAGGAAATCTGCACTACAATGAAGTCTCACTTCCCCCCGGTCAAAAGGGCCATCTGAAAAAAGTGTAAAATCCAGAAAGGCAGGACAGGCCATGGAGAACTGGGAGCCTTGTTATGCTGATGGGCGGGATGTAAACTGCCAACAGACACTCGGGAGAAGTGTATGGTGTTTCCTGAAACATCTAAAAAACAAAGCAACAGAGCCTAGGGCACTTCCACTTATGGTCCTATAGCTTAGGGAAATTAAAATCAAAAAGACACAGCCACCCCAATGTTTGGGACGCCTCTGTTTACAAGAACCTCGTTTACCGTACAAGTTCAATATCACAGAAAGTGAAAAATGGATAAAGAACTTGTGGTACTTACGTACAATGCACTATCACTCAGCAGTGAAATCTATGTCATCAGGCCCGTAGCAGCACAATGAGTGGATTCAGGTACGATGATTCTAACTGAAATAAGTCACACAGAAAAAGAAACATCATAAGATATCAGTAATACACGGAATGTAAACTTGGCTACACAGGAACTGAATTACAGAACAGAACAGGGTCTCAAATTTAGAAAACCAACTTATGCTTGTTTAAGGGTAAAGGTGAGTTGGGGTGCTGCATAAAACCAGAGATTGAAATGAGCACAGATAAAGTTCCTTAAGCCAAATATGGAATAGACAAGAGCTACTCCTTGCTCAACGAAATGGACTCAACACCGCATATTAAACGCCTAAGAATGTACCTGACTCTTAAGTATCTTAAAACCTATGGATTGCTATGTCTCCGAAAGAGAATCAAGCATGTGTACAGGGACATAAACGCAGCAGTGATAGGATTGGAGAGGTTCGGTGAGCAAATGAAGACCCTTTGAAGTCATATTGCATGGTACCCATTCCACGGGTTTCAACTACCCAGGTTTAAGGTATTCTTCCTTCAGCTAAAACATGCATGTGGAACCTAGAGTATGATCAACCATGTGATCGGGAGACGTGTTCAAATATGTCTCAGTTTTCGTACCCTGGTACTCAGGTGCAACATTCCAGACGCTTTACTAACACTCTCCCGACTTGGAGAGTCAGTCCCTTTAACCTCCTGTTTGGCCCAGTTTGCAATTTCTGCGGAAGATGAACAGGAATAGCGAGAACCAATGAGAGACTAGCTGGAGGTGTCTGGACGGGCAAATTTAACTCTCATTTCCCACCAGGAAGAGGAAATAACCAAAGGCTCAGCGTGCCGTGCCGGAACCAGATTAGGGCCTGAAGCCATCCTGCGGTGTTGCGGCCAGCTCACAAGAAAACGAGTTGAAGAAAGGAGCTCAGGGGCACTGTAATTCACAAACCTGCAGAGTTATAAATGACAACTATCGTCCAAAAATATACTGAAGTAAGGCTGCCAAGAGGACTTGAAAGCGGGGCAGAATTGCAGGAAACCGATTTCAGGAGGTAGACTGGAATTGCATTGAAAGCATAGGAAAAGAGGCAGAACGTCCACAATGATGCACTTGGCCAAAAAGGGCGTATGCGTTTTTTCCTGAATATATTCAGGAAAAAACGCATACGCCCTTTTTGGCCAACCAAGCAAGCTTGCAAAGGAAATCTGCACTACAATGAAGTCTCACTTCCCCCCGGTCAAAAGGGCCATCTGAAAAAAGTGTAAAATCCAGAAAGGCAGGACAGGCCATGGAGAACTGGGAGCCTTGTTATGCTGATGGGCGGGATGTAAACTGCCAACAGACACTCGGGAGAAGTGTATGGTGTTTCCTGAAACATCTAAAAAACAAAGCAACAGAGCCTAGGGCACTTCCACTTATGGTCCTATAGCTTAGGGAAATTAAAATCAAAAAGACACAGCCACCCCAATGTTTGGGACGCCTCTGTTTACAAGAACCTCGTTTACCGTACAAGTTCAATATCACAGAAAGTGAAAAATGGATAAAGAACTTGTGGTACTTACGTACAATGCAGTATCACTCAGCAGTGAAATCTATGTCATCAGGCCCGTAGCAGCACAATGAGTGGATTCAGGTACGATGATTCTAACTGAAATAAGTCACACAGAAAAAGAAACATCATAAGATATCAGTAATACACGGAATGTAAACTTGGCTACACAGGAACTGAATTACAGAACAGAACAGGGTCTCAAATTTAGAAAACCAACTTATGCTTGTTTAAGGGTAAAGGTGAGTTGGGGTGCTGCATAAAACCAGAGATTGAAATGAGCACAGATAAAGTTCCTTAAGCCAAATATGGAATAGACAAGAGCTACTCCTTGCTCAACGAAATGGACTCAACACCGCATATTAAACGCCTAAGAATGTACCTGACTCTTAAGTATCTTAAAACCGATGGATTGCTATGTCTCCGAAAGAGAATCAAGCATGTGTACAGGGACATAAACGCAGCAGTGATAGGATTGGAGAGGTTCGGTGAGCAAATGAAGACCCTTTGAAGTCATATTGCATGGTACCCATTCCACGGGTTTCAACTACCCAGGTTTAAGGTATTCTTCCTTCAGCTAAAACATGCATGTGGAACCTAGAGTATGATCAACCATGTGATCGGGAGACGTGTTCAAATATGTCTCAGTTTTCGTACCCTGGTACTCGGGTGCAACATTCCAGACGCTTTACTAACACTCTCCCGACTTGGAGAGTCTGTCCCTTTAACCTCCTGTTTGGCCCAGTTTGCAATTTCTGCGGAAGATGAACAGGAATAGCGAGAACCAATGAGAGACTAGCTGGAGGTGTCTGGACGGGCAAATTTAACTCTCATTTCCCACCAGGAAGAGGAAATAACCAAAGGCTCAGCGTGCCGTGCCGGAACCAGATTAGGGCCTGAAGCCATCCTGCGGTGTTGCGGCCAGCTCACAAGAAAGCGAGTTGAAGAAAGGAGCTCAGGGGCACTGTAATTCACAAACCTGCAGAGTTATAAATGACAACTATCGTCCAAAAATATACTGAAGTAAGGCTGCCAAGAGGACTTGAAAGCGGGGCAGAATTGCAGGAAACCGATTTCAGGAGGTAGACTGGAATTGCATTGAAAGCATAGGAAAAGAGGCAGAACGTCCACAATGATGCACTTGGCCAAAAAGGGCGTATGCGTTTTTTCCTGAATATATTCAGGAAAAAACGCATACGCCCTTTTTGGCCAACCAAGCAAGCTTGCAAAGGAAATCTGCACTACAATGAAGTCTCACTTCCCCCCGGTCAAAAGGGCCATCTGAAAAAAGTGTAAAATCCAGAAAGGCAGGACAGGCCATGGAGAACTGGGAGCCTTGTTATGCTGATGGGCGGGATGTAAACTGCCAACAGACACTCGGGAGAAGTGTATGGTGTTTCCTGAAACATCTAAAAAACAAAGCAACAGAGCCTAGGGCACTTCCACTTATGGTCCTATAGCTTAGGGAAATTAAAATCAAAAAGACACAGCCACCCCAATGTTTGGGACGCCTCTGTTTACAAGAACCTCGTTTACCGTACAAGTTCAATATCACAGAAAGTGAAAAATGGATAAAGAACTTGTGGTACTTACGTACAATGCAGTATCACTCAGCAGTGAAATCTATGTCATCAGGCCCGTAGCAGCACAATGAGTGGATTCAGGTACGATGATTCTAACTGAAATAAGTCACACAGAAAAAGAAACATCATAAGATATCAGTAATACACGGAATGTAAACTTGGCTACACAGGAACTGAATTACAGAACAGAACAGGGTCTCAAATTTAGAAAACCAACTTATGCTTGTTTAAGGGTAAAGGTGAGTTGGGGTGCTGCATAAAACCAGAGATTGAAATGAGCACAGATAAAGTTCCTTAAGCCAAATATGGAATAGACAAGAGCTACTCCTTGCTCAACGAAATGGACTCAACACCGCATATTAAACGCCTAAGAATGTACCTGACTCTTAAGTATCTTAAAACCTATGGATTGCTATGTCTCCGAAAGAGAATCAAGCATGTGTACAGGGACATAAACGCAGCAGTGATAGGATTGGAGAGGTTCGGTGAGCAAATGAAGACCCTTTGAAGTCATATTGCATGGTACCCATTCCACGGGTTTCAACTACCCAGGTTTAAGGTATTCTTCCTTCAGCTAAAACATGCATGTGGAACCTAGAGTATGATCAACCATGTGATCGGGAGACGTGTTCAAATATGTCTCAGTTTTCGTACCCTGGTACTCGGGTGCAACATTCCAGACGCTTTACTAACACTCTCCCGACTTGGAGAGTCAGTCCCTTTAACCTCCTGTTTGGCCCAGTTTGCAATTTCTGCGGAAGATGAACAGGAATAGCGAGAACCAATGAGAGACTAGCTGGAGGTGTCTGGACGGGCAAATTTAACTCTCATTTCCCACCAGGAAGAGGAAATAACCAAAGGCTCAGCGTGCCGTGTCGGAACCAGATTAGGGCCTGAAGCCATCCTGCGGTGTTGTGGCCAGCTCACAAGAAAACGAGTTGAAGAAAGGAGCTCAGGGGCACTGTAATTCACAAACCTGCAGAGTTATAAATGACAACTATCGTCCAAAAATATACTGAAGTAAGGCTGCCAAGAGGACTTGAAAGCGGGGCAGAATTGCAGGAAACCGATTTCAGGAGATAGACTGGAATTGCATTGAAAGCATAGGAAAAGAGGCAGAACGTCCACAATGATGCACTTGGCCAAAAAGGGCGTATGCATTTTTTCCTGAATATATTCAGGAAAAAACGCATACGCCCTTTTTGGCCAACCAAGCAAGCTTGCAAAGGAAATCTGCACTACAATGAAGTCTCACTTCCCCCCGGTCAAAAGGGCCATCTGAAAAAAGTGTAAAATCCAGAAAGGCAGGACAGGCCATGGAGAACTGGGAGCCTTGTTATGCTGATGGGCGGGATGTAAACTGCCAACAGACACTCGGGAGAAGTGTATGGTGTTTCCTGAAACATCTAAAAAACAAAGCAACAGAGCCTAGGGCACTTCCACTTATGGTCCTATAGCTTAGGGAAATTAAAATCAAAAAGACACAGCCACCCCAATGTTTGGGACGCCTCTGTTTACAAGAACCTCGTTTACCGTACAAGTTCAATATCACAGAAAGTGAAAAATGGATAAAGAACTTGTGGTACTTACGTACAATGCAGTATCACTCAGCAGTGAAATCTATGTCATCAGGCCCGTAGCAGCACAATGAGTGGATTCAGGTACGATGATTCTAACTGAAATAAGTCACACAGAAAAAGAAACATCATAAGATATCAGTAATACACGGAATGTAAACTTGGCTACACAGGAACTGAATTACAGAACAGAACAGGGTCTCAAATTTAGAAAACCAACTTATGCTTGTTTAAGGGTAAAGGTGAGTTGGGGTGCTGCATAAAACCAGAGATTGAAATGAGCACAGATAAAGTTCCTTAAGCCAAATATGGAATAGACAAGAGCTACTCCTTGCTCAACGACATGGACTCAACACCGCATATTAAACGCCTAAGAATGTATCTGACTCTTAAGTATCTTAAAACCTATGGATTGCTATGTCTCTGAAAGAGAATCAAGCATGTGTACAGGGACATAAACGCAGCAGTGATAGGATTGGAGAGGTTCGGTGAGCAAATGAAGACCCTTTGAAGTCATATTGCATGGTACCCATTCCACGGGTTTCAACTACCCAGGTTTAAGGTATTCTTCCTTCAGCTAAAACATGCATGTGGAACCTAGAGTATGATCAACCATGTGATCGGGAGACGTGTTCAAATATGTCTCAGTTTTCGTACCCTGGTACTCGGGTGCAACATTCCAGACGCTTTACTAACACTCTCCCGACTTGGAGAGTCAGTCCCTTTAACCTCCTGTTTGGCCCAGTTTGCAATTTCTGCGGAAGATGAACAGGAATAGCGAGAACCAATGAGAGACTAGCTGGAGGTGTCTGGACGGGCAAATTTAACTCTCATTTCCCACCAGGAAGAGGAAATAACCAAAGGCTCAGCGTGCCGTGTCGGAACCAGATTAGGGCCTGAAGCCATCCTGCGGTGTTGCGGCCAGCTCACAAGAAAACGAGTTGAAGAAAGGAGCTCAGGGGCACTGTAATTCACAAACCTGCAGAGTTATAAATGACAACTATCGTCCAAAAATATACTGAAGTAAGGCTGCCAAGAGGACTTGAAAGCGGGGCAGAATTGCAGGAAACCGATTTCAGGAGGTAGACTGGAATTGCATTGAAAGCATAGGAAAAGAGGCAGAACGTCCACAATGATGCACTTGGCCAAAAAGGGCGTATGCGTTTTTTCCTGAATATATTCAGGAAAAAACGCATACGCCCTTTTTGGCCAACCAAGCAAGCTTGCAAAGGAAATCTGCACTACAATGAAGTCTCACTTCCCCCCGGTCAAAAGGGCCATCTGAAAAAAGTGTAAAATCCAGAAAGGCAGGACAGGCCATGGAGAACTGGGAGCCTTGTTATGCTGATGGGCGGGATGTAAATTGCCAACAGACACTCGGGAGAAGTGTATGGTGTTTCCTGAAACATCTAAAAAACAAAGCAACAGAGCCTAGGGCACTTCCACTTATGGTCCTATAGCTTAGGGAAATTAAAATCAAAAAGACACAGCCACCCCAATGTTTGGGACGCCTCTGTTTACAAGAACCTCGTTTACCGTACAAGTTCAATATCACAGAAAGTGAAAAATGGATAAAGAACTTGTGGTACTTACGTACAATGCAGTATCACTCAGCAGTGAAATCTATGTCATCAGGCCCGTAGCAGCACAATGAGTGGATTCAGGTACGATGATTCTAACTGAAATAAGTCACACAGAAAAAGAAACATCATAAGATATCAGTAATACACGGAATGTAAACTTGGCTACACAGGAACTGAATTACAGAACAGAACAGGGTCTCAAATTTAGAAAACCAACTTATGCTTGTTTAAGGGTAAAGGTGAGTTGGGGTGCTGCATAAAACCAGAGATTGAAATGAGCACAGATAAAGTTCCTTAAGCCAAATATGGAATAGACAAGAGCTACTCCTTGCTCAACGAAATGGACTCAACACCGCATATTAAACGCCTAAGAATGTATCTGACTCTTAAGTATCTTAAGACCTATGGATTGCTATGTCTCTGAAAGAGAATCAAGCATGTGTACAGGGACATAAACGCAGCAGTGATAGGATTGGAGAGGTTCGGTGAGCAAATGAAGACCCTTTGAAGTCATATTGCATGGTACCCATTCCACGGGTTTCAACTACCCAGGTTTAAGGTATTCTTCCTTCAGCTAAAACATGCATGTGGAACCTAGAGTATGATCAACCATGTGATCGGGAGACGTGTTCAAATATGTCTCAGTTTTCGTACCCTGGTACTCGGGTGCAACATTCCAGACGCTTTACTAACACTCTCCCGACTTGGAGAGTCAGTCCCTTTAACCTCCTGTTTGGCCCAGTTTGCAATTTCTGCGGAAGATGAACAGGAATAGCGAGAACCAATGAGAGACTAGCTGGAGGTGTCTGGACGGGCAAATTTAACTCTCATTTCCCACCAGGAAGAGGAAATAACCAAAGGCTCAGCGTGCCGTGTCGGAACCAGATTAGGGCCTGAAGCCATCCTGCGGTGTTGCGGCCAGCTCACAAGAAAGCGAGTTGAAGAAAGGAGCTCAGGGGCACTGTAATTCACAAACCTGCAGAGTTATAAATGACAACTATCGTCCAAAAATATACTGAAGTAAGGCTGCCAAGAGGACTTGAAAGCGGGGCAGAATTGCAGGAAACCGATTTCAGGAGGTAGACTGGAATTGCATTGAAAGCATAGGAAAAGAGGCAGAACGTCCACAATGATGCACTTGGCCAAAAAGGGCGTATGCGTTTTTTCCTGAATATATTCAGGAAAAAACGCATACGCCCTTTTTGGCCAACCAAGCAAGCTTGCAAAGGAAATCTGCACTACAATGAAGTCTCACTTCCCCCCGGTCAAAAGGGCCATCTGAAAAAAGTGTAAAATCCAGAAAGGCAGGACAGGCCATGGAGAACTGGGAGCCTTGTTATGCTGATGGGCGGGATGTAAATTGCCAACAGACACTCGGGAGAAGTGTATGGTGTTTCCTGAAACATCTAAAAAACAAAACAACAGAGCCTAGGGCACTTCCACTTATGGTCCTATAGCTTAGGGAAATTAAAATCAAAAAGACACAGCCACCCCAATGTTTGGGACGCCTCTGTTTACAAGAACCTCGTTTACCGTACAAGTTCAATATCACAGAAAGTGAAAAATGGATAAAGAACTTGTGGTACTTACGTACAATGCAGTATCACTCAGCAGTGAAATCTATGTCATCAGGCCCGTAGCAGCACAATGAGTGGATTCAGGTACGATGATTCTAACTGAAATAAGTCACACAGAAAAAGAAACATCATAAGATATCAGTAATACACGGAATGTAAACTTGGCTACACAGGAACTGAATTACAGAACAGAACAGGGTCTCAAATTTAGAAAACCAACTTATGCTTGTTTAAGGGTAAAGGTGAGTTGGGGTGCTGCATAAAACCAGAGATTGAAATGAGCACAGATAAAGTTCCTTAAGCCAAATATGGAATAGACAAGAGCTACTCCTTGCTCAACGAAATGGACTCAACACCGCATATTAAACGCCTAAGAATGTACCTGACTCTTAAGTATCTTAAAACCTATGGATTGCTATGTCTCCGAAAGAGAATCAAGCATGTGTACAGGGACATAAACGCAGCAGTGATAGGATTGGAGAGGTTCGGTGAGCAAATGAAGACCCTTTGAAGTCATATTGCATGGTACCCATTCCACGGGTTTCAACTACCCAGGTTTAAGGTATTCTTCCTTCAGCTAAAACATGCATGTGGAACCTAGAGTATGATCAACCATGTGATCGGGAGACGTGTTCAAATATGTCTCAGTTTTCGTACCCTGGTACTCGGGTGCAACATTCCAGACGCTTTACTAACACTCTCCCGACTTGGAGAGTCTGTCCCTTTAACCTCCTGTTTGACCCAGTTTGCAATTTCTGCGGAAGATGAACAGGAATAGCGAGAACCAATGAGAGACTAGCTGGAGGTGTCTGGACGGGCAAATTTAACTCTCATTTCCCACCAGGAAGAGGAAATAACCAAAGGCTCAGCGTGCCGTGCCGGAACCAGATTAGGGCCTGAAGCCATCCTGCGGTGTTGCGGCCAGCTCACAAGAAAGCGAGTTGAAGAAAGGAGCTCAGGGGCACTGTAATTCACAAACCTGCAGAGTTATAAATGACAGCTATCGTCCAAAAATATACTGAAGTAAGGCTGCCAAGAGGACTTGAAAGCGGGGCAGAATTGCAGGAAACCGATTTCAGGAGGTAGACTGGAATTGCATTGAAAGCATAGGAAAAGAGGCAGAACGTCCACAATGATGCACTTGGCCAAAAAGGGCGTATGCGTTTTTTCCTGAATATATTCAGGAAAAAACGCATACGCCCTTTTTGGCCAACCAAGCAAGCTTGCAAAGGAAATCTGCACTACAATGAAGTCTCACTTCCCCCCCCCCCCCCGGTCAAAAGGGCCATCTGAAAAAAGTGTAAAATCCAGAAAGGCAGGACAGGCCATGGAGAACTGGGAGCCTTGTTATGCTGATGGGCGGGATGTAAACTGCCAACAGACACTCGGGAGAAGTGTATGGTGTTTCCTGAAACATCTAAAAAACAAAGCAACAGAGCCTAGGGCACTTCCACTTATGGTCCTATAGCTTAGGGAAATTAAAATCAAAAAGATACAGCCACCCCAATGTTTGGGACGCCTCTGTTTACAAGAACCTCGTTTACCGTACAAGTTCAATATCACAGAAAGTGAAAAATGGATAAAGAACTTGTGGTACTTACGTACAATGCAGTATCACTCAGCAGTGAAATCTATGTCATCAGGCCCGTAGCAGCACAATGAGTGGATTCAGGTACGATGATTCTAACTGAAATAAGTCACACAGAAAAAGAAACATCATAAGATATCAGTAATACATGGAATGTAAACTTGGCTACACAGGAACTGAATTACAGAACAGAACAGGGTCTCAAATTTAGAAAACCAACTTATGCTTGTTTAAGGGTAAAGGTGAGTTGGGGTGCTGCATAAAACCAGAGATTGAAATGAGCACAGATAAAGTTCCTTAAGCCAAATATGGAATAGACAAGAGCTACTCCTTGCTCAACGAAATGGACTCAACACCCCATATTAAACGCCTAAGAATGTACCTGACTCTTAAGTATCTTAAAACCTATGGATTGCTATGTCTCCGAAAGAGAATCAAGCATGTGTACAGGGACATAAACGCAGCAGTGATAGGATTGGAGAGGTTCGGTGAGCAAATGATGACCCTTTGAAGTCATATTGCATGGTACCCATTCCACGGGTTTCAACTACCCAGGTTTAAGGTATTCTTCCTTCAGCTAAAACATGCATGTGGAACCTAGAGTATGATCAACCATGTGATCGGGAGACGTGTTCAAATATGTCTCAGTTTTCGTACCCTGGTACTCGGGTGCAACATTCCAGACGCTTTACTAACACTCTCCCGACTTGGAGAGTCTGTCCCTTTAACCTCCTGTTTGGCCCAGTTTGCAATTTCTGCGTAAGATGAACAGGAATAGCGAGAACCAATGAGAGACTAGCTGGAGGTGTCTGGACGGGCAAATTTAACTCTCATTTCCCACCAGGAAGAGGAAATAACCAAAGGCTCAGCGTGCCGTGCCGGAACCAGATTAGGGCCTGAAGCCATCCTGCGGTGTTGCGGCCAGCTCACAAGAAAACGAGTTGAAGAAAGGAGCTCAGGGGCACTGTAATTAACAAACCTGCAGAGTTATAAATGACAGCTATCGTCCAAAAATATACTGAAGTAAGGCTGCCAAGAGGACTTGAAAGCGGGGCAGAATTGCAGGAAACCGATTTCAGGAGGTAGACTGGAATTGCATTGAAAGCATAGGAAAAGAGGCAGAACGTCCACAATGATGCACTTGGCCAAAAAGGGCGTATGCGTTTTTTCCTGAATATATTCAGGAAAAAACGCATACGCCCTTTTTGGCCAACCAAGCAAGCTTGCAAAGGAAATCTGCACTACAATGAAGTCTCACTTCCCCCCGGTCAAAAGGGCCATCTGAAAAAAGTGTAAAATCCAGAAAGGCAGGACAGGCCATGGAGAACTGGGAGCCTTGTTATGCTGATGGGCGGGATGTAAACTGCCAACAGACACTCGGGAGAAGTGTATGGTGTTTCCTGAAACATCTAAAAAACAAAGCAACAGAGCCTAGGGCACTTCCACTTATGGTCCTATAGCTTAGGGAAATTAAAATCAAAAAGACACAGCCACCCCAATGTTTGGGACGCCTCTGTTTACAAGAACCTCGTTTACCGTACAAGTTCAATATCACAGAAAGTGAAAAATGGATAAAGAACTTGTGGTACTTACGTACAATGCAGTATCACTCAGCAGTGAAATCTATGTCATCAGGCCCGTAGCAGCACAATGAGTGGATTCAGGTACGATGATTCTAACTGAAATAAGTCACACAGAAAAAGAAACATCATAAGATATCAGTAATACACGGAATGTAAACTTGGCTACACAGGAACTGAATTACAGAACAGAACAGGGTCTCAAATTTAGAAAACCAACTTATGCTTGTTTAAGGGTAAAGGTGAGTTGGGGTGCTGCATAAAACCAGAGATTGAAATGAGCACAGATAAAGTTCCTTAAGCCAAATATGGAATAGACAAGAGCTACTCCTTGCTCAACGAAATGGACTCAACACCCCATATTAAACGCCTAAGAATGTACCTGACTCTTAAGTATCTTAAAACCTATGGATTGCTATGTCTCCGAAAGAGAATCAAGCATGTGTACAGGGACATAAACGCAGCAGTGATAGGATTGGAGAGGTTCGGTGAGCAAATGAAGACCCTTTGAAGTCATATTGCATGGTACCCATTCCACGGGTTTCAACTACCCAGGTTTAAGGTATTCTTCCTTCAGCTAAAACATGCATGTGGAACCTAGAGTATGATCAACCATGTGATCGGGAGACGTGTTCAAATATGTCTCAGTTTTCGTACCCTGGTACTCGGGTGCAACATTCCAGACGCTTTACTAACACTCTCCCGACTTGGAGAGTCAGTCCCTTTAACCTCCTGTTTGGCCCAGTTTGCAATTTCTGCGGAAGATGAACAGGAATAGCGAGAACCAATGAGAGACTAGCTGGAGGTGTCTGGACGGGCAAATTTAACTCTCATTTCCCACCAGGAAGAGGAAATAACCAAAGGCTCAGCGTGCCGTGCCGGAACCAGATTAGGGCCTGAAGCCATCCTGCGGTGTTGCGGCCAGCTCACAAGAAAGCGAGTTGAAGAAAGGAGCTCAGGGGCACTGTAATTCACAAACCTGCAGAGTTATAAATGACAGCTATCGTCCAAAAATATACTGAAGTAAGGCTGCCAAGAGGACTTGAAAGCGGGGCAGAATTGCAGGAAACCGATTTCAGGAGGTAGACTGGAATTGCATTGAAAGCATAGGAAAAGAGGCAGAACGTCCACAATGATGCACTTGGCCAAAAAGGGCGTATGCGTTTTTTCCTGAATATATTCAGGAAAAAACGCATACGCCCTTTTTGGCCAACCAAGCAAGCTTGCAAAGGAAATCTGCACTACAATGAAGTCTCACTTCCCCCCGGTCAAAAGGGCCATCTGAAAAAAGTGTAAAATCCAGAAAGGCAGGACAGGCCATGGAGAACTGGGAGCCTTGTTATGCTGATGGGCGGGATGTAAACTGCCAACAGACACTCGGGAGAAGTGTATGGTGTTTCCTGAAACATCTAAAAAACAAAGCAACAGAGCCTAGGGCACTTCCACTTATGGTCCTATAGCTTAGGGAAATTAAAATCAAAAAGACACAGCCACCCCAATGTTTGGGACGCCTCTGTTTACAAGAACCTCGTTTACCGTACAAGTTCAATATCACAGAAAGTGAAAAATGGATAAAGAACTTGTGGTACTTACGTACAATGCAGTATCACTCAGCAGTGAAATCTATGTCATCAGGCCCGTAGCAGCACAATGAGTGGATTCAGGTACGATGATTCTAACTGAAATAAGTCACACAGAAAAAGAAACATCATAAGATATCAGTAATACACGGAATGTAAACTTGGCTACACAGGAACTGAATTACAGAACAGAACAGGGTCTCAAATTTAGAAAACCAACTTATGCTTGTTTAAGGGTAAAGGTGAGTTGGGGTGCTGCATAAAACCAGAGATTGAAATGAGCACAGATAAAGTTCCTTAAGCCAAATATGGAATAGACAAGAGCTACTCCTTGCTCAACGAAATGGACTCAACACCGCATATTAAACGCCTAAGAATGTACCTGACTCTTAAGTATCTTAAAACCTATGGATTGCTATGTCTCCGAAAGAGAATCAAGCATGTGTACAGGGACATAAACGCAGCAGTGATAGGATTGGAGAGGTTCGGTGAGCAAATGAAGACCCTTTGAAGTCATATTGCATGGTACCCATTCCACGGGTTTCAACTACCCAGGTTTAAGGTATTCTTCCTTCAGCTAAAACATGCATGTGGAACCTAGAGTATGATCAACCATGTGATCGGGAGACGTGTTCAAATATGTCTCAGTTTTCGTACCCTGGTACTCGGGTGCAACATTCCAGACGCTTTACTAACACTCTCCCGACTTGGAGAGTCAGTCCCTTTAACCTCCTGTTTGGCCCAGTTTGCAATTTCTGCGGAAGATGAACAGGAATAGCGAGAACCAATGAGAGACTAGCTGGAGGTGTCTGGACGGGCAAATTTAACTCTCATTTCCCACCAGGAAGAGGAAATAACCAAAGGCTCAGCGTGCCGTGCCGGAACCAGATTAGGGCCTGAAGCCATCCTGCGGTGTTGCGGCCAGCTCACAAGAAAGCGAGTTGAAGAAAGGAGCTCAGGGGCACTGTAATTCACAAACCTGCAGAGTTATAAATGACAGCTATCGTCCAAAAATATACTGAAGTAAGGCTGCCAAGAGGACTTGAAAGCGGGGCAGAATTGCAGGAAACCGATTTCAGGAGGTAGACTGGAATTGCATTGAAAGCATAGGAAAAGAGGCAGAACGTCCACAATGATGCACTTGGCCAAAAAGGGCGTATGCGTTTTTTCCTGAATATATTCAGGAAAAAACGCATACGCCCTTTTTGGCCAACCAAGCAAGCTTGCAAAGGAAATCTGCACTACAATGAAGTCTCACTTCCCCCCGGTCAAAAGGGCCATCTGAAAAAAGTGTAAAATCCAGAAAGGCAGGACAGGCCATGGAGAACTGGGAGCCTTGTTATGCTGATGGGCGGGATGTAAACTGCCAACAGACACTCGGGAGAAGTGTATGGTGTTTCCTGAAACATCTAAAAAACAAAGCAACAGAGCCTAGGGCACTTCCACTTATGGTCCTATAGCTTAGGGAAATTAAAATCAAAAAGACACAGCCACCCCAATGTTTGGGACGCCTCTGTTTACAAGAACCTCGTTTACCGTACAAGTTCAATATCACAGAAAGTGAAAAATGGATAAAGAACTTGTGGTACTTACGTACAATGCACTATCACTCAGCAGTGAAATCTATGTCATCAGGCCCGTAGCAGCACAATGAGTGGATTCAGGTACGATGATTCTAACTGAAATAAGTCACACAGAAAAAGAAACATCATAAGATATCAGTAATACACGGAATGTAAACTTGGCTACACAGGAACTGAATTACAGAACAGAACAGGGTCTCAAATTTAGAAAACCAACTTATGCTTGTTTAAGGGTAAAGGTGAGTTGGGGTGCTGCATAAAACCAGAGATTGAAATGAGCACAGATAAAGTTCCTTAAGCCAAATATGGAATAGACAAGAGCTACTCCTTGCTCAACGAAATGGACTCAACACCGCATATTAAACGCCTAAGAATGTACCTGACTCTTAAGTATCTTAAAACCTATGGATTGCTATGTCTCCGAAAGAGAATCAAGCATGTGTACAGGGACATAAACGCAGCAGTGATAGGATTGGAGAGGTTCGGTGAGCAAATGAAGACCCTTTGAAGTCATATTGCATGGTACCCATTCCACGGGTTTCAACTACCCAGGTTTAAGGTATTCTTCCTTCAGCTAAAACATGCATGTGGAACCTAGAGTATGATCAACCATGTGATCGGGAGACGTGTTCAAATATGTCTCAGTTTTCGTACCCTGGTACTCGGGTGCAACATTCCAGACGCTTTACTAACACTCTCCCGACTTGGAGAGTCAGTCCCTTTAACCTCCTGTTTGGCCCAGTTTGCAATTTCTGCGGAAGATGAACAGGAATAGCGAGAACCAATGAGAGACTAGCTGGAGGTGTCTGGACGGGCAAATTTAACTCTCATTTCCCACCAGGAAGAGGAAATAACCAAAGGCTCAGCGTGCCGTGCCGGAACCAGATTAGGGCCTGAAGCCATCCTGCGGTGTTGCGGCCAGCTCACAAGAAAGCGAGTTGAAGAAAGGAGCTCAGGGGCACTGTAATTCACAAACCTGCAGAGTTATAAATGACAGCTATCGTCCAAAAATATACTGAAGTAAGGCTGCCAAGAGGACTTGAAAGCGGGGCAGAATTGCAGGAAACCGATTTCAGGAGGTAGACTGGAATTGCATTGAAAGCATAGGAAAAGAGGCAGAACGTCCACAATGATGCACTTGGCCAAAAAGGGCGTATGCGTTTTTTCCTGAATATATTCAGGAAAACACGCATACGCCCTTTTTGGCCAACCAAGCAAGCTTGCAAAGGAAATCTGCACTACAATGAAGTCTCACTTCCCCCCGGTCAAAAGGGCCATCTGAAAAAAGTGTAAAATCCAGAAAGGCAGGACAGGCCATGGAGAACTGGGAGCCTTGTTATGCTGATGGGCGGGATGTAAACTGCCAACAGACACTCGGGAGAAGTGTATGGTGTTTCCTGAAACATCTAAAAAACAAAGCAACAGAGCCTAGGGCACTTCCACTTATGGTCCTATAGCTTAGGGAAATTAAAATCAAAAAGACACAGCCACCCCAATGTTTGGGACGCCTCTGTTTACAAGAACCTCGTTTACCGTACAAGTTCAATATCACAGAAAGTGAAAAATGGATAAAGAACTTGTGGTACTTACGTACAATGCAGTATCACTCAGCAGTGAAATCTATGTCATCAGGCCCGTAGCAGCACAATGAGTGGATTCAGGTACGATGATTCTAACTGAAATAAGTCACACAGAAAAAGAAACATCATAAGATATCAGTAATACACGGAATGTAAACTTGGCTACACAGGAACTGAATTACAGAACAGAACAGGGTCTCAAATTTAGAAAACCAACTTATGCTTGTTTAAGGGTAAAGGTGAGTTGGGGTGCTGCATAAAACCAGAGATTGAAATGAGCACAGATAAAGTTCCTTAAGCCAAATATGGAATAGACAAGAGCTACTCCTTGCTCAACGAAATGGACTCAACACCCCATATTAAACGCCTAAGAATGTACCTGACTCTTAAGTATCTTAAAACCTATGGATTGCTATGTCTCCGAAAGAGAATCAAGCATGTGTACAGGGACATAAACGCAGCAGTGATAGGATTGGAGAGGTTCGGTGAGCAAATGAAGACCCTTTGAAGTCATATTGCATGGTACCCATTCCACGGGTTTCAACTACCCAGGTTTAAGGTATTCTTCCTTCAGCTAAAACATGCATGTGGAACCTAGAGTATGATCAACCATGTGATCGGGAGACGTGTTCAAATATGTCTCAGTTTTCGTACCCTGGTACTCGGGTGCAACATTCCAGACGCTTTACTAACACTCTCCCGACTTGGAGAGTCAGTCCCTTTAACCTCCTGTTTGGCCCAGTTTGCAATTTCTGCGGAAGATGAACAGGAATAGCGAGAACCAATGAGAGACTAGCTGGAGGTGTCTGGACGGGCAAATTTAACTCTCATTTCCCACCAGGAAGAGGAAATAACCAAAGGCTCAGCGTGCCGTGCCGGAACCAGATTAGGGCCTGAAGCCATCCTGCGGTGTTGCGGCCAGCTCACAAGAAAGCGAGTTGAAGAAAGGAGCTCAGGGGCACTGTAATTCACAAACCTGCAGAGTTATAAATGACAGCTATCGTCCAAAAATATACTGAAGTAAGGCTGCCAAGAGGACTTGAAAGCGGGGCAGAATTGCAGGAAACCGATTTCAGGAGGTAGACTGGAATTGCATTGAAAGCATAGGAAAAGAGGCAGAACGTCCACAATGATGCACTTGGCCAAAAAGGGCGTATGCGTTTTTTCCTGAATATATTCAGGAAAAAACGCATACGCCCTTTTTGGCCAACCAAGCAAGCTTGCAAAGGAAATCTGCACTACAATGAAGTCTCACTTCCCCCCGGTCAAAAGGGCCATCTGAAAAAAGTGTAAAATCCAGAAAGGCAGGACAGGCCATGGAGAACTGGGAGCCTTGTTATGCTGATGGGCGGGATGTAAACTGCCAACAGACACTCGGGAGAAGTGTATGGTGTTTCCTGAAACATCTAAAAAACAAAGCAACAGAGCCTAGGGCACTTCCACTTATGGTCCTATAGCTTAGGGAAATTAAAATCAAAAAGACACAGCCACCCCAATGTTTGGGACGCCTCTGTTTACAAGAACCTCGTTTACCGTACAAGTTCAATATCACAGAAAGTGAAAAATGGATAAAGAACTTGTGGTACTTACGTACAATGCAGTATCACTCAGCAGTGAAATCTATGTCATCAGGCCCGTAGCAGCACAATGAGTGGATTCAGGTACGATGATTCTAACTGAAATAAGTCACACAGAAAAAGAAACATCATAAGATATCAGTAATACACGGAATGTAAACTTGGCTACACAGGAACTGAATTACAGAACAGAACAGGGTCTCAAATTTAGAAAACCAACTTATGCTTGTTTAAGGGTAAAGGTGAGTTGGGGTGCTGCATAAAACCAGAGATTGAAATGAGCACAGATAAAGTTCCTTAAGCCAAATATGGAATAGACAAGAGCTACTCCTTGCTCAACGAAATGGACTCAACACCGCATATTAAACGCCTAAGAATGTACCTGACTCTTAAGTATCTTAAAACCTATGGATTGCTATGTCTCCGAAAGAGAATCAAGCATGTGTACAGGGACATAAACGCAGCAGTGATAGGATTGGAGAGGTTCGGTGAGCAAATGAAGACCCTTTGAAGTCATATTGCATGGTACCCATTCCACGGGTTTCAACTACCCAGGTTTAAGGTATTCTTCCTTCAGCTAAAACATGCATGTGGAACCTAGAGTATGATCAACCATGTGATCGGGAGACGTGTTCAAATATGTCTCAGTTTTCGTACCCTGGTACTCGGGTGCAACATTCCAGACGCTTTACTAACACTCTCCCGACTTGGAGAGTCAGTCCCTTTAACCTCCTGTTTGGCCCAGTTTGCAATTTCTGCGGAAGATGAACAGGAATAGCGAGAACCAATGAGAGACTAGCTGGAGGTGTCTGGACGGGCAAATTTAACTCTCATTTCCCACCAGGAAGAGGAAATAACCAAAGGCTCAGCGTGCCGTGCCGGAACCAGATTAGGGCCTGAAGCCATCCTGCGGTGTTGCGGCCAGCTCACAAGAAAACGAGTTGAAGAAAGGAGCTCAGGGGCACTGTAATTCACAAACCTGCAGAGTTATAAATGACAACTATCGTCCAAAAATATACTGAAGTAAGGCTGCCAAGAGGACTTGAAAGCGGGGCAGAATTGCAGGAAACCGATTTCAGGAGGTAGACTGGAATTGCATTGAAAGCATAGGAAAAGAGGCAGAACGTCCACAATGATGCACTTGGCCAAAAAGGGCGTATGCGTTTTTTCCTGAATATATTCAGGAAAGAACGCATACGCCCTTTTTGGCCAACCAAGCAAGCTTGCAAAGGAAATCTGCACTACAATGAAGTCTCACTTCCCCCCGGTCAAAAGGGCCATCTGAAAAAAGTGTAAAATCCAGAAAGGCAGGACAGGCCATGGAGAACTGGGAGCCTTGTTATGCTGATGGGCGGGATGTAAACTGCCAACAGACACTCGGGAGAAGTGTATGGTGTTTCCTGAAACATCTAAAAAACAAAGCAACAGAGCCTAGGGCACTTCCACTTATGGTCCTATAGCTTAGGGAAATTAAAATCAAAAAGACACAGCCACCCCAATGTTTGGGACGCCTCTGTTTACAAGAACCTCGTTTACCGTACAAGTTCAATATCACAGAAAGTGAAAAATGGATAAAGAACTTGTGGTACTTACGTACAATGCAGTATCACTCAGCAGTGAAATCTATGTCATCAGGCCCGTAGCAGCACAATGAGTGGATTCAGGTACGATGATTCTAACTGAAATAAGTCACACAGAAAAAGAAACATCATAAGATATCAGTAATACACGGAATGTAAACTTGGCTACACAGGAACTGAATTACAGAACAGAACAGGGTCTCAAATTTAGAAAACCAACTTATGCTTGTTTAAGGGTAAAGGTGAGTTGGGGTGCTGCATAAAACCAGAGATTGAAATGAGCACAGATAAAGTTCCTTAAGCCAAATATGGAATAGACAAGAGCTACTCCTTGCTCAACGAAATGGACTCAACACCGCATATTAAACGCCTAAGAATGTACCTGACTCTTAAGTATCTTAAAACCTATGGATTGCTATGTCTCCGAAAGAGAATCAAGCATGTGTACAGGGACATAAACGCAGCAGTGATAGGATTGGAGAGGTTCGGTGAGCAAATGAAGACCCTTTGAAGTCATATTGCATGGTACCCATTCCACGGGTTTCAACTACCCAGGTTTAAGGTATTCTTCCTTCAGCTAAAACATGCATGTGGAACCTAGAGTATGATCAACCATGTGATCGGGAGACGTGTTCAAATATGTCTCAGTTTTCGTACCCTGGTACTCGGGTGCAACATTCCAGACGCTTTACTAACACTCTCCCGACTTGGAGAGTCAGTCCCTTTAACCTCCTGTTTGGCCCAGTTTGCAATTTCTGCGGAAGATGAACAGGAATAGCGAGAACCAATGAGAGACTAGCTGGAGGTGTCTGGACGGGCAAATTTAACTCTCATTTCCCACCAGGAAGAGGAAATAACCAAAGGCTCAGCGTGCCGTGCCGGAACCAGATTAGGGCCTGAAGCCATCCTGCGGTGTTGCGGCCAGCTCACAAGAAAACGAGTTGAAGAAAGGAGCTCAGGGGCACTGTAATTCACAAACCTGCAGAGTTATAAATGACAACTATCGTCCAAAAATATACTGAAGTAAGGCTGCCAAGAGGACTTGAAAGCGGGGCAGAATTGCAGGAAACCGATTTCAGGAGGTAGACTGGAATTGCATTGAAAGCATAGGAAAAGAGGCAGAACGTCCACAATGATGCACTTGGCCAAAAAGGGCGTATGCGTTCTTTCCTGAATATATTCAGGAAAGAACGCATACGCCCTTTTTGGCCAACCAAGCAAGCTTGCAAAGGAAATCTGCACTACAATGAAGTCTCACTTTCCCCCGGTCAAAAGGGCCATCTGAAAAAAGTGTAAAATCCAGAAAGGCAGGACAGGCCATGGAGAACTGGGAGCCTTGTTATGCTGATGGGCGGGATGTAAACTGCCAACAGACACTCGGGAGAAGTGTATGGTGTTTCCTGAAACATCTAAAAAACAAAGCAACAGAGCCTAGGGCACTTCCACTTATGGTCCTATAGCTTAGGGAAATTAAAATCAAAAAGACACAGCCACCCCAATGTTTGGGACGCCTCTGTTTACAAGAACCTCGTTTACCGTACAAGTTCAATATCACAGAAAGTGAAAAATGGATAAAGAACTTGTGGTACTTACGTACAATGCAGTATCACTCAGCAGTGAAATCTATGTCATCAGGCCCGTAGCAGCACAATGAGTGGATTCAGGTACGATGATTCTAACTGAAATAAGTCACACAGAAAAAGAAACATCATAAGATATCAGTAATACACGGAATGTAAACTTGGCTACACAGGAACTGAATTACAGAACAGAACAGGGTCTCAAATTTAGAAAACCAACTTATGCTTGTTTAAGGGTAAAGGTGAGTTGGGGTGCTGCATAAAACCAGAGATTGAAATGAGCACAGATAAAGTTCCTTAAGCCAAATATGGAATAGACAAGAGCTACTCCTTGCTCAACGAAATGGACTCAACACCGCATATTAAACGCCTAAGAATGTACCTGACTCTTAAGTATCTTAAAACCTATGGATTGCTATGTCTCCGAAAGAGAATCAAGCATGTGTACAGGGACATAAACGCAGCAGTGATAGGATTGGAGAGGTTCGGTGAGCAAATGAAGAGCCTTTGAAGTCATATTGCATGGTACCCATTCCACGGGTTTCAACTACCCAGGTTTAAGGTATTCTTCCTTCAGCTAAAACATGCATGTGGAACCTAGAGTATGATCAACCATGTGATCGGGAGACGTGTTCAAATATGTCTCAGTTTTCGTACCCTGGTACTCGGGTGCAACATTCCAGACGCTTTACTAACACTCTCCCGACTTGGAGAGTCAGTCCCTTTAACCTCCTGTTTGGCCCAGTTTGCAATTTCTGCGGAAGATGAACAGGAATAGCGAGAACCAATGAGAGACTAGCTGGAGGTGTCTGGACGGGCAAATTTAACTCTCATTTCCCACCAGGAAGAGGAAATAACCAAAGGCTCAGCGTGCCGTGCCGGAACCAGATTAGGGCCTGAAGCCATCCTGCGGTGTTGCGGCCAGCTCACAAGAAAACGAGTTGAAGAAAGGAGCTCAGGGGCACTGTAATTCACAAACCTGCAGAGTTATAAATGACAACTATCGTCCAAAAATATACTGAAGTAAGGCTGCCAAGAGGACTTGAAAGCGGGGCAGAATTGCAGGAAACCGATTTCAGGAGGTAGACTGGAATTGCATTGAAAGCATAGGAAAAGAGGCAGAACGTCCACAATGATGCACTTGGCCAAAAAGGGCGTATGCGTTCTTTCCTGAATATATTCAGGAAAGAACGCATACGCCCTTTTTGGCCAACCAAGCAAGCTTGCAAAGGAAATCTGCACTACAATGAAGTCTCACTTCCCCCCGGTCAAAAGGGCCATCTGAAAAAAGTGTAAAATCCAGAAAGGCAGGACAGGCCATGGAGAACTGGGAGCCTTGTTATGCTGATGGGCGGGATGTAAACTGCCAACAGACACTCGGGAGAAGTGTATGGTGTTTCCTGAAACATCTAAAAAACAAAGCAACAGAGCCTAGGGCACTTCCACTTATGGTCCTATAGCTTAGGGAAATTAAAATCAAAAAGACACAGCCACCCCAATGTTTGGGACGCCTCTGTTTACAAGAACCTCGTTTACCGTACAAGTTCAATATCACAGAAAGTGAAAAATGGATAAAGAACTTGTGGTACTTACGTACAATGCAGTATCACTCAGCAGTGAAATCTATGTCATCAGGCCCGTAGCAGCACAATGAGTGGATTCAGGTATGATGATTCTAACTGAAATAAGTCACACAGAAAAAGAAACATCATAAGATATCAGTAATACACGGAATGTAAACTTGGCTACACAGGAACTGAATTACAGAACAGAACAGGGTCTCAAATTTAGAAAACCAACTTATGCTTGTTTAAGGGTAAAGGTGAGTTGGGGTGCTGCATAAAACCAGAGATTGAAATGAGCACAGATAAAGTTCCTTAAGCCAAATATGGAATAGACAAGAGCTACTCCTTGCTCAACGAAATGGACTCAACACCGCATATTAAACGCCTAAGAATGTACCTGACTCTTAAGTATCTTAAAACCTATGGATTGCTATGTCTCCGAAAGAGAATCAAGCATGTGTACAGGGACATAAACGCAGCAGTGATAGGATTGGAGAGGTTCGGTGAGCAAATGAAGACCCTTTGAAGTCATATTGCATGGTACCCATTCCACGGGTTTCAACTACCCAGGTTTAAGGTATTCTTCCTTCAGCTAAAACATGCATGTGGAACCTAGAGTATGATCAACCATGTGATCGGGAGACGTGTTCAAATATGTCTCAGTTTTCGTACCCTGGTACTCGGGTGCAACATTCCAGACGCTTTACTAACACTCTCCCGACTTGGAGAGTCAGTCCCTTTAACCTCCTGTTTGGCCCAGTTTGCAATTTCTGCGGAAGATGAACAGGAATAGCGAGAACCAATGAGAGACTAGCTGGAGGTGTCTGGACGGGCAAATTTAACTCTCATTTCCCACCAGGAAGAGGAAATAACCAAAGGCTCAGCGTGCCGTGCCGGAACCAGATTAGGGCCTGAAGCCATCCTGCGGTGTTGCGGCCAGCTCACAAGAAAACGAGTTGAAGAAAGGAGCTCAGGGGCACTGTAATTCACAAACCTGCAGAGTTATAAATGACAACTATCGTCCAAAAATATACTGAAGTAAGGCTGCCAAGAGGACTTGAAAGCGGGGCAGAATTGCAGGAAACCGATTTCAGGAGGTAGACTGGAATTGCATTGAAAGCATAGGAAAAGAGGCAGAACGTCCACAATGATGCACTTGGCCAAAAAGGGCGTATGCGTTCTTTCCTGAATATATTCAGGAAAGAACGCATACGCCCTTTTTGGCCAACCAAGCAAGCTTGCAAAGGAAATCTGCACTACAATGAAGTCTCACTTCCCCCCGGTCAAAAGGGCCATCTGAAAAAAGTGTAAAATCCAGAAAGGCAGGACAGGCCATGGAGAACTGGGAGCCTTGTTATGCTGATGGGCGGGATGTAAACTGCCAACAGACACTCGGGAGAAGTGTATGGTGTTTCCTGAAACATCTAAAAAACAAAGCAACAGAGCCTAGGGCACTTCCACTTATGGTCCTATAGCTTAGGGAAATTAAAATCAAAAAGACACAGCCACCCCAATGTTTGGGACGCCTCTGTTTACAAGAACCTCGTTTACCGTACAAGTTCAATATCACAGAAAGTGAAAAATGGATAAAGAACTTGTGGTACTTACGTACAATGCAGTATCACTCAGCAGTGAAATCTATGTCATCAGGCCCGTAGCAGCACAATGAGTGGATTCAGGTATGATGATTCTAACTGAAATAAGTCACACAGAAAAAGAAACATCATAAGATATCAGTAATACACGGAATGTAAACTTGGCTACACAGGAACTGAATTACAGAACAGAACAGGGTCTCAAATTTAGAAAACCAACTTATGCTTGTTTAAGGGTAAAGGTGAGTTGGGGTGCTGCATAAAACCAGAGATTGAAATGAGCACAGATAAAGTTCCTTAAGCCAAATATGGAATAGACAAGAGCTACTCCTTGCTCAACGAAATGGACTCAACACCGCATATTAAACGCCTAAGAATGTACCTGACTCTTAAGTATCTTAAAACCTATGGATTGCTATGTCTCCGAAAGAGAATCAAGCATGTGTACAGGGACATAAACGCAGCAGTGATAGGATTGGAGAGGTTCGGTGAGCAAATGAAGACCCTTTGAAGTCATATTGCATGGTACCCATTCCACGGGTTTCAACTACCCAGGTTTAAGGTATTCTTCCTTCAGCTAAAACATGCATGTGGAACCTAGAGTATGATCAACCATGTGATCGGGAGACGTGTTCAAATATGTCTCAGTTTTCGTACCCTGGTACTCGGGTGCAACATTCCAGACGCTTTACTAACACTCTCCCGACTTGGAGAGTCAGTCCCTTTAACCTCCTGTTTGGCCCAGTTTGCAATTTCTGCGGAAGATGAACAGGAATAGCGAGAACCAATGAGAGACTAGCTGGAGGTGTCTGGACGGGCAAATTTAACTCTCATTTCCCACCAGGAAGAGGAAATAACCAAAGGCTCAGCGTGCCGTGCCGGAACCAGATTAGGGCCTGAAGCCATCCTGCGGTGTTGCGGCCAGCTCACAAGAAAACGAGTTGAAGAAAGGAGCTCAGGGGCACTGTAATTCACAAACCTGCAGAGTTATAAATGACAACTATCGTCCAAAAATATACTGAAGTAAGGCTGCCAAGAGGACTTGAAAGCGGGGCAGAATTGCAGGAAACCGATTTCAGGAGGTAGACTGGAATTGCATTGAAAGCATAGGAAAAGAGGCAGAACGTCCACAATGATGCACTTGGCCAAAAAGGGCGTATGCGTTCTTTCCTGAATATATTCAGGAAAGAACGCATACGCCCTTTTTGGCCAACCAAGAAAGCTTGCAAAGGAAATCTGCACTACAATGAAGTCTCACTTCCCCCCGGTCAAAAGGGCCATCTGAAAAAAGTGTAAAATCCAGAAAGGCAGGACAGGCCATGGAGAACTGGGAGCCTTGTTATGCTGATGGGCGGGATGTAAACTGCCAACAGACACTCGGGAGAAGTGTATGGTGTTTCCTGAAACATCTAAAAAACAAAGCAACAGAGCCTAGGGCACTTCCACTTATGGTCCTATAGCTTAGGGAAATTAAAATCAAAAAGACACAGCCACCCCAATGTTTGGGACGCCTCTGTTTACAAGAACCTCGTTTACCATACAAGTTCAATATCACAGAAAGTGAAAAATGGATAAAGAACTTGTGGTACTTACGTACAATGCAGTATCACTCAGCAGTGAAATCTATGTCATCAGGCCCGTAGCAGCACAATGAGTGGATTCAGGTACGATGATTCTAACTGAAATAAGTCACACAGAAAAAGAAACATCATAAGATATCAGTAATACACGGAATGTAAACTTGGCTACACAGGAACTGAATTACAGAACAGAACAGGGTCTCAAATTTAGAAAACCAACTTATGCTTGTTTAAGGGTAAAGGTGAGTTGGGGTGCTGCATAAAACCAGAGATTGAAATGAGCACAGATAAAGTTCCTTAAGCCAAATATGGAATAGACAAGAGCTACTCCTTGCTCAACGAAATGGACTCAACACCGCATATTAAACGCCTAAGAATGTACCTGACTCTTAAGTATCTTAAAACCTATGGATTGCTATGTCTCCGAAAGAGAATCAAGCATGTGTACAGGGACATAAACGCAGCAGTGATAGGATTGGAGAGGTTCGGTGAGCAAATGAAGACCCTTTGAAGTCATATTGCATGGTACCCATTCCACGGGTTTCAACTACCCAGGTTTAAGGTATTCTTCCTTCAGCTAAAACATGCATGTGGAACCTAGAGTATGATCAACCATGTGATCGGGAGACGTGTTCAAATATGTCTCAGTTTTCGTACCCTGGTACTCGGGTGCAACATTCCAGACGCTTTACTAACACTCTCCCGACTTGGAGAGTCAGTCCCTTTAACCTCCTGTTTGGCCCAGTTTGCAATTTCTGCGGAAGATGAACAGGAATAGCGAGAACCAATGAGAGACTAGCTGGAGGTGTCTGGACGGGCAAATTTAACTCTCATTTCCCACCAGGAAGAGGAAATAACCAAAGGCTCAGCGTGCCGTGCCGGAACCAGATTAGGGCCTGAAGCCATCCTGCGGTGTTGCGGCCAGCTCACAAGAAAACGAGTTGAAGAAAGGAGCTCAGGGGCACTGTAATTCACAAACCTGCAGAGTTATAAATGACAACTATCGTCCAAAAATATACTGAAGTAAGGCTGCCAAGAGGACTTGAAAGCGGGGCAGAATTGCAGGAAACCGATTTCAGGAGGTAGACTGGAATTGCATTGAAAGCATAGGAAAAGAGGCAGAACGTCCACAATGATGCACTTGGCCAAAAAGGGCGTATGCGTTCTTTCCTGAATATATTCAGGAAAGAACGCATACGCCCTTTTTGGCCAACCAAGCAAGCTTGCAAAGGAAATCTGCACTACAATGAAGTCTCACTTCCCCCCGGTCAAAAGGGCCATCTGAAAAAAGTGTAAAATCCAGAAAGGCAGGACAGGCCATGGAGAACTGGGAGCCTTGTTATGCTGATGGGCGGGATGTAAACTGCCAACAGACACTCGGGAGAAGTGTATGGTGTTTCCTGAAACATCTAAAAAACAAAGCAACAGAGCCTAGGGCACTTCCACTTATGGTCCTATAGCCTAGGGAAATTAAAATCAAAAAGACACAGCCACCCCAATGTTTGGGACGCCTCTGTTTACAAGAACCTCGTTTACCGTACAAGTTCAATATCACAGAAAGTGAAAAATGGATAAAGAACTTGTGGTACTTACGTACAATGCAGTATCACTCAGCAGTGAAATCTATGTCATCAGGCCCGTAGCAGCACAATGAGTGGATTCAGGTACGATGATTCTAACTGAAATAAGTCACACAGAAAAAGAAACATCATAAGATATCAGTAATACACGGAATGTAAACTTGGCTACACAGGAACTGAATTACAGAACAGAACAGGGTCTCAAATTTAGAAAACCAACTTATGCTTGTTTAAGGGTAAAGGTGAGTTGGGGTGCTGCATAAAACCAGAGATTGAAATGAGCACAGATAAAGTTCCTTAAGCCAAATATGGAATAGACAAGAGCTACTCCTTGCTCAACGAAATGGACTCAACACCGCATATTAAACGCCTAAGAATGTACCTGACTCTTAAGTATCTTAAAACCTATGGATTGCTATGTCTCCGAAAGAGAATCAAGCATGTGTACAGGGACATAAACGCAGCAGTGATAGGATTGGAGAGGTTCGGTGAGCAAATGAAGACCCTTTGAAGTCATATTGCATGGTACCCATTCCACGGGTTTCAACTACCCAGGTTTAAGGTATTCTTCCTTCAGCTAAAACATGCATGTGGAACCTAGAGTATGATCAACCATGTGATCGGGAGACGTGTTCAAATATGTCTCAGTTTTCGTACCCTGGTACTCGGGTGCAACATTCCAGACGCTTTACTAACACTCTCCCGACTTGGAGAGTCAGTCCCTTTAACCTCCTGTTTGGCCCAGTTTGCAATTTCTGCGGAAGATGAACAGGAATAGCGAGAACCAATGAGAGACTAGCTGGAGGTGTCTGGACGGGCAAATTTAACTCTCATTTCCCACCAGGAAGAGGAAATAACCAAAGGCTCAGCGTGCCGTGCCGGAACCAGATTAGGGCCTGAAGCCATCCTGCGGTGTTGCGGCCAGCTCACAAGAAAACGAGTTGAAGAAAGGAGCTCAGGGGCACTGTAATTCACAAACCTGCAGAGTTATAAATGACAACTATCGTCCAAAAATATACTGAAGTAAGGCTGCCAAGAGGACTTGAAAGCGGGGCAGAATTGCAGGAAACCGATTTCAGGAGGTAGACTGGAATTGCATTGAAAGCATAGGAAAAGAGGCAGAACGTCCACAATGATGCACTTGGCCAAAAAGGGCGTATGCGTTCTTTCCTGAATATATTCAGGAAAGAACGCATACGCCCTTTTTGGCCAACCAAGCAAGCTTGCAAAGGAAATCTGCACTACAATGAAGTCTCACTTCCCCCCGGTCAAAAGGGCCATCTGAAAAAAGTGTAAAATCCAGAAAGGCAGGACAGGCCATGGAGAACTGGGAGCCTTGTTATGCTGATGGGCGGGATGTAAACTGCCAACAGACACTCGGGAGAAGTGTATGGTGTTTCCTGAAACATCTAAAAAACAAAGCAACAGAGCCTAGGGCACTTCCACTTATGGTCCTATAGCTTAGGGAAATTAAAATCAAAAAGACACAGCCACCCCAATGTTTGGGACGCCTCTGTTTACAAGAACCTCGTTTACCGTACAAGTTCAATATCACAGAAAGTGAAAAATGGATAAAGAACTTGTGGTACTTACGTACAATGCAGTATCACTCAGCAGTGAAATCTATGTCATCAGGCCCGTAGCAGCACAATGAGTGGATTCAGGTATGATGATTCTAACTGAAATAAGTCACACAGAAAAAGAAACATCATAAGATATCAGTAATACACGGAATGTAAACTTGGCTACACAGGAACTGAATTACAGAACAGAACAGGGTCTCAAATTTAGAAAACCAACTTATGCTTGTTTAAGGGTAAAGGTGAGTTGGGGTGCTGCATAAAACCAGAGATTGAAATGAGCACAGATAAAGTTCCTTAAGCCAAATATGGAATAGACAAGAGCTACTCCTTGCTCAACGAAATGGACTCAACACCGCATATTAAACGCCTAAGAATGTACCTGACTCTTAAGTATCTTAAAACCTATGGATTGCTATGTCTCCGAAAGAGAATCAAGCATGTGTACAGGGACATAAACGCAGCAGTGATAGGATTGGAGAGGTTCGGTGAGCAAATGAAGAGCCTTTGAAGTCATATTGCATGGTACCCATTCCACGGGTTTCAACTACCCAGGTTTAAGGTATTCTTCCTTCAGCTAAAACATGCATGTGGAACCTAGAGTATGATCAACCATGTGATCGGGAGACGTGTTCAAATATGTCTCAGTTTTCGTACCCTGGTACTCGGGTGCAACATTCCAGACGCTTTACTAACACTCTCCCGACTTGGAGAGTCAGTCCCTTTAACCTCCTGTTTGGCCCAGTTTGCAATTTCTGCGGAAGATGAACAGGAATAGCGAGAACCAATGAGAGACTAGCTGGAGGTGTCTGGACGGGCAAATTTAACTCTCATTTCCCACCAGGAAGAGGAAATAACCAAAGGCTCAGCGTGCCGTGCCGGAACCAGATTAGGGCCTGAAGCCATCCTGCGGTGTTGCGGCCAGCTCACAAGAAAACGAGTTGAAGAAAGGAGCTCAGGGGCACTGTAATTCACAAACCTGCAGAGTTATAAATGACAACTATCGTCCAAAAATATACTGAAGTAAGGCTGCCAAGAGGACTTGAAAGCGGGGCAGAATTGCAGGAAACCGATTTCAGGAGGTAGACTGGAATTGCATTGAAAGCATAGGAAAAGAGGCAGAACGTCCACAATGATGCACTTGGCCAAAAAGGGCGTATGCGTTCTTTCCTGAATATATTCAGGAAAGAACGCATACGCCCTTTTTGGCCAACCAAGCAAGCTTGCAAAGGAAATCTGCACTACAATGAAGTCTCACTTCCCCCCGGTCAAAAGGGCCATCTGAAAAAAGTGTAAAATCCAGAAAGGCAGGACAGGCCATGGAGAACTGGGAGCCTTGTTATGCTGATGGGCGGGATGTAAACTGCCAACAGACACTCGGGAGAAGTGTATGGTGTTTCCTGAAACATCTAAAAAACAAAGCAACAGAGCCTAGGGCACTTCCACTTATGGTCCTATAGCCTAGGGAAATTAAAATCAAAAAGACACAGCCACCCCAATGTTTGGGACGCCTCTGTTTACAAGAACCTCGTTTACCGTACAAGTTCAATATCACAGAAAGTGAAAAATGGATAAAGAACTTGTGGTACTTACGTACAATGCAGTATCACTCAGCAGTGAAATCTATGTCATCAGGCCCGTAGCAGCACAATGAGTGGATTCAGGTACGATGATTCTAACTGAAATAAGTCACACAGAAAAAGAAACATCATAAGATATCAGTAATACACGGAATGTAAACTTGGCTACACAGGAACTGAATTACAGAACAGAACAGGGTCTCAAATTTAGAAAACCAACTTATGCTTGTTTAAGGGTAAAGGTGAGTTGGGGTGCTGCATAAAACCAGAGATTGAAATGAGCACAGATAAAGTTCCTTAAGCCAAATATGGAATAGACAAGAGCTACTCCTTGCTCAACGAAATGGACTCAACACCGCATATTAAACGCCTAAGAATGTACCTGACTCTTAAGTATCTTAAAACCTATGGATTGCTATGTCTCCGAAAGAGAATCAAGCATGTGTACAGGGACATAAACGCAGCAGTGATAGGATTGGAGAGGTTCGGTGAGCAAATGAAGACCCTTTGAAGTCATATTGCATGGTACCCATTCCACGGGTTTCAACTACCCAGGTTTAAGGTATTCTTCCTTCAGCTAAAACATGCATGTGGAACCTAGAGTATGATCAACCATGTGATCGGGAGACGTGTTCAAATATGTCTCAGTTTTCGTACCCTGGTACTCGGGTGCAACATTCCAGACGCTTTACTAACACTCTCCCGACTTGGAGAGTCAGTCCCTTTAACCTCCTGTTTGGCCCAGTTTGCAATTTCTGCGGAAGATGAACAGGAATAGCGAGAACCAATGAGAGACTAGCTGGAGGTGTCTGGACGGGCAAATTTAACTCTCATTTCCCACCAGGAAGAGGAAATAACCAAAGGCTCAGCGTGCCGTGCCGGAACCAGATTAGGGCCTGAAGCCATCCTGCGGTGTTGCGGCCAGCTCACAAGAAAACGAGTTGAAGAAAGGAGCTCAGGGGCACTGTAATTCACAAACCTGCAGAGTTATAAATGACAACTATCGTCCAAAAATATACTGAAGTAAGGCTGCCAAGAGGACTTGAAAGCGGGGCAGAATTGCAGGAAACCGATTTCAGGAGGTAGACTGGAATTGCATTGAAAGCATAGGAAAAGAGGCAGAACGTCCACAATGATGCACTTGGCCAAAAAGGGCGTATGCGTTCTTTCCTGAATATATTCAGGAAAGAACGCATACGCCCTTTTTGGCCAACCAAGCAAGCTTGCAAAGGAAATCTGCACTACAATGAAGTCTCACTTCCCCCCGGTCAAAAGGGCCATCTGAAAAAAGTGTAAAATCCAGAAAGGCAGGACAGGCCATGGAGAACTGGGAGCCTTGTTATGCTGATGGGCGGGATGTAAACTGCCAACAGACACTCGGGAGAAGTGTATGGTGTTTCCTGAAACATCTAAAAAACAAAGCAACAGAGCCTAGGGCACTTCCACTTATGGTCCTATAGCTTAGGGAAATTAAAATCAAAAAGACACAGCCACCCCAATGTTTGGGACGCCTCTGTTTACAAGAACCTCGTTTACCGTACAAGTTCAATATCACAGAAAGTGAAAAATGGATAAAGAACTTGTGGTACTTACGTACAATGCAGTATCACTCAGCAGTGAAATCTATGTCATCAGGCCCGTAGCAGCACAATGAGTGGATTCAGGTATGATGATTCTAACTGAAATAAGTCACACAGAAAAAGAAACATCATAAGATATCAGTAATACACGGAATGTAAACTTGGCTACACAGGAACTGAATTACAGAACAGAACAGGGTCTCAAATTTAGAAAACCAACTTATGCTTGTTTAAGGGTAAAGGTGAGTTGGGGTGCTGCATAAAACCAGAGATTGAAATGAGCACAGATAAAGTTCCTTAAGCCAAATATGGAATAGACAAGAGCTACTCCTTGCTCAACGAAATGGACTCAACACCGCATATTAAACGCCTAAGAATGTACCTGACTCTTAAGTATCTTAAAACCTATGGATTGCTATGTCTCCGAAAGAGAATCAAGCATGTGTACAGGGACATAAACGCAGCAGTGATAGGATTGGAGAGGTTCGGTGAGCAAATGAAGAGCCTTTGAAGTCATATTGCATGGTACCCATTCCACGGGTTTCAACTACCCAGGTTTAAGGTATTCTTCCTTCAGCTAAAACATGCATGTGGAACCTAGAGTATGATCAACCATGTGATCGGGAGACGTGTTCAAATATGTCTCAGTTTTCGTACCCTGGTACTCGGGTGCAACATTCCAGACGCTTTACTAACACTCTCCCGACTTGGAGAGTCAGTCCCTTTAACCTCCTGTTTGGCCCAGTTTGCAATTTCTGCGGAAGATGAACAGGAATAGCGAGAACCAATGAGAGACTAGCTGGAGGTGTCTGGACGGGCAAATTTAACTCTCATTTCCCACCAGGAAGAGGAAATAACCAAAGGCTCAGCGTGCCGTGCCGGAACCAGATTAGGGCCTGAAGCCATCCTGCGGTGTTGCGGCCAGCTCACAAGAAAACGAGTTGAAGAAAGGAGCTCAGGGGCACTGTAATTCACAAACCTGCAGAGTTATAAATGACAACTATCGTCCAAAAATATACTGAAGTAAGGCTGCCAAGAGGACTTGAAAGCGGGGCAGAATTGCAGGAAACCGATTTCAGGAGGTAGACTGGAATTGCATTGAAAGCATAGGAAAAGAGGCAGAACGTCCACAATGATGCACTTGGCCAAAAAGGGCGTATGCGTTCTTTCCTGAATATATTCAGGAAAGAACGCATACGCCCTTTTTGGCCAACCAAGAAAGCTTGCAAAGGAAATCTGCACTACAATGAAGTCTCACTTCCCCCCGGTCAAAAGGGCCATCTGAAAAAAGTGTAAAATCCAGAAAGGCAGGACAGGCCATGGAGAACTGGGAGCCTTGTTATGCTGATGGGCGGGATGTAAACTGCCAACAGACACTCGGGAGAAGTGTATGGTGTTTCCTGAAACATCTAAAAAACAAAGCAACAGAGCCTAGGGCACTTCCACTTATGGTCCTATAGCTTAGGGAAATTAAAATCAAAAAGACACAGCCACCCCAATGTTTGGGACGCCTCTGTTTACAAGAACCTCGTTTACCATACAAGTTCAATATCACAGAAAGTGAAAAATGGATAAAGAACTTGTGGTACTTACGTACAATGCAGTATCACTCAGCAGTGAAATCTATGTCATCAGGCCCGTAGCAGCACAATGAGTGGATTCAGGTACGATGATTCTAACTGAAATAAGTCACACAGAAAAAGAAACATCATAAGATATCAGTAATACACGGAATGTAAACTTGGCTACACAGGAACTGAATTACAGAACAGAACAGGGTCTCAAATTTAGAAAACCAACTTATGCTTGTTTAAGGGTAAAGGTGAGTTGGGGTGCTGCATAAAACCAGAGATTGAAATGAGCACAGATAAAGTTCCTTAAGCCAAATATGGAATAGACAAGAGCTACTCCTTGCTCAACGAAATGGACTCAACACCGCATATTAAACGCCTAAGAATGTACCTGACTCTTAAGTATCTTAAAACCTATGGATTGCTATGTCTCCGAAAGAGAATCAAGCATGTGTACAGGGACATAAACGCAGCAGTGATAGGATTGGAGAGGTTCGGTGAGCAAATGAAGAGCCTTTGAAGTCATATTGCATGGTACCCATTCCACGGGTTTCAACTACCCAGGTTTAAGGTATTCTTCCTTCAGCTAAAACATGCATGTGGAACCTAGAGTATGATCAACCATGTGATCGGGAGACGTGTTCAAATATGTCTCAGTTTTCGTACCCTGGTACTCGGGTGCAACATTCCAGACGCTTTACTAACACTCTCCCGACTTGGAGAGTCAGTCCCTTTAACCTCCTGTTTGGCCCAGTTTGCAATTTCTGCGGAAGATGAACAGGAATAGCGAGAACCAATGAGAGACTAGCTGGAGGTGTCTGGACGGGCAAATTTAACTCTCATTTCCCACCAGGAAGAGGAAATAACCAAAGGCTCAGCGTGCCGTGCCGGAACCAGATTAGGGCCTGAAGCCATCCTGCGGTGTTGCGGCCAGCTCACAAGAAAACGAGTTGAAGAAAGGAGCTCAGGGGCACTGTAATTCACAAACCTGCAGAGTTATAAATGACAACTATCGTCCAAAAATATACTGAAGTAAGGCTGCCAAGAGGACTTGAAAGCGGGGCAGAATTGCAGGAAACCGATTTCAGGAGGTAGACTGGAATTGCATTGAAAGCATAGGAAAAGAGGCAGAACGTCCACAATGATGCACTTGGCCAAAAAGGGCGTATGCGTTCTTTCCTGAATATATTCAGGAAAAAACGCATACGCCCTTTTTGGCCAACCAAGCAAGCTTGCAAAGGAAATCTGCACTACAATGAAGTCTCACTTCCCCCCGGTCAAAAGGGCCATCTGAAAAAAGTGTAAAATCCAGAAAGGCAGGACAGGCCATGGAGAACTGGGAGCCTTGTTATGCTGATGGGCGGGATGTAAACTGCCAACAGACACTCGGGAGAAGTGTATGGTGTTTCCTGAAACATCTAAAAAACAAAGCAACAGAGCCTAGGCCACTTCCACTTATGGTCCTATAGCCTAGGGAAATTAAAATCAAAAAGACACAGCCACCCCAATGTTTGGGACGCCTCTGTTTACAAGAACCTCGTTTACCGTACAAGTTCAATATCACAGAAAGTGAAAAATGGATAAAGAACTTGTGGTACTTACGTACAATGCAGTATCACTCAGCAGTGAAATCTATGCCATCAGGCCCGTAGCAGCACAATGAGTGGATTCAGGTACGATGATTCTAACTGAAATAAGTCACACAGAAAAAGAAACATCATAAGATATCAGTAATACACGGAATGTAAACTTGGCTACACAGGAACTGAATTACAGAACAGAACAGGGTCTCAAATTTAGAAAACCAACTTATGCTTGTTTAAGGGTAAAGGTGAGTTGGGGTGCTGCATAAAACCAGAGATTGAAATGAGCACAGATAAAGTTCCTTAAGCCAAATATGGAATAGACAAGAGCTACTCCTTGCTCAACGAAATGGACTCAACACTGCATATTAAACGCCTAAGAATGTACCTGACTCTTAAGTATCTTAAAACCTATGGATTGCTATGTCTCCGAAAGAGAATCAAGCATGTGTACAGGGACATAAACGCAGCAGTGATAGGATTGGAGAGGTTCGGTGAGCAAATGAAGACCCTTTGAAGTCATATTGCATGGTACCCATTCCACGGGTTTCAACTACCCAGGTTTAAGGTATTCTTCCTTCAGCTAAAACATGCATGTGGAACCTAGAGTATGATCAACCATGTGATCGGGAGACGTGTTCAAATATGTCTCAGTTTTCGTACCCTGGTACTCGGGTGCAACATTCCAGACGCTTTACTAACACTCTCCCGACTTGGAGAGTCAGTCCCTTTAACCTCCTGTTTGGCCCAGTTTGCAATTTCTGCGGAAGATGAACAGGAATAGCGAGAACCAATGAGAGACTAGCTGGAGGTGTCTGGACGGGCAAATTTAACTCTCATTTCCCACCAGGAAGAGGAAATAACCAAAGGCTCAGCGTGCCGTGCCGGAACCAGATTAGGGCCTGAAGCCATCCTGCGGTGTTGCGGCCAGCTCACAAGAAAACGAGTTGAAGAAAGGAGCTCAGGGGCACTGTAATTCACAAACCTGCAGAGTTATAAATGACAACTATCGTCCAAAAATATACTGAAGTAAGGCTGCCAAGAGGACTTGAAAGCGGGGCAGAATTGCAGGAAACCGATTTCAGGAGGTAGACTGGAATTGCATTGAAAGCATAGGAAAAGAGGCAGAACGTCCACAATGATGCACTTGGCCAAAAAGGGCGTATGCGTTTTTTCCTGAATATATTCAGGAAAAAACGCATACGCCCTTTTTGGCCAACCAAGCAAGCTTGCAAAGGAAATCTGCACTACAATGAAGTCTCACTTCCCCCCGGTCAAAAGGGCCATCTGAAAAAAGTGTAAAATCCAGAAAGGCAGGACAGGCCATGGAGAACTGGGAGCCTTGTTATGCTGATGGGCGGGATGTAAACTGCCAACAGACACTCGGGAGAAGTGTATGGTGTTTCCTGAAACATCTAAAAAACAAAGCAACAGAGCCTAGGCCACTTCCACTTATGGTCCTATAGCCTAGGGAAATTAAAATCAAAAAGACACAGCCACCCCAATGTTTGGGACGCCTCTGTTTACAAGAACCTCGTTTACCGTACAAGTTCAATATCACAGAAAGTGAAAAATGGATAAAGAACTTGTGGTACTTACGTACAATGCAGTATCACTCAGCAGTGAAATCTATGCCATCAGGCCCGTAGCAGCACAATGAGTGGATTCAGGTACGATGATTCTAACTGAAATAAGTCACACAGAAAAAGAAACATCATAAGATATCAGTAATACACGGAATGTAAACTTGGCTACACAGGAACTGAATTACAGAACAGAACAGGGTCTCAAATTTAGAAAACCAACTTATGCTTGTTTAAGGGTAAAGGTGAGTTGGGGTGCTGCATAAAACCAGAGATTGAAATGAGCACAGATAAAGTTCCTTAAGCCAAATATGGAATAGACAAGAGCTACTCCTTGCTCAACGAAATGGACTCAACACCGCATATTAAACGCCTAAGAATGTACCTGACTCTTAAGTATCTTAAAACCTATGGATTGCTATGTCTCCGAAAGAGAATCAAGCATGTGTACAGGGACATAAACGCAGCAGTGATAGGATTGGAGAGGTTCGGTGAGCAAATGAAGACCCTTTGAAGTCATATTGCATGGTACCCATTCCACGGGTTTCAACTACCCAGGTTTAAGGTATTCTTCCTTCAGCTAAAACATGCATGTGGAACCTAGAGTATGATCAACCATGTGATCGGGAGACGTGTTCAAATATGTCTCAGTTTTCGTACCCTGGTACTCGGGTGCAACATTCCAGACGCTTTACTAACACTCTCCCGACTTGGAGAGTCAGTCCCTTTAACCTCCTGTTTGGCCCAGTTTGCAATTTCTGCGGAAGATGAACAGGAATAGCGAGAACCAATGAGAGACTAGCTGGAGGTGTCTGGACGGGCAAATTTAACTCTCATTTCCCACCAGGAAGAGGAAATAACCAAAGGCTCAGCGTGCCGTGCCGGAACCAGATTAGGGCCTGAAGCCATCCTGCGGTGTTGCGGCCAGCTCACAAGAAAACGAGTTGAAGAAAGGAGCTCAGGGGCACTGTAATTCACAAACCTGCAGAGTTATAAATGACAACTATCGTCCAAAAATATACTGAAGTAAGGCTGCCAAGAGGACTTGAAAGCGGGGCAGAATTGCAGGAAACCGATTTCAGGAGGTAGACTGGAATTGCATTGAAAGCATAGGAAAAGAGGCAGAACGTCCACAATGATGCACTTGGCCAAAAAGGGCGTATGCGTTTTTTCCTGAATATATTCAGGAAAGAACGCATACGCCCTTTTTGGCCAACCAAGCAAGCTTGCAAAGGAAATCTGCACTACAATGAAGTCTCACTTCCCCCCGGTCAAAAGGGCCATCTGAAAAAAGTGTAAAATCCAGAAAGGCAGGACAGGCCATGGAGAACTGGGAGCCTTGTTATGCTGATGGGCGGGATGTAAACTGCCAACAGACACTCGGGAGAAGTGTATGGTGTTTCCTGAAACATCTAAAAAACAAAGCAACAGAGCCTAGGGCACTTCCACTTATGGTCCTATAGCTTAGGGAAATTAAAATCAAAAAGACACAGCCACCCCAATGTTTGGGACGCCTCTGTTTACAAGAACCTCGTTTACCGTACAAGTTCAATATCACAGAAAGTGAAAAATGGATAAAGAACTTGTGGTACTTACATACAATGCAGTATCACTCAGCAGTGAAATCTATGTCATCAGGCCCGTAGCAGCACAATGAGTGGATTCAGGTACGATGATTCTAACTGAAATAAGTCACACAGAAAAAGAAACATCATAAGATATCAGTAATACACGGAATGTAAACTTGGCTACACAGGAACTGAATTACAGAACAGAACAGGGTCTCAAATTTAGAAAACCAACTTATGCTTGTTTAAGGGTAAAGGTGAGTTGGGGTGCTGCATAAAACCAGAGATTGAAATGAGCACAGATAAAGTTCCTTAAGCCAAATATGGAATAGACAAGAGCTACTCCTTGCTCAACGAAATGGACTCAACACCGCATATTAAACGCCTAAGAATGTACCTGACTCTTAAGTATCTTAAAACCTATGGATTGCTATGTCTCCGAAAGAGAATCAAGCATGTGTACAGGGACATAAACGCAGCAGTGATAGGATTGGAGAGGTTCGGTGAGCAAATGAAGACCCTTTGAAGTCATATTGCATGGTACCCATTCCACGGGTTTCAACTACCCAGGTTTAAGGTATTCTTCCTTCAGCTAAAACATGCATGTGGAACCTAGAGTATGATCAACCATGTGATCGGGAGACGTGTTCAAATATGTCTCAGTTTTCATACCCTGGTACTCGGGTGCAACATTCCAGACGCTTTACTAACACTCTCCCGACTTGGAGAGTCAGTCCCTTTAACCTCCTGTTTGGCCCAGTTTGCAATTTCTGCGGAAGATGAACAGGAATAGCGAGAACCAATGAGAGACTAGCTGGAGGTGTCTGGACGGGCAAATTTAACTCTCATTTCCCACCAGGAAGAGGAAATAACCAAAGGCTCAGCGTGCCGTGCCGGAACCAGATTAGGGCCTGAAGCCATCCTGCGGTGTTGCGGCCAGCTCACAAGAAAACGAGTTGAAGAAAGGAGCTCAGGGGCACTGTAATTCACAAACCTGCAGAGTTATAAATGACAACTATCGTCCAAAAATATACTGAAGTAAGGCTGCCAAGAGGACTTGAAAGCGGGGCAGAATTGCAGGAAACCGATTTCAGGAGGTAGACTGGAATTGCATTGAAAGCATAGGAAAAGAGGCAGAACGTCCACAATGATGCACTTGGCCAAAAAGGGCGTATGCGTTCTTTCCTGAATATATTCAGGAAAGAACGCATACGCCCTTTTTGGCCAACCAAGCAAGCTTGCAAAGGAAATCTGCACTACAATGAAGTCTCACTTCCCCCCGGTCAAAAGGGCCATCTGAAAAAAGTGTAAAATCCAGAAAGGCAGGACAGGCCATGGAGAACTGGGAGCCTTGTTATGCTGATGGGCGGGATGTAAACTGCCAACAGACACTCGGGAGAAGTGTATGGTGTTTCCTGAAACATCTAAAAAACAAAGCAACAGAGCCTAGGGCACTTCCACTTATGGTCCTATAGCTTAGGGAAATTAAAATCAAAAAGACACAGCCACCCCAATGTTTGGGACGCCTCTGTTTACAAGAACCTCGTTTACCGTACAAGTTCAATATCACAGAAAGTGAAAAATGGATAAAGAACTTGTGGTACTTACGTACAATGCAGTATCACTCAGCAGTGAAATCTATGTCATCAGGCCCGTAGCAGCACAATGAGTGGATTCAGGTACGATGATTCTAACTGAAATAAGTCACACAGAAAAAGAAACATCATAAGATATCAGTAATACACGGAATGTAAACTTGGCTACACAGGAACTGAATTACAGAACAGAACAGGGTCTCAAATTTAGAAAACCAACTTATGCTTGTTTAAGGGTAAAGGTGAGTTGGGGTGCTGCATAAAACCAGAGATTGAAATGAGCACAGATAAAGTTCCTTAAGCCAAATATGGAATAGACAAGAGCTACTCCTTGCTCAACGAAATGGACTCAACACTGCATATTAAACGCCTAAGAATGTACCTGACTCTTAAGTATCTTAAAACCTATGGATTGCTATGTCTCCGAAAGAGAATCAAGCATGTGTACAGGGACATAAACGCAGCAGTGATAGGATTGGAGAGGTTCGGTGAGCAAATGAAGACCCTTTGAAGTCATATTGCATGGTACCCATTCCACGGGTTTCAACTACCCAGGTTTAAGGTATTCTTCCTTCAGCTAAAACATGCATGTGGAACCTAGAGTATGATCAACCATGTGATCGGGAGACGTGTTCAAATATGTCTCAGTTTTCGTACCCTGGTACTCGGGTGCAACATTCCAGACGCTTTACTAACACTCTCCCGACTTGGAGAGTCAGTCCCTTTAACCTCCTGTTTGGCCCAGTTTGCAATTTCTGCGGAAGATGAACAGGAATAGCGAGAACCAATGAGAGACTAGCTGGAGGTGTCTGGACGGGCAAATTTAACTCTCATTTCCCACCAGGAAGAGGAAATAACCAAAGGCTCAGCGTGCCGTGCCGGAACCAGATTAGGGCCTGAAGCCATCCTGCGGTGTTGCGGCCAGCTCACAAGAAAACGAGTTGAAGAAAGGAGCTCAGGGGCACTGTAATTCACAAACCTGCAGAGTTATAAATGACAACTATCGTCCAAAAATATACTGAAGTAAGGCTGCCAAGAGGACTTGAAAGCGGGGCAGAATTGCAGGAAACCGATTTCAGGAGGTAGACTGGAATTGCATTGAAAGCATAGGAAAAGAGGCAGAACGTCCACAATGATGCACTTGGCCAAAAAGGGCGTATGCGTTTTTTCCTGAATATATTCAGGAAAAAACGCATACGCCCTTTTTGGCCAACCAAGCAAGCTTGCAAAGGAAATCTGCACTACAATGAAGTCTCACTTCCCCCCGGTCAAAAGGGCCATCTGAAAAAAGTGTAAAATCCAGAAAGGCAGGACAGGCCATGGAGAACTGGGAGCCTTGTTATGCTGATGGGCGGGATGTAAACTGCCAACAGACACTCGGGAGAAGTGTATGGTGTTTCCTGAAACATCTAAAAAACAAAGCAACAGAGCCTAGGCCACTTCCACTTATGGTCCTATAGCCTAGGGAAATTAAAATCAAAAAGACACAGCCACCCCAATGTTTGGGACGCCTCTGTTTACAAGAACCTCGTTTACCGTACAAGTTCAATATCACAGAAAGTGAAAAATGGATAAAGAACTTGTGGTACTTACGTACAATGCAGTATCACTCAGCAGTGAAATCTATGCCATCAGGCCCGTAGCAGCACAATGAGTGGATTCAGGTACGATGATTCTAACTGAAATAAGTCACACAGAAAAAGAAACATCATAAGATATCAGTAATACACGGAATGTAAACTTGGCTACACAGGAACTGAATTACAGAACAGAACAGGGTCTCAAATTTAGAAAACCAACTTATGCTTGTTTAAGGGTAAAGGTGAGTTGGGGTGCTGCATAAAACCAGAGATTGAAATGAGCACAGATAAAGTTCCTTAAGCCAAATATGGAATAGACAAGAGCTACTCCTTGCTCAACGAAATGGACTCAACACCGCATATTAAACGCCTAAGAATGTACCTGACTCTTAAGTATCTTAAAACCTATGGATTGCTATGTCTCCGAAAGAGAATCAAGCATGTGTACAGGGACATAAACGCAGCAGTGATAGGATTGGAGAGGTTCGGTGAGCAAATGAAGACCCTTTGAAGTCATATTGCATGGTACCCATTCCACGGGTTTCAACTACCCAGGTTTAAGGTATTCTTCCTTCAGCTAAAACATGCATGTGGAACCTAGAGTATGATCAACCATGTGATCGGGAGACGTGTTCAAATATGTCTCAGTTTTCGTACCCTGGTACTCGGGTGCAACATTCCAGACGCTTTACTAACACTCTCCCGACTTGGAGAGTCAGTCCCTTTAACCTCCTGTTTGGCCCAGTTTGCAATTTCTGCGGAAGATGAACAGGAATAGCGAGAACCAATGAGAGACTAGCTGGAGGTGTCTGGACGGGCAAATTTAACTCTCATTTCCCACCAGGAAGAGGAAATAACCAAAGGCTCAGCGTGCCGTGCCGGAACCAGATTAGGGCCTGAAGCCATCCTGCGGTGTTGCGGCCAGCTCACAAGAAAACGAGTTGAAGAAAGGAGCTCAGGGGCACTGTAATTCACAAACCTGCAGAGTTATAAATGACAACTATCGTCCAAAAATATACTGAAGTAAGGCTGCCAAGAGGACTTGAAAGCGGGGCAGAATTGCAGGAAACCGATTTCAGGAGGTAGACTGGAATTGCATTGAAAGCATAGGAAAAGAGGCAGAACGTCCACAATGATGCACTTGGCCAAAAAGGGCGTATGCGTTTTTTCCTGAATATATTCAGGAAAGAACGCATACGCCCTTTTTGGCCAACCAAGCAAGCTTGCAAAGGAAATCTGCACTACAATGAAGTCTCACTTCCCCCCGGTCAAAAGGGCCATCTGAAAAAAGTGTAAAATCCAGAAAGGCAGGACAGGCCATGGAGAACTGGGAGCCTTGTTATGCTGATGGGCGGGATGTAAACTGCCAACAGACACTCGGGAGAAGTGTATGGTGTTTCCTGAAACATCTAAAAAACAAAGCAACAGAGCCTAGGGCACTTCCACTTATGGTCCTATAGCTTAGGGAAATTAAAATCAAAAAGACACAGCCACCCCAATGTTTGGGACGCCTCTGTTTACAAGAACCTCGTTTACCGTACAAGTTCAATATCACAGAAAGTGAAAAATGGATAAAGAACTTGTGGTACTTACGTACAATGCAGTATCACTCAGCAGTGAAATCTATGTCATCAGGCCCGTAGCAGCACAATGAGTGGATTCAGGTACGATGATTCTAACTGAAATAAGTCACACAGAAAAAGAAACATCATAAGATATCAGTAATACACGGAATGTAAACTTGGCTACACAGGAACTGAATTACAGAACAGAACAGGGTCTCAAATTTAGAAAACCAACTTATGCTTGTTTAAGGGTAAAGGTGAGTTGGGGTGCTGCATAAAACCAGAGATTGAAATGAGCACAGATAAAGTTCCTTAAGCCAAATATGGAATAGACAAGAGCTACTCCTTGCTCAACGAAATGGACTCAACACCGCATATTAAACGCCTAAGAATGTACCTGACTCTTAAGTATCTTAAAACCTATGGATTGCTATGTCTCCGAAAGAGAATCAAGCATGTGTACAGGGACATAAACGCAGCAGTGATAGGATTGGAGAGGTTCGGTGAGCAAATGAAGACCCTTTGAAGTCATATTGCATGGTACCCATTCCACGGGTTTCAACTACCCAGGTTTAAGGTATTCTTCCTTCAGCTAAAACATGCATGTGGAACCTAGAGTATGATCAACCATGTGATCGGGAGACGTGTTCAAATATGTCTCAGTTTTCGTACCCTGGTACTCGGGTGCAACATTCCAGACGCTTTACTAACACTCTCCCGACTTGGAGAGTCAGTCCCTTTAACCTCCTGTTTGGCCCAGTTTGCAATTTCTGCGGAAGATGAACAGGAATAGCGAGAACCAATGAGAGACTAGCTGGAGGTGTCTGGACGGGCAAATTTAACTCTCATTTCCCACCAGGAAGAGGAAATAACCAAAGGCTCAGCGTGCCGTGCCGGAACCAGATTAGGGCCTGAAGCCATCCTGCGGTGTTGCGGCCAGCTCACAAGAAAACGAGTTGAAGAAAGGAGCTCAGGGGCACTGTAATTCACAAACCTGCAGAGTTATAAATGACAACTATCGTCCAAAAATATACTGAAGTAAGGCTGCCAAGAGGACTTGAAAGCGGGGCAGAATTGCAGGAAACCGATTTCAGGAGGTAGACTGGAATTGCATTGAAAGCATAGGAAAAGAGGCAGAACGTCCACAATGATGCACTTGGCCAAAAAGGGCGTATGTGTTTTTTCCTGAATATATTCAGGAAAGAACGCATACGCCCTTTTTGGCCAACCAAGCAAGCTTGCAAAGGAAATCTGCACTACAATGAAGTCTCACTTCCCCCCGGTCAAAAGGGCCATCTGAAAAAAGTGTAAAATCCAGAAAGGCAGGACAGGCCATGGAGAACTGGGAGCCTTGTTATGCTGATGGGCGGGATGTAAACTGCCAACAGACACTCGGGAGAAGTGTATGGTATTTCCTGAAACATCTAAAAAACAAAGCAACAGAGCCTAGGGCACTTCCACTTATGGTCCTATAGCTTAGGGAAATTAAAATCAAAAAGACACAGCCACCCCAATGTTTGGGACGCCTCTGTTTACAAGAACCTCGTTTACCGTACAAGTTCAATATCACAGAAAGTGAAAAATGGATAAAGAACTTGTGGTACTTACGTACAATGCAGTATCACTCAGCAGTGAAATCTATGTCATCAGGCCCGTAGCAGCACAATGAGTGGATTCAGGTACGATGATTCTAACTGAAATAAGTCACACAGAAAAAGAAACATCATAAGATATCAGTAATACACGGAATGTAAACTTGGCTACACAGGAACTGAATTACAGAACAGAACAGGGTCTCAAATTTAGAAAACCAACTTATGCTTGTTTAAGGGTAAAGGTGAGTTGGGGTGCTGCATAAAACCAGAGATTGAAATGAGCACAGATAAAGTTCCTTAAGCCAAATATGGAATAGACAAGAGCTACTCCTTGCTCAACGAAATGGACTCAACACCGCATATTAAACGCCTAAGAATGTACCTGACTCTTAAGTATCTTAAAACCTATGGATTGCTATGTCTCCGAAAGAGAATCAAGCATGTGTACAGGGACATAAACGCAGCAGTGATAGGATTGGAGAGGTTCGGTGAGCAAATGAAGACCCTTTGAAGTCATATTGCATGGTACCCATTCCACGGGTTTCAACTACCCAGGTTTAAGGTATTCTTCCTTCAGCTAAAACATGCATGTGGAACCTAGAGTATGATCAACCATGTGATCGGGAGACGTGTTCAAATATGTCTCAGTTTTCGTACCCTGGTACTCGGGTGCAACATTCCAGACGCTTTACTAACACTCTCCCGACTTGGAGAGTCAGTCCCTTTAACCTCCTGTTTGGCCCAGTTTGCAATTTCTGCGGAAGATGAACAGGAATAGCGAGAACCAATGAGAGACTAGCTGGAGGTGTCTGGACGGGCAAATTTAACTCTCATTTCCCACCAGGAAGAGGAAATAACCAAAGGCTCAGCGTGCCGTGCCGGAACCAGATTAGGGCCTGAAGCCATCCTGCGGTGTTGCGGCCAGCTCACAAGAAAACGAGTTGAAGAAAGGAGCTCAGGGGCACTGTAATTCACAAACCTGCAGAGTTATAAATGACAACTATCGTCCAAAAATATACTGAAGTAAGGCTGCCAAGAGGACTTGAAAGCGGGGCAGAATTGCAGGAAACCGATTTCAGGAGGTAGACTGGAATTGCATTGAAAGCATAGGAAAAGAGGCAGAACGTCCACAATGATGCACTTGGCCAAAAAGGGCGTATGTGTTTTTTCCTGAATATATTCAGGAAAGAACGCATACGCCCTTTTTGGCCAACCAAGCAAGCTTGCAAAGGAAATCTGCACTACAATGAAGTCTCACTTCCCCCCGGTCAAAAGGGCCATCTGAAAAAAGTGTAAAATCCAGAAAGGCAGGACAGGCCATGGAGAACTGGGAGCCTTGTTATGCTGATGGGCGGGATGTAAACTGCCAACAGACACTCGGGAGAAGTGTATGGTGTTTCCTGAAACATCTAAAAAACAAAGCAACAGAGCCTAGGGCACTTCCACTTATGGTCCTATAGCTTAGGGAAATTAAAATCAAAAAGACACAGCCACCCCAATGTTTGGGACGCCTCTGTTTACAAGAACCTCGTTTACCGTACAAGTTCAATATCACAGAAAGTGAAAAATGGATAAAGAACTTGTGGTACTTACGTACAATGCAGTATCACTCAGCAGTGAAATCTATGTCATCAGGCCCGTAGCAGCACAATGAGTGGATTCAGGTACGATGATTCTAACTGAAATAAGTCACACAGAAAAAGAAACATCATAAGATATCAGTAATACACGGAATGTAAACTTGGCTACACAGGAACTGAATTACAGAACAGAACAGGGTCTCAAATTTAGAAAACCAACTTATGCTTGTTTAAGGGTAAAGGTGAGTTGGGGTGCTGCATAAAACCAGAGATTGAAATGAGCACAGATAAAGTTCCTTAAGCCAAATATGGAATAGACAAGAGCTACTCCTTGCTCAACGAAATGGACTCAACACCGCATATTAAACGCCTAAGAATGTACCTGACTCTTAAGTATCTTAAAACCTATGGATTGCTATGTCTCCGAAAGAGAATCAAGCATGTGTACAGGGACATAAACGCAGCAGTGATAGGATTGGAGAGGTTCGGTGAGCAAATGAAGACCCTTTGAAGTCATATTGCATGGTACCCATTCCACGGGTTTCAACTACCCAGGTTTAAGGTATTCTTCCTTCAGCTAAAACATGCATGTGGAACCTAGAGTATGATCAACCATGTGATCGGGAGACGTGTTCAAATATGTCTCAGTTTTCGTACCCTGGTACTCGGGTGCAACATTCCAGACGCTTTACTAACACTCTCCCGACTTGGAGAGTCAATCCCTTTAACCTCCTGTTTGGCCCAGTTTGCAATTTCTGCGGAAGATGAACAGGAATAGCGAGAACCAATGAGAGACTAGCTGGAGGTGTCTGGACGGGCAAATTTAACTCTCATTTCCCACCAGGAAGAGGAAATAACCAAAGGCTCAGCGTGCCGTGCCGGAACCAGATTAGGGCCTGAAGCCATCCTGCGGTGTTGCGGCCAGCTCACAAGAAAACGAGTTGAAGAAAGGAGCTCAGGGGCACTGTAATTCACAAACCTGCAGAGTTATAAATGACAACTATCGTCCAAAAATATACTGAAGTAAGGCTGCCAAGAGGACTTGAAAGCGGGGCAGAATTGCAGGAAACCGATTTCAGGAGGTAGACTGGAATTGCATTGAAAGCATAGGAAAAGAGGCAGAACGTCCACAATGATGCACTTGGCCAAAAAGGGCGTATGCGTTTTTTCCTGAATATATTCAGGAAAGAACGCATACGCCCTTTTTGGCCAACCAAGCAAGCTTGCAAAGGAAATCTGCACTACAATGAAGTCTCACTTCCCCCCGGTCAAAAGGGCCATCTGAAAAAAGTGTAAAATCCAGAAAGGCAGGACAGGCCATGGAGAACTGGGAGCCTTGTTATGCTGATGGGCGGGATGTAAACTGCCAACAGACACTCGGGAGAAGTGTATGGTGTTTCCTGAAACATCTAAAAAACAAAGCAACAGAGCCTAGGGCACTTCCACTTATGGTCCTATAGCTTAGGGAAATTAAAATCAAAAAGACACAGCCACCCCAATGTTTGGGACGCCTCTGTTTACAAGAACCTCGTTTACCGTACAAGTTCAATATCACAGAAAGTGAAAAATGGATAAAGAACTTGTGGTACTTACGTACAATGCAGTATCACTCAGCAGTGAAATCTATGTCATCAGGCCCGTAGCAGCACAATGAGTGGATTCAGGTACGATGATTCTAACTGAAATAAGTCACACAGAAAAAGAAACATCATAAGATATCAGTAATACACGGAATGTAAACTTGGCTACACAGGAACTGAATTACAGAACAGAACAGGGTCTCAAATTTAGAAAACCAACTTATGCTTGTTTAAGGGTAAAGGTGAGTTGGGGTGCTGCATAAAACCAGAGATTGAAATGAGCACAGATAAAGTTCCTTAAGCCAAATATGGAATAGACAAGAGCTACTCCTTGCTCAACGAAATGGACTCAACACCGCATATTAAACGCCTAAGAATGTACCTGACTCTTAAGTATCTTAAAACCTATGGATTGCTATGTCTCCGAAAGAGAATCAAGCATGTGTACAGGGACATAAACGCAGCAGTGATAGGATTGGAGAGGTTCGGTGAGCAAATGAAGACCCTTTGAAGTCATATTGCATGGTACCCATTCCACGGGTTTCAACTACCCAGGTTTAAGGTATTCTTCCTTCAGCTAAAACATGCATGTGGAACCTAGAGTATGATCAACCATGTGATCGGGAGACGTGTTCAAATATGTCTCAGTTTTCGTACCCTGGTACTCGGGTGCAACATTCCAGACGCTTTACTAACACTCTCCCGACTTGGAGAGTCAATCCCTTTAACCTCCTGTTTGGCCCAGTTTGCAATTTCTGCGGAAGATGAACAGGAATAGCGAGAACCAATGAGAGACTAGCTGGAGGTGTCTGGACGGGCAAATTTAACTCTCATTTCCCACCAGGAAGAGGAAATAACCAAAGGCTCAGCGTGCCGTGCCGGAACCAGATTAGGGCCTGAAGCCATCCTGCGGTGTTGCGGCCAGCTCACAAGAAAACGAGTTGAAGAAAGGAGCTCAGGGGCACTGTAATTCACAAACCTGCAGAGTTATAAATGACAACTATCGTCCAAAAATATACTGAAGTAAGGCTGCCAAGAGGACTTGAAAGCGGGGCAGAATTGCAGGAAACCGATTTCAGGAGGTAGACTGGAATTGCATTGAAAGCATAGGAAAAGAGGCAGAACGTCCACAATGATGCACTTGGCCAAAAAGGGCGTATGCGTTCTTTCCTGAATATATTCAGGAAAGAACGCATACGCCCTTTTTGGCCAACCAAGCAAGCTTGCAAAGGAAATCTGCACTACAATGAAGTCTCACTTCCCCCCGGTCAAAAGGGCCATCTGAAAAAAGTGTAAAATCCAGAAAGGCAGGACAGGCCATGGAGAACTGGGAGCCTTGTTATGCTGATGGGTGGGATGTAAACTGCCAACAGACACTCGGGAGAAGTGTATGGTGTTTCCTGAAACATCTAAAAAACAAAGCAACAGAGCCTAGGCCACTTCCACTTATGGTCCTATAGCTTAGGGAAATTAAAATCAAAAAGACACAGCCACCCCAATGTTTGGGACGCCTCTGTTTACAAGAACCTCGTTTACCGTACAAGTTCAATATCACAGAAAGTGAAAAATGGATAAAGAACTTGTGGTACTTACGTACAATGCAGTATCACTCAGCAGTGAAATCTATGTCATCAGGCCCGTAGCAGCACAATGAGTGGATTCAGGTACGATGATTCTAACTGAAATAAGTCACACAGAAAAAGAAACATCATAAGATATCAGTAATACACGGAATGTAAACTTGGCTACACAGGAACTGAATTACAGAACAGAACAGGGTCTCAAATTTAGAAAACCAACTTATGCTTGTTTAAGGGTAAAGGTGAGTTGGGGTGCTGCATAAAACCAGAGATTGAAATGAGCACAGATAAAGTTCCTTAAGCCAAATATGGAATAGACAAGAGCTACTCCTTGCTCAACGAAATGGACTCAACACCGCATATTAAACGCCTAAGAATGTACCTGACTCTTAAGTATCTTAAAACCTCCTATGTCTCCGAAAGAGAATCAAGCATGTGTACAGGGACATAAACGCAGCAGTGATAGGATTGGAGAGGTTCGGTGAGCAAATGAAGAGCCTTTGAAGTCATATTGCATGGTACCCATTCCACGGGTTTCAACTACCCAGGTTTAAGGTATTCTTCCTTCAGCTAAAACATGCATGTGGAACCTAGAGTATGATCAACCATGTGATCGGGAGACGTGTTCAAATATGTCTCAGTTTTCGTACCCTGGTACTCGGGTGCAACATTCCAGACGCTTTACTAACACTCTCCCGACTTGGAGAGTCAGTCCCTTTAACCTCCTGTTTGGCCCAGTTTGCAATTTCTGCGGAAGATGAACAGGAATAGCGAGAACCAATGAGAGACTAGCTGGAGGTGTCTGGACGGGCAAATTTAACTCTCATTTCCCACCAGGAAGAGGAAATAACCAAAGGCTCAGCGTGCCGTGCCAGAACCAGATTAGGGCCTGAAGCCATCCTGCGGTGTTGCGGCCAGCTCACAAGAAAACGAGTTGAAGAAAGGAGCTCAGGGGCACTGTAATTCACAAACCTGCAGAGTTATAAATGACAACTATCGTCCAAAAATATACTGAAGTAAGGCTGCCAAGAGGACCTGAAAGCGGGGCAGAATTGCAGGAAACCGATTTCAGGAGGTAGACTGGAATTGCATTGAAAGCATAGGAAAAGAGGCAGAACGTCCACAATGATGCACTTGGCCAAAAAGGGCGTATGCGTTTTTTCCTGAATATATTCAGGAAAGAACGCATACGCCCTTTTTGGCCAACCAAGCAAGCTTGCAAAGGAAATCTGCACTACAATGAAGTCTCACTTCCCCCCGGTCAAAAGGGCCATCTGAAAAAAGTGTAAAATCCAGAAAGGCAGGACAGGCCATGGAGAACTGGGAGCCTTGTTATGCTGATGGGCGGGATGTAAACTGCCAACAGACACTCGGGAGAAGTGTATGGTGTTTCCTGAAACATCTAAAAAACAAAGCAACAGAGCCTAGGCCACTTCCACTTATGGTCCTATAGCTTAGGGAAATTAAAATCAAAAAGACACAGCCACCCCAATGTTTGGGACGCCTCTGTTTACAAGAACCTCGTTTACCATACAAGTTCAATATCACAGAAAGTGAAAAATGGATAAAGAACTTGTGGTACTTACGTACAATGCAGTATCACTCAGCAGTGAAATCTATGTCATCAGGCCCGTAGCAGCACAATGAGTGGATTCAGGTACGATGATTCTAACTGAAATAAGTCACACAGAAAAAGAAACATCATAAGATATCAGTAATACACGGAATGTCAACTTGGCTACACAGGAACTGAATTACAGAACAGAACAGGGTCTCAAATTTAGAAAACCAACTTATGCTTGTTTAAGGGTAAAGGTGAGTTGGGGTGCTGCATAAAACCAGAGATTGAAATGAGCACAGATAAAGTTCCTTAAGCCAAATATGGAATAGACAAGAGCTACTCCTTGCTCAACGAAATGGACTCAACACCGCATATTAAACGCCTAAGAATGTACCTGACTCTTAAGTATCTTAAAACCTATGGATTGCTATGTCTCCGAAAGAGAATCAAGCATGTGTACAGGGACATAAACGCAGCAGTGATAGGATTGGAGAGGTTCGGTGAGCAAATGAAGAGCCTTTGAAGTCATATTGCATGGTACCCATTCCACGGGTTTCAACTACCCAGGTTTAAGGTATTCTTCCTTCAGCTAAAACATGCATGTGGAACCTAGAGTATGATCAACCATGTGATCGGGAGACGTGTTCAAATATGTCTCAGTTTTCGTACCCTGGTACTCGGGTGCAACATTCCAGACGCTTTACTAACACTCTCCCGACTTGGAGAGTCAGTCCCTTTAACCTCCTGTTTGGCCCAGTTTGCAATTACTGTGGAAGATGAACAGGAATAGCGAGAACCAATGAGAGACTAGCTGGAGGTGTCTGGACGGGCAAATTTAACTCTCATTTCCCACCAGGAAGAGGAAATAACCAAAGGCTCAGCGTGCCGTGCCGGAACCAGATTAGGGCCTGAAGCCATCCTGCGGTGTTGCGGCCAGCTCACAAGAAAACGAGTTGAAGAAAGGAGCTCAGGGGCACTGTAATTCACAAACCTGCAGAGTTATAAATGACAACTATCGTCCAAAAATATACTGAAGTAAGGCTGCCAAGAGGACTTGAAAGCGGGGCAGAATTGCAGGAAACCGATTTCAGGAGGTAGACTGGAATTGCATTGAAAGCATAGGAAAAGAGGCAGAACGTCCACAATGATGCACTTGGCCAAAAAGGGCGTATGCGTTTTTTCCTGAATATATTCAGGAAAAAACGCATACGCCCTTTTTGGCCAACCAAGCAAGCTTGCAAAGGAAATCTGCACTACAATGAAGTCTCACTTCCCCCCGGTCAAAAGGGCCATCTGAAAAAAGTGTAAAATCCAGAAAGGCAGGACAGGCCATGGAGAACTGGGAGCCTTGTTATGCTGATGGGCGGGATGTAAACTGCCAACAGACACTCGGGAGAAGTGTATGGTGTTTCCTGAAACATCTAAAAAACAAAGCAACAGAGCCTAGGGCACTTCCACTTATGGTCCTATAGCTTAGGGAAATTAAAATCAAAAAGACACAGCCACCCCAATGTTTGGGACGCCTCTGTTTACAAGAACCTCGTTTACCGTACAAGTTCAATATCACAGAAAGTGAAAAATGGATAAAGAACTTGTGGTACTTACGTACAATGCAGTATCACTCAGCAGTGAAATCTATGTCATCAGGCTCATAGCAGCACAATGAGTGGATTCAGGTACGATGATTCTAACTGAAATAAGTCACACAGAAAAAGAAACATCATAAGATATCAGTAATACACGGAATGTCAACTTGGCTACACAGGAACTGAATTACAGAACAGAACAGGGTCTCAAATTTAGAAAACCAACTTATGCTTGTTTAAGGGTAAAGGTGAGTTGGGGTGCTGCATAAAACCAGAGATTGAAATGAGCACAGATAAAGTTCCTTAAGCCAAATATGGAATAGACAAGAGCTACTCCTTGCTCAACGAAATGGACTCAACACCGCATATTAAACGCCTAAGAATGTACCTGACTCTTAAGTATCTTAAAACCTATGGATTGCTATGTCTCTGAAAGAGAATCAAGCATGTGTACAGGGACATAAACGCAGCAGTGATAGGATTGGAGAGGTTCGGTGAGCAAATGAAGAGCCTTTGAAGTCATATTGCATGGTACCCATTCCACGGGTTTCAACTACCCAGGTTTAAGGTATTCTTCCTTCAGCTAAAACATGCATGTGGAACCTAGAGTATGATCAACCATGTGATCGGGAGACGTGTTCAAATATGTCTCAGTTTTCGTACCCTGGTACTCGGGTGCAACATTCCAGACGCTTTACTAACACTCTCCCGACTTGGAGAGTCAGTCCCTTTAACCTCCTGTTTGGCCCAGTTTGCAATTTCTGCGGAAGATGAACAGGAATAGCGAGAACCAATGAGAGACTAGCTGGAGGTGTCTGGACGGGCAAATTTAACTCTCATTTCCCACCAGGAAGAGGAAATAACCAAAGGCTCAGCGTGACGTGCCGGAACCAGATTAGGGCCTGAAGCCATCCTGCGGTGTTGCGGCCAGCTCACAAGAAAACGAGTTGAAGAAAGGAGCTCAGGGGCACTGTAATTCACAAACCTGCAGAGTTATAAATGACAACTATCGTCCAAAAATATACTGAAGTAAGGCTGCCAAGAGGACTTGAAAGCGGGGCAGAATTGCAGGAAACCGATTTCAGGAGGTAGACTGGAATTGCATTGAAAGCATAGGAAAAGAGGCAGAACGTCCACAATGATGCACTTGGCCAAAAAGGGCGTATGCGTTTTTTCCTGAATATATTCAGGAAAAAACGCATACGCCCTTTTTGGCCAACCAAGCAAGCTTGCAAAGGAAATCTGCACTACAATGAAGTCTCACTTCCCCCCGGTCAAAAGGGCCATCTGAAAAAAGTGTAAAATCCAGAAAGGCAGGACAGGCCATGGAGAACTGGGAGCCTTGTTATGCTGATGGGCGGGATGTAAACTGCCAACAGACACTCGGGAGAAGTGTATGGTGTTTCCTGAAACATCTAAAAAACAAAGCAACAGAGCCTAGGGCACTTCCACTTATGGTCCTATAGCTTAGGGAAATTAAAATCAAAAAGATACAGCCACCCCAATGTTTGGGACGCCTCTGTTTACAAGAACCTCGTTTACCGTACAAGTTCAATATCACAGAAAGTGAAAAATGGATAAAGAACTTGTGGTACTTACGTACAATGCAGTATCACTCAGCAGTGAAATCTATGCCATCAGGCCGTAGCAGCACAATGAGTGGATTCAGGTACGATGATTCTAACTGAAATAAGTCACACAGAAAAAGAAACATCATACGATATCAGTAATACATGGAATGTCAACTTGGCTACACAGGAACTGAATTACAGAACAGAACAGGGTCTCAAATTTAGAAAACCAACTTATGCTTGTTTAAGGGTAAAGGTGAGTTGGGGTGCTGCATAAAACCAGAGATTGAAATGAGCACAGATAAAGTTCCTTAAGCCAAATATGGAATAGACAAGAGCTACTCCTTGCTCAACGAAATGGACTCAACACCGCATATTAAACGCCTAAGAATGTACCTGACTCTTAAGTATCTTAAAACCTATGGATTGCTATGTCTCCGAAAGAGAATCAAGCATGTGTACAGGGACATAAACGCAGCAGTGATAGGATTGGAGAGGTTCGGTGAGCAAATGAAGACCCTTTGAAGTCATATTGCATGGTACCCATTCCACGGGTTTCAACTACCCAGGTTTAAGGTATTCTTCCTTCAGCTAAAACATGCATGTGGAACCTAGAGTATGATCAACCATGTGATCGGGAGACGTGTTCAAATATGTCTCAGTTTTCGTACCCTGGTACTCGGGTGCAACATTCCAGACGCTTTACTAACACTCTCCCGACTTGGAGAGTCAGTCCCTTTAACCTCCTGTTTGGCCCAGTTTGCAATTTCTGCGGAAGATGAACAGGAATAGCGAGAACCAATGAGAGACTAGCTGGAGGTGTCTGGACGGGCAAATTTAACTCTCATTTCCCACCAGGAAGAGGAAATAACCAAAGGCTCAGCGTGCCGTGCCGGAACCAGATTAGGGCCTGAAGCCATCCTGCGGTGTTGCGGCCAGCTCACAAGAAAACGAGTTGAAGAAAGGAGCTCAGGGGCACTGTAATTCACAAACCTGCAGAGTTATAAACGACAACTATCGTCCAAAAATATACTGAAGTAAGGCTGCCAAGAGGACTTGAAAGCGGGGCAGAATTGCAGGAAACCGATTTCAGGAGGTAGACTGGAATTGCATTGAAAGCATAGGAAAAGAGGCAGAACGTCCACAATGATGCACTTGGCCAAAAAGGGCGTATGCGTTTTTTCCTGAATATATTCAGGAAAAAACGCATACGCCCTTTTTGGCCAACCAAGCAAGCTTGCAAAGGAAATCTGCACTACAATGAAGTCTCACTTCCCCTCGGTCAAAAGGGCCATCTGAAAAAAGTGTAAAATCCAGAAAGGCAGGACAGGCCATGGAGAACTGGGAGCCTTGTTATGCTGATGGGCGGGATGTAAATTGCCAACAGACACTCGGGAGAAGTGTATGGTGTTTCCTGAAACATCTAAAAAACAAAGCAACAGAGCCTAGGGCACTTCCACTTATGGTCCTATAGCTTAGGGAAATTAAAATCAAAAAGATACAGCCACCCCAATGTTTGGGACGCCTCTGTTTACAAGAACCTCGTTTACCGTACAAGTTCAATATCACAGAAAGTGAAAAATGGATAAAGAACTTGTGGTACTTACGTACAATGCAGTATCACTCAGCAGTGAAATCTATGTCATCAGGCCCGTAGCAGCACAATTAGTGGATTCAGGTACGATGATTCTAACTGAAATAAGTCACACAGAAAAAGAAACATCATACGATATCAGTAATACACGGAATGTCAACTTGGCTACACCGGAACTGAATTACAGAACAGAACAGGGTCTCAAATTTAGAAAACCAACTTATGCTTGTTTAAGGGTAAAGGTGAGTTGGGGTGCTGCATAAAACCAGAGATTGAAATGAGCACAGATAAAGTTCCTTAAGCCAAATATGGAATAGACAAGAGCTACTCCTTGCTCAACGAAATGGACTCAACACCGCATATTAAACGCCTAAGAATGTACCTGACTCTTAAGTATCTTAAAACCTATGGATTGCTATGTCTCCGAAAGAGAATCAAGCATGTGTACAGGGACATAAACGCAGCAGTGATAGGATTGGAGAGGTTCGGTGAGCAAATGAAGAGCCTTTGAAGTCATATTGCATGGTACCCATTCCACGGGTTTCAACTACCCAGGTTTAAGGTATTCTTCCTTCAGCTAAAACATGCATGTGGAACCTAGAGTATGATCAACCATGTGATCGGGAGACGTGTTCAAATATGTCTCAGTTTTCGTACCCTGGTACTCGGGTGCAACATTCCAGACGCTTTACTAACACTCTCCCGACTTGGAGAGTCAGTCCCTTTAACCTCCTGTTTGGCCCAGTTTGCAATTTCTGCGGAAGATGAACAGGAATAGCGAGAACCAATGAGAGACTAGCTGGAGGTGTCTGGACGGGCAAATTTAACTCCCATTTCCCACCAGGAAGAGGAAAGAACCAAAGGCTCAGCGTGCCGTGCCGGAACCAGATTAGGGCCTGAAGCCATCCTGCGGTGTTGCGGCCAGCTCACAAGAAAACGAGTTGAAGAAAGGAGCTCAGGGGCACTGTAATTCACAAACCTGCAGAGTTATAAATGACAACTATCGTCCAAAAATATACTGAAGTAAGGCTGCCAAGAGGACTTGAAAGCGGGGCAGAATTGCAGGAAACCGATTTCAGGAGGTAGACTGGAATTGCATTGAAAGCATAGGAAAAGAGGCAGAACGTCCACAATGATGCACTTGGCCAAAAAGGGCGTATGCGTTTTTTCCTGAATATATTCAGGAAAAAACGCATACGCCCTTTTTGGCCAACCAAGCAAGCTTGCAAAGGAAATCTGCACTACAATGAAGTCTCACTTCCCCCCGGTCAAAAGGGCCATCTGAAAAAAGTGTAAAATCCAGAAAGGCAGGACAGGCCATGGAGAACTGGGAGCCTTGTTATGCTGATGGGCGGGATGTAAACTGCCAACAGACACTCGGGAGAAGTGTATGGTGTTTCCTGAAACATCTAAAAAACAAAGCAACAGAGCCTAGGGCACTTCCACTTATGGTCCTATAGCTTAGGGAAATTAAAATCAAAAAGACACAGCCACCCCAATGTTTGGGACGCCTCTGTTTACAAGAACCTCGTTTACCGTACAAGTTCAATATCACAGAAAGTGAAAAATGGATAAAGAACTTGTGGTACTTACGTACAATGCAGTATCACTCAGCAGTGAAATCTATGTCATCAGGCCCGTAGCAGCACAATGAGTGGATTCAGGTACGATGATTCTAACTGAAATAAGTCACACAGAAAAAGAAACATCATACGATATCAGTAATACACGGAATGTCAACTTGGCTACACAGGAACTGAATTACAGAACAGAACAGGGTCTCAAATTTAGAAAACCAACTTATGCTTGTTTAAGGGTAAAGGTGAGTTGGGGTGCTGCATAAAACCAGAGATTGAAATGAGCACAGATAAAGTTCCTTAAGCCAAATATGGAATAGACAAGAGCTACTCCTTGCTCAACGAAATGGACTCAACACCGCATATTAAACGCCTAAGAATGTACCTGACTCTTAAGTATCTTAAAACCTATGGATTGCTATGTCTCCGAAAGAGAATCAAGCATGTGTACAGGGACATAAACGCAGCAGTGATAGGATTGGAGAGGTTCGGTGAGCAAATGAAGAGCCTTTGAAGTCATATTGCATGGTACCCATTCCACGGGTTTCAACTACCCAGGTTTAAGGTATTCTTCCTTCAGCTAAAACATGCATGTGGAACCTAGAGTATGATCAACCATGTGATCGGGAGACGTGTTCAAATATGTCTCAGTTTTCGTACCCTGGTACTCGGGTGCAACATTCCAGACGCTTTACTAACACTCTCCCGACTTGGAGAGTCAGTCCCTTTAACCTCCTGTTTGGCCCAGTTTGCAATTTCTGCAGAAGATGAACAGGAATAGCGAGAACCAATGAGAGACTAGCTGGAGGTGTCTGGACGGGCAAATTTAACTCCCATTTCCCACCAGGAAGAGGAAAGAACCAAAGGCTCAGTGTGCCGTGCCGGAACCAGATTAGGGCCTGAAGCCATCCTGCGGTGTTGCGGCCAGCTCACAAGAAAACGAGTTGAAGAAAGGAGCTCAGGGGCACTGTAATTCACAAACCTGCAGAGTTATAAATGACAACTATCGTCCAAAAATATACTGAAGTAAGGCTGCCAAGAGGACTTGAAAGCGGGGCAGAATTGCAGGAAACCGATTTCAGGAGGTAGACTGGAATTGCATTGAAAGCATAGGAAAAGAGGCAGAACGTCCACAATGATGCACTTGGCCAAAAAGGGCGTATGCGTTTTTTCCTGAATATATTCAGGAAAAAACGCATACGCCCTTTTTGGCCAACCAAGCAAGCTTGCAAAGGAAATCTGCACTACAATGAAGTCTCACTTCCCCCCGGTCAAAAGGGCCATCTGAAAAAAGTGTAAAATCCAGAAAGGCAGGACAGGCCATGGAGAACTGGGAGCCTTGTTATGCTGATGGGCGGGATGTAAATTGCCAACAGACACTCGGGAGAAGTGTATGGTGTTTCCTGAAACATGTAAAACACAAAGCAACAGAGCCTAGGGCACTTCCACTTATGGTCCTATAGCTTAGGGAAATTAAAATCAAAAAGACACAGCCACCCCAATGTTTGGGACGCCTCTGTTTACAAGAACCTCGTTTACCGTACAAGTTCAATATCACAGAAAGTGAAAAATGGATAAAGAACTTGTGGTACTTACGTACAATGCAGTATCACTCAGCAGTGAAATCTATGTCATCAGGCCCGTAGCAGCACAATGAGTGGATTCAGGTACGATGATTCTAACTGAAATAAGTCACACAGAAAAAGAAACATCATACGATATCAGTAATACACGGAATGTAAACTTGGCTACACAGGAACTGAATTACAGAACAGAACAGGGTCTCAAATTTAGAAAACCAACTTATGCTTGTTTAAGGGTAAAGGTGAGTTGGGGTGCTGCATAAAACCAGAGATTGAAATGAGCACAGATAAAGTTCCTTAAGCCAAATATGGAATAGACAAGAGCTACTCCTTGCTCAACGAAATGGACTCAACACCGCATATTAAACGCCTAAGAATGTACCTGACTCTTAAGTATCTTAAAACCTATGGATTGCTATGTCTCCGAAAGAGAATCAAGCATGTGTACAGGGACATAAACGCAGCAGTGATAGGATTGGAGAGGTTCGGTGAGCAAATGAAGACCCTTTGAAGTCATATTGCATGGTACCCATTCCACGGGTTTCAACTACCCAGGTTTAAGGTATTCTTCCTTCAGCTAAAACATGCATGTGGAACCTAGAGTATGATCAACCATGTGATTGGGAGACGTGTTCAAATATGTCTCAGTTTTCGTACCCTGGTACTCGGGTGCAACATTCCAGACGCTTTACTAACACTCTCCCGACTTGGAGAGTCAGTCCCTTTAACCTCCTGTTTGGCCCAGTTTGCAATTTCTGCGGAAGATGAACAGGAATAGCGAGAACCAATGAGAGACTAGTTGGAGGTGTCTGGACGGGCAAATTTAACTCCCATTTCCCACCAGGAAGAGGAAAGAACCAAAGGCTCAGCGTGCCATGCCGGAACCAGATTAGGGCCTGAAGCCATCCTGCGGTGTTGCGGCCAGCTCACAAGAAAGCGAGTTGAAGAAAGGAGCTCAGGGGCACTGTAATTCACAAACCTGCAGAGTTATAAATGACAACTATCGTCCAAAAATATACTGAAGTAAGGCTGCCAAGAGGACTTGAAAGCGGGGCAGAATTGCAGGAAACCGATTTCAGGAGGTAGACTGGAATTGCATTGAAAGCATAGGAAAAGAGGCAGAACGTCCACAATGATGCACTTGGCCAAAAAGGGCGTATGCGTTTTTTCCTGAATATATTCAGGAAAAAACGCATACGCCCTTTTTGGCCAACCAAGCAAGCTTGCAAAGGAAATCTGCACTACAATGAAGTCTCACTTCCCCCCGGTCAAAAGGGCCATCTGCAAAAAGTGTAAAATCCAGAAAGGCAGGACAGGCCATGGAGAACTGGGAGCCTTGTTATGCTGATGGGCGGGATGTAAATTGCCAACAGACACTCGGGAGAAGTGTATGGTGTTTCCTGAAACATCTAAAAAACAAAGCAACAGAGCCTAGGGCACTTCCACTTATGGTCCTATAGCTTAGGGAAATTAAAATCAAAAAGATACAGCCACTCCAATGTTTGGGACGCCTCTGTTTACAAGAACCTCGTTTACCGTACAAGTTCAATATCACAGAAAGTGAAAAATGGATAAAGAACTTGTGGTACTTACGTACAATGCAGTATCACTCAGCAGTGAAATCTATGTCATCAGGCCCGTAGCAGCACAATGAGTGGATTCAGGTACGATGATTCTAACTGAAATAAGTCACACAGAAAAAGAAACATCATACGATATCAGTAATACACGGAATGTAAACTTGGCTACACAGGAACTGAATTACAGAACAGAACAGGGTCTCAAATTTAGAAAACCAACTTATGCTTGTTTAAGGGTAAAGGTGAGTTGGGGTGCTGCATAAAACCAGAGATTGAAATGAGCACAGATAAAGTTCCTTAAGCCAAATATGGAATAGACAAGAGCTACTCCTTGCTCAACGAAATGGACTCAACACCGCATATTAAACGCCTAAGAATGTACCTGACTCTTAAGTATCTTAAAACCTATGGATTGCTATGTCTCCGAAAGAGAATCAAGCATGTGTATAGGCACATAAACGCAGCAGTGATAGGATTGGAGAGGTTCGGTGAGCAAATGAAGACCCTTTGAAGTCATATTGCATGGTACCCATTCCACGGGTTTCAACTACCCAGGTTTAAGGTATTCTTCCTTCAGCTAAAACATGCATGTGGAACCTAGAGTATGATCAACCATGTGATCGGGAGACGTGTTCAAATATGTCTCAGTTTTCATACCCTGGTACTCGGGTGCAACATTCCAGACGCTTTACTAACACTCTCCCGACTTGGAGAGTCAGTCCCTTTAACCTCCTGTTTGGCCCAGTTTGCAATTTCTGCGGAAGATGAACAGGAATAGCGAGAACCAATGAGAGACTAGCTGGAGGTGTCTGGACGGGCAAATTTAACTCCCATTTCCCACCAGGAAGAGGAAATAACCAAAGGCTCAGCGTGCCGTGCCGGAACCAGATTAGGGCCTGAAGCCATCCTGCGGTGTTGCGGCCAGCTCACAAGAAAACGAGTTGAAGAAAGGAGCTCAGGGGCACTGTAATTCACAAACCTGCAGAGTTATAAGTGACAGCTATCGTCCAAAAATATACTGAAGTAAGGCTGCCAAGAGGACTTGAAAGCGGGGCAGAATTGCAGGAAACCGATTTCAGGAGGTAGACTGGAATTGCATTGAAAGCATAGGAAAAGAGGCAGAACGTCCACAATGATGCACTTGGCCAAAAAGGGCGTATGCGTTTTTTCCTGAATATATTCAGGAAAAAACACATACGCCCTTTTTGGCCAACCAAGCAAGCTTGCAAAGGAAATCTGCACTACAATGAAGTCTCACTTCCCCCCGGTCAAAAGGGCCATCTGAAAAAAGTGTAAAATCCAGAAAGGCAGGACAGGCCATGGAGAACTGGGAGCCTTGTTATGCTGATGGGCGGGATGTAAATTGCCAACAGACACTCGGGAGAAGTGTATGGTGTTTCCTGAAACATCTAAAAAACAAAGCAACAGAGCCTAGGGCACTTCCACTTATGGTCCTATAGCTTAGGGAAATTAAAATCAAAAAGATACAGCCACCCCAATGTTTGGGACGCCTCTGTTTACAAGAACCTCGTTTACCGTACAAGTTCAATATCACAGAAAGTGAAAAATGGATAAAGAACTTGTGGTACTTACGTACAATGCAGTATCACTCAGCAGTGAAATCTATGTCATCAGGCCCGTAGCAGCACAATGAGTCGATTCAGGTACGATGATTCTAACTGAAATAAGTCACACATAAAAAGAAACATCATACGATATCAGTAATACACGGAATGTCAACTTTGCTACACAGGAACTGAATTACAGAACAGAACAGGGTCTCAAATTTAGAAAACCAACTTATGCTTGTTTAAGGGTAAAGGTGAGTTGGGGTGCTGCATAAAACCAGAGATTGAAATGAGCACAGATAAAGTTCCTTAAGCCAAATATGGAATAGATAAGAGCTACTCCTTGCTCAACGAAATGGACTCAACACCGCATATTAAACGCCTAAGAATGTACCTGACTCTTAAGTATCTTAAAACCTATGGATTGCTATGTCTCCGAAAGAGAATCAAGCATGTGTACAGGGACATAAACGCAGCAGTGATAGGATTGGAGAGGTTCGGTGAGCAAATGAAGACCCTTTGAAGTCATATTGCATGGTACCCATCCCACGGGTTTCAACTACCCAGGTTTAAGGTATTCTTCCTTCAGCTAAAACATGCATGTGGAACCTAGAGTATGATCAACCATGTGATCGGGAGACGTGTTCAAATATGTCTCAGTTTTCGTACCCTGGTACTCGGGTGCAACATTCCAGACGCTTTACTAACACTCTCCCGACTTGGAGAGTCAGTCCCTTTAACCTCCTGTTTGGCCCAGTTTGCAATTTCTGCGGAAGATGAACAGGAATAGCGAGAACCAATGAGAGACTAGCTGGAGGTGTCTGGACGGGCAAATTTAACTCCCATTTCCCACCAGGAAGAGGAAATAACCAAAGGCTCAGCGTGCCGTGCCGGAACCAGATTAGGGCCTGAAGCCATCCTGCGGTGTTGCGGCCAGCTCACAAGAAAACGAGTTGAAGAAAGGAGCTCAGGGGCACTGTAATTCACAAACCTGCAGAGTTATAAATGACAACTATCGTCCAAAAATATACTGAAGTAAGGCTGCCAAGAGGACTTGAAAGCGGGGCAGAATTGCAGGAAACCGATTTCAGGAGGTAGACTGGAATTGCATTGAAAGCATAGGAAAAGAGGCAGAACGTCCACAATGATGCACTTGGCCAAAAAGGGCGTATGCGTTTTTTCCTGAATATATTCAGGAAAAAACACATACGCCCTTTTTGGCCAACCAAGCAAGCTTGCAAAGGAAATCTGCACTACAATGAAGTCTCACTTCCCCCCGGTCAAAAGGGCCATCTGAAAAAAGTGTAAAATCCAGAAAGGCAGGACAGGCCATGGAGAACTGGGAGCCTTGTTATGCTGATGGGCGGGATGTAAATTGCCAACAGACACTCGGGAGAAGTGTATGGTGTTTCCTGAAACATCTAAAAAACAAAGCAACAGAGCCTAGGGCACTTCCACTTATGGTCCTATAGCTTAGGGAAATTAAAATCAAAAAGATACAGCCACCCCAATGTTTGGGACGCCTCTGTTTACAAGAACCTCGTTTACCGTACAAGTTCAATATCACAGAAAGTGAAAAATGGATAAAGAACTTGTGGTACTTACGTACAATGCAGTATCACTCAGCAGTGAAATCTATGTCATCAGGCCCGTAGCAGCACAATGAGTGGATTCAGGTACGATGATTCTAACTGAAATAAGTCACACAGAAAAAGAAACATCATACGATATCAGTAATACACGGAATGTCAACTTGGCTACACAGGAACTGAATTACAGAACAGAACAGGGTCTCAAATTTAGAAAACCAACTTATGCTTGTTTAAGGGTAAAGGTGAGTTGGGGTGCTGCATAAAACCAGAGATTGAAATGAGCACAGATAAAGTTCCTTAAGCCAAATATGGAATAGACAAGAGCTACTCCTTGCTCAACGAAATGGACTCAACACCGCATATTAAACGCCTAAGAATGTACCTGACTCTTAAGTATCTTAAAACCTATGGATTGCTATGTCTCCGAAAGAGAATCAAGCATGTGTACAGGGACATAAACGCAGCAGTGATAGGATTGGAGAGGTTCGGTGAGCAAATGAAGACCCTTTGAAGTCATATTGCATGGTACCCATCCCACGGGTTTCAACTACCCAGGTTTAAGGTATTCTTCCTTCAGCTAAAACATGCATGTGGAACCTAGAGTATGATCAACCATGTGATCGGGAGACGTGTTCAAATATGTCTCAGTTTTCGTACCCTGGTACTCGGGTGCAACATTCCAGACGCTTTACTAACACTCTCCCGACTTGGAGAGTCAGTCCCTTTAACCTCCTGTTTGGCCCAGTTTGCAATTTCTGCGGAAGATGAACAGGAATAGCGAGAACCAATGAGAGACTAGCTGGAGGTGTCTGGACGGGCAAATTTAACTCCCATTTCCCACCAGGAAGAGGAAATAACCAAAGGCTCAGCGTGCCGTGCCGGAACCAGATTAGGGCCTGAAGCCATCCTGCGGTGTTGCGGCCAGCTCACAAGAAAACGAGTTGAAGAAAGGAGCTCAGGGGCACTGTAATTCACAAACCTGCAGAGTTATAAATGACAACGATCGTCCAAAAATATACTGAAGTAAGGCTGCCAAGAGGACTTGAAAGCGGGGCAGAATTGCAGGAAACCGATTTCAGGAGGTAGACTGGAATTGCATTGAAAGCATAGGAAAAGAGGCAGAACGTCCAAAATGATGCACTTGGCCAAAAAGGGCGTATGCGTTTTTTCCTGAATATATTCAGGAAAAAACGCATACGCCCTTTTTGGCCAACCAAGCAAGCTTGCAAAGGAAATCTGCACTACAATGAAGTCTCACTTCCCCCCGGTCAAAAGGGCCATCTGAAAAAAGTGTAAAATCCAGAAAGGCAGGACAGGCCATGGAGAACTGGGAGCCTTGTTATGCTGATGGGCGGGATGTAAATTGCCAACAGACACTTGGGAGAAGTGTATGGTGTTTCCTGAAACATCTAAAAAACAAAGCAACAGAGCCTAGGGCACTCCAACTTATGGTCCTATAGCTTAGGGAAATTAAAATCAAAAAGATACAGCCACCCCAATGTTTGGGACGCCTCTGTTTACAAGAACCTCGTTTACCGTACAAGTTCAATATCACAGAAAGTGAAAAATGGATAAAGAACTTGTGGTACTTACGTACAATGCAGTATCACTCAGCAGTGAAATCTATGTCATCAGGCCCGTAGCAGCACAATGAGTGGATTCAGGTACGATGATTCTAACTGAGATAAGTCACACAGAAAAAGAAACATCATACGATATCAGTAATACACGGAATGTCAACTTGGCTACACAGGAACTGAATTACAGAACAGAACAGGGTCTCAAATTTAGAAAACCAACTTATGCTTGTTTAAGGGTAAAGGTGAGTTGGGGTGCTGCATAAAACCAGAGATTGAAATGAGCACAGATAAAGTTCCTTAAGCCAAATATGGAATAGACAAGAGCTACTCCTTGCTCAACGAAATGGACTCAACACCGCATATTAAACGCCTAAGAATGTACCTGACTCTTAAGTATCTTAAAACCTATGGATTGCTATGTCTCCGAAAGAGAATCAAGCATGTGTACAGGGACATAAACGCAGCAGTGATAGGATTGGAGAGGTTCGGTGAGCAAATGAAGACCCTTTGAAGTCATATTGCATGGTACCCATTCCACGGGTTTCAACTACGCAGGTTTAAGGTATTCTTCCTTCAGCTAAAACATGCATGTGGAACCTAGAGTATGATCAACCATGTGATCGGGAGACGTGTTCAAATATGTCTCAGTTTTCGTACCCTGGTACTCGGGTGCAACATTCCAGACGCTTTACTAACACTCTCCCGACTTGGAGAGTCAGTCCCTTTAACCTCCTGTTTGGCCCAGTTTGCAATTTCTGCGGAAGATGAACAGGAATAGCGAGAACCAATGAGAGACTAGCTGGAGGTGTCTGGACGGGCAAATTTAACTCTCATTTCCCACCAGGAAGAGGAAATAACCAAAGGCTCAGCGTGCCGTGCCGGAACCAGATTAGGGCCTGAAGCCATCCTGCGGTGTTGCGGCCAGCTCACAAGAAAACGAGTTGAAGAAAGGAGCTCAGGGGCACTGTAATTCACAAACCTGCAGAGTTATAAACGACAACTATCGTCCAAAAATATACTGAAGTAAGGCTGCCAAGAGGACTTGAAAGCGGGGCAGAATTGCAGGAAACCGATTTCAGGAGGTAGACTGGAATTGCATTGAAAGCATAGGAAAAGAGGCAGAACGTCCACAATGATGCACTTGGCCAAAAAGGGCGTATGCGTTTTTTCCTGAATATATTCAGGAAAAAACGCATACGCCCTTTTTGGCCAACCAAGCAAGCTTGCAAAGGAAATCTGCACTACAATGAAGTCTCACTTCCCCTCGGTCAAAAGGGCCATCTGAAAAAAGTGTAAAATCCAGAAAGGCAGGACAGGCCATGGAGAACTGGGAGCCTTGTTATGCTGATGGGCGGGATGTAAATTGCCAACAGACACTCGGGAGAAGTGTATGGTGTTTCCTGAAACATCTAAAAAACAAAGCAACAGAGCCTAGGGCACTTCCACTTATGGTCCTATAGCTTAGGGAAATTAAAATCAAAAAGATACAGCCACCCCAATGTTTGGGACGCCTCTGTTTACAAGAACCTCGTTTACCGTACAAGTTCAATATCACAGAAAGTGAAAAATGGATAAAGAACTTGTGGTACTTACGTACAATGCAGTATCACTCAGCAGTGAAATCTATGTCATCAGGCCCGTAGCAGCACAATGAGTGGATTCAGGTACGATGATTCTAACTGAAATAAGTCACACAGAAAAAGAAACATCATACGATATCAGTAATACACGGAATGTCAACTTGGCTACACCGGAACTGAATTACAGAACAGAACAGGGTCTCAAATTTAGAAAACCAACTTATGCTTGTTTAAGGGTAAAGGTGAGTTGGGGTGCTGCATAAAACCAGAGATTGAAATGAGCACAGATAAAGTTCCTTAAGCCAAATATGGAATAGACAAGAGCTACTCCTTGCTCAACGAAATGGACTCAACACCGCATATTAAACGCCTAAGAATGTACCTGACTCTTAAGTATCTTAAAACCTATGGATTGCTATGTCTCCGAAAGAGAATCAAGCATGTGTACAGGGACATAAACGCAGCAGTGATAGGATTGGAGAGGTTCGGTGAGCAAATGAAGACCCTTTGAAGTCATATTGCATGGTACCCATTCCACGGGTTTCAACTACCCAGGTTTAAGGTATTCTTCCTTCAGCTAAAACATGCATGTGGAACCTAGAGTATGATCAACCATGTGATCGGGAGACGTGTTCAAATATGTCTCAGTTTTCGTACCCTGGTACTCGGGTGCAACATTCCAGACGCTTTACTAACACTCTCCCGACTTGGAGAGTCAGTCCCTTTAACCTCCTGTTTGGCCCAGTTTGCAATTTCTGCGGAAGATGAACAGGAATAGCGAGAACCAATGAGAGACTAGCTGGAGGTGTCTGGACGGGCAAATTTAACTCTCATTTCCCACCAGGAAGAGGAAATAACCAAAGGCTCAGCGTGCCGTGCCGGAACCAGATTAGGGCCTGAAGCCATCCTGCGGTGTTGCGGCCAGCTCACAAGAAAACGAGTTGAAGAAAGGAGCTCAGGGGCACTGTAATTCACAAACCTGCAGAGTTATAAACGACAACTATCGTCCAAAAATATACTGAAGTAAGGCTGCCAAGAGGACTTGAAAGCGGGGCAGAATTGCAGGAAACCGATTTCAGGAGGTAGACTGGAATTGCATTGAAAGCATAGGAAAAGAGGCAGAACGTCCACAATGATGCACTTGGCCAAAAAGGGCGTATGCGTTTTTTCCTGAATATATTCAGGAAAAAACGCATACGCCCTTTTTGGCCAACCAAGCAAGCTTGCAAAGGAAATCTGCACTACAATGAAGTCTCACTTCCCCTCGGTCAAAAGGGCCATCTGAAAAAAGTGTAAAATCCAGAAAGGCAGGACAGGCCATGGAGAACTGGGAGCCTTGTTATGCTGATGGGCGGGATGTAAATTGCCAACAGACACTCGGGAGAAGTGTATGGTGTTTCCTGAAACATCTAAAAAACAAAGCAACAGAGCCTAGGGCACTTCCACTTATGGTCCTATAGCTTAGGGAAATTAAAATCAAAAAGATATAGCCACCCCAATGTTTGGGACGCCTCTGTTTACAAGAACCTCGTTTACCGTACAAGTTCAATATCACAGAAAGTGAAAAATGGATAAAGAACTTGTGGTACTTACGTACAATGCAGTATCACTCAGCAGTGAAATCTATGTCATCAGGCCCGTAGCAGCACAATGAGTGGATTCAGGTACGATGATTCTAACTGAAATAAGTCACACAGAAAAAGAAACATCATACGATATCAGTAATACACGGAATGTCAACTTGGCTACACCGGAACTGAATTACAGAACAGAACAGGGTCTCAAATTTAGAAAACCAACTTATGCTTGTTTAAGGGTAAAGGTGAGTTGGGGTGCTGCATAAAACCAGAGATTGAAATGAGCACAGATAAAGTTCCTTAAGCCAAATATGGAATAGACAAGAGCTACTCCTTGCTCAACGAAATGGACTCAACACCGCATATTAAACGCCTAAGAATGTACCTGACTCTTAAGTATCTTAAAACCTATGGATTGCTATGTCTCCGAAAGAGAATCAAGCATGTGTACAGGGACATAAACGCAGCAGTGATAGGATTGGAGAGGTTCGGTGAGCAAATGAAGACCCTTTGAAGTCATATTGCATGGTACCCATTCCACGGGTTTCAACTACCCAGGTTTAAGGTATTCTTCCTTCAGCTAAAACATGCATGTGGAACCTAGAGTATGATCAACCATGTGATCGGGAGACGTGTTCAAATATGTCTCAGTTTTCGTACCCTGGTACTCGGGTGCAACATTCCAGACGCTTTACTAACACTCTCCCGACTTGGAGAGTCAGTCCCTTTAACCTCCTGTTTGGCCCAGTTTGCAATTTCTGCGGAAGATGAACAGGAATAGCGAGAACCAATGAGAGACTAGCTGGAGGTGTCTGGACGGGCAAATTTAACTCCCATTTCCCACCAGGAAGAGGAAAGAACCAAAGGCTCAGCGTGCCGTGCCGGAACCAGATTAGGGCCTGAAGCCATCCTGCGGTGTTGCGGCCAGCTCACAAGAAAACGAGTTGAAGAAAGGAGCTCAGGGGCACTGTAATTCACAAACCTGCAGAGTTATAAATGACAACTATCGTCCAAAAATATACTGAAGTAAGGCTGCCAAGAGGACTTGAAAGCGGGGCAGAATTGCAGGAAACCGATTTCAGGAGGTAGACTGGAATTGCATTGAAAGCATAGGAAAAGAGGCAGAACGTCCACAATGATGCACTTGGCCAAAAAGGGCGTATGCGTTTTTTCCTGAATATATTCAGGAAAAAACGCATACGCCCTTTTTGGCCAACCAAGCAAGCTTGCAAAGGAAATCTGCACTACAATGAAGTCTCACTTCCCCCCGGTCAAAAGGGCCATCTGAAAAAAGTGTAAAATCCAGAAAGGCAGGACAGGCCATGGAGAACTGGGAGCCTTGTTATGCTGATGGGCGGGATGTAAATTGCCAACAGACACTCGGGAGAAGTGTATGGTGTTTCCTGAAACATCTAAAAAACAAAGCAACAGAGCCTAGGGCACTTCCACTTATGGTCCTATAGCTTAGGGAAATTAAAATCAAAAAGATACAGCCACCCCAATGTTTGGGACGCCTCTGTTTACAAGAACCTCGTTTACCGTACAAGTTCAATATCACAGAAAGTGAAAAATGGATAAAGAACTTGTGGTACTTACGTACAATGCAGTATCACTCAGCAGTGAAATCTATGTCATCAGGCCCGTAGCAGCACAATGAGTGGATTCAGGTACGATGATTCTAACTGAGATAAGTCACACAGAAAAAGAAACATCATACGATATCAGTAATACACGGAATGTCAACTTGGCTACACAGGAACTGAATTACAGAACAGAACAGGGTCTCAAATTTAGAAAACCAACTTATGCTTGTTTAAGGGTAAAGGTGAGTTGGGGTGCTGCATAAAACCAGAGATTGAAATGAGCACAGATAAAGTTCCTTAAGCCAAATATGGAATAGACAAGAGCTACTCCTTGCTCAACGAAATGGACTCAACACCGCATATTAAACGCCTAAGAATGTACCTGACTCTTAAGTATCTTAAAACCTATGGATTGCTATGTCTCTGAAAGAGAATCAAGCATGTGTACAGGGACATAAACGCAGCAGTGATAGGATTGGAGAGGTTCGGTGAGCAAATGAAGAGCCTTTGAAGTCATATTGCATGGTACCCATTCCACGGGTTTCAACTACCCAGGTTTAAGGTATTCTTCCTTCAGCTAAAACATGCATGTGGAACCTAGAGTATGATCAACCATGTGATCGGGAGACGTGTTCAAATATGTCTCAGTTTTCGTACCCTGGTACTCGGGTGCAACATTCCAGACGCTTTACTAACACTCTCCCGACTTGGAGAGTCAGTCCCTTTAACCTCCTGTTTGGCCCAGTTTGCAATTTCTGCGGAAGATGAACAGGAATAGCGAGAACCAATGAGAGACTAGCTGGAGGTGTCTGGACGGGCAAATTTAACTCCCATTTCCCACCAGGAAGAGGAAATAACCAAAGGCTCAGCGTGCCGTGCCGGAACCAGATTAGGGCCTGAAGCCATCCTGCGGTGTTGCGGCCAGCTCACAAGAAAACGAGTTGAAGAAAGGAGCTCAGGGGCACTGTAATTCACAAACCTGCAGAGTTATAAGTGACAGCTATCGTCCAAAAATATACTGAAGTAAGGCTGCCAAGAGGACTTGAAAGCGGGGCAGAATTGCAGGAAACCGATTTCAGGAGGTAGACTGGAATTGCATTGAAAGCATAGGAAAAGAGGCAGAACGTCCACAATGATGCACTTGGCCAAAAAGGGCGTATGCGTTTTTTCCTGAATATATTCAGGAAAAAACACATACGCCCTTTTTGGCCAACCAAGCAAGCTTGCAAAGGAAATCTGCACTACAATGAAGTCTCACTTCCCCCCGGTCAAAAGGGCCATCTGAAAAAAGTGTAAAATCCAGAAAGGCAGGACAGGCCATGGAGAACTGGGAGCCTTGTTATGCTGATGGGCGGGATGTAAATTGCCAACAGACACTTGGGAGAAGTGTATGGTGTTTCCTGAAACATCTAAAAAACAAAGCAACAGAGCCTAGGGCACTTCCACTTATGGTCCTATAGCTTAGGGAAATTAAAATCAAAAAGATACAGCCACCCCAATGTTTGGGACGCCTCTGTTTACAAGAACCTCGTTTACCGTACAAGTTCAATATCACAGAAAGTGAAAAATGGATAAAGAACTTGTGGTACTTACGTACAATGCAGTATCACTCAGCAGTGAAATCTATGTCATCAGGCCCGTAGCAGCACAATGAGTCGATTCAGGTACGATGATTCTAACTGAAATAAGTCACACATAAAAAGAAACATCATACGATATCAGTAATACACGGAATGTCAACTTGGCTACACAGGAACTGAATTACAGAACAGAACAGGGTCTCAAATTTAGAAAACCAACTTATGCTTGTTTAAGGGTAAAGGTGAGTTGGGGTGCTGCATAAAACCAGAGATTGAAATGAGCACAGATAAAGTTCCTTAAGCCAAATATGGAATAGATAAGAGCTACTCCTTGCTCAACGAAATGGACTCAACACCGCATATTAAACGCCTAAGAATGTACCTGACTCTTAAGTATCTTAAAACCTATGGATTGCTATGTCTCCGAAAGAGAATCAAGCATGTGTACAGGGACATAAACGCAGCAGTGATAGGATTGGAGAGGTTCGGTGAGCAAATGAAGATCCTTTGAAGTCATATTGCATGGTACCCATCCCACGGGTTTCAACTACCCAGGTTTAAGGTATTCTTCCTTCAGCTAAAACATGCATGTGGAACCTAGAGTATGATCAACCATGTGATCGGGAGACGTGTTCAAATATGTCTCAGTTTTCGTACCCTGGTACTCGGGTGCAACATTCCAGACGCTTTACTAACACTCTCCCGACTTGGAGAGTCAGTCCCTTTAACCTCCTGTTTGGCCCAGTTTGCAATTTCTGCGGAAGATGAACAGGAATAGCGAGAACCAATGAGAGACTAGCTGGAGGTGTCTGGACGGGCAAATTTAACTCCCATTTCCCACCAGGAAGAGGAAATAACCAAAGGCTCAGCGTGCCGTGCCGGAACCAGATTAGGGCCTGAAGCCATCCTGCGGTGTTGCGGCCAGCTCACAAGAAAACGAGTTGAAGAAAGGAGCTCAGGGGCACTGTAATTCACAAACCTGCAGAGTTATAAATGACAACTATCGTCCAAAAATATACTGAAGTAAGGCTGCCAAGAGGACTTGAAAGCGGGGCAGAATTGCAGGAAACCGATTTCAGGAGGTAGACTGGAATTGCATTGAAAGCATAGGAAAAGAGGCAGAACGTCCACAATGATGCACTTGGCCAAAAAGGGCGTATGCGTTTTTTCCTGAATATATTCAGGAAAAAACACATACGCCCTTTTTGGCCAACCAAGCAAGCTTGCAAAGGAAATCTGCACTACAATGAAGTCTCACTTCCCCCCGGTCAAAAGGGCCATCTGAAAAAAGTGTAAAATCCAGAAAGGCAGGACAGGCCATGGAGAACTGGGAGCCTTGTTATGCTGATGGGCGGGATGTAAATTGCCAACAGACACTCGGGAGAAGTGTATGGTGTTTCCTGAAACATCTAAAACACAAAGCAACAGAGCCTAGGGCACTTCCACTTATGGTCCTATAGCTTAGGGAAATTAAAATCAAAAAGACACAGCCACCCCAATGTTTGGGACGCCTCTGTTTACAAGAACCTCGTTTACCGTACAAGTTCAATATCACAGAAAGTGAAAAATGGATAAAGAACTTGTGGTACTTACGTACAATGCAGTATCACTCAGCAGTGAAATCTATGTCATCAGGCCCGTAGCAGCACAATGAGTGGATTCAGGTACGATGATTCTAACTGAAATAAGTCACACAGAAAAAGAAACATCATACGATATCAGTAATACACGGAATGTCAACTTGGCTACACAGGAACTGAATTACAGAACAGAACAGGGTCTCAAATTTAGAAAACCAACTTATGCTTGTTTAAGGGTAAAGGTGAGTTGGGGTGCTGCATAAAACCAGAGATTGAAATGAGCACAGATAAAGTTCCTTAAGCCAAATATGGAATAGACAAGAGCTACTCCTTGCTCAACGAAATGGACTCAACACCGCATATTAAACGCCTAAGAATGTACCTGACTCTTAAGTATCTTAAAACCTATGGATTGCTATGTCTCCGAAAGAGAATCAAGCATGTGTATAGGCACATAAACGCAGCAGTGATAGGATTGGAGAGGTTCGGTGAGCAAATGAAGACCCTTTGAAGTCATATTGCATGGTACCCATTCCACGGGTTTCAACTACCCAGGTTTAAGGTATTCTTCCTTCAGCTAAAACATGCATGTGGAACCTAGAGTATGATCAACCATGTGATCGGGAGACGTGTTCAAATATGTCTCAGTTTTCGTACCCTGGTACTCGGGTGCAACATTCCAGACGCTTTACTAACACTCTCCCGACTTGGAGAGTCAGTCCCTTTAACCTCCTGTTTGGCCCAGTTTGCAATTTCTGCGGAAGATGAACAGGAATAGCGAGAACCAATGAGAGACTAGCTGGAGGTGTCTGGACGGGCAAATTTAACTCCCATTTCCCACCAGGAAGAGGAAATAACCAAAGGCTCAGCGTGCCGTGCCGGAACCAGATTAGGGCCTGAAGCCATCCTGCGGTGTTGCGGCCAGCTCACAAGAAAACGAGTTGAAGAAAGGAGCTCAGGGGCACTGTAATTCACAAACCTGCAGAGTTATAAGTGACAGCTATCGTCCAAAAATATACTGAAGTAAGGCTGCCAAGAGGACTTGAAAGCGGGGCAGAATTGCAGGAAACCGATTTCAGGAGGTAGACTGGAATTGCATTGAAAGCATAGGAAAAGAGGCAGAACGTCCACAATGATGCACTTGGCCAAAAAGGGCGTATGCGTTTTTTCCTGAATATATTCAGGAAAAAAACATACGCCCTTTTTGGCCAACCAAGCAAGCTTGCAAAGGAAATCTGCACTACAATGAAGTCTCACTTCCCCCGGGTCAAAAGGGCCATCTGAAAAAAGTGTAAAATCCAGAAAGGCAGGACAGGCCATGGAGAACTGGGAGCCTTGTTATGCTGATGGGCGGGATGTAAATTGCCAACAGACACTCGGGAGAAGTGTATGGTGTTTCCTGAAACATCTAAAAAACAAAGCAACAGAGCCTAGGGCACTTCCACTTATGGTCCTATAGCTTAGGGAAATTAAAATCAAAAAGATACAGCCACCCCAATGTTTGGGACGCCTCTGTTTACAAGAACCTCGTTTACCGTACAAGTTCAATATCACAGAAAGTGAAAAATGGATAAAGAACTTGTGGTACTTACGTACAATGCAGTATCACTCAGCAGTGAAATCTATGTCATCAGGCCCGTAGCAGCACAATGAGTCGATTCAGGTACGATGATTCTAACTGAAATAAGTCACACATAAAAAGAAACATCATACGATATCAGTAATACACGGAATGTCAACTTGGCTACACAGGAACTGAATTACAGAACAGAACAGGGTCTCAAATTTAGAAAAACAACTTATGCTTGTTTAAGGGTAAAGGTGAGTTGGGGTGCTGCATAAAACCAGAGATTGAAATGAGCACAGATAAAGTTCCTTAAGCCAAATATGGAATAGATAAGAGCTACTCCTTGCTCAACGAAATGGACTCAACACCGCATATTAAACGCCTAAGAATGTACCTGACTCTTAAGTATCTTAAAACCTATGGATTGCTATGTCTCCGAAAGAGAATCAAGCATGTGTACAGGGACATAAACGCAGCAGTGATAGGATTGGAGAGGTTCGGTGAGCAAATGAAGACCCTTTGAAGTCATATTGCATGGTACCCATCCCACGGGTTTCAACTACCCAGGTTTAAGGTATTCTTCCTTCAGCTAAAACATGCATGTGGAACCTAGAGTATGATCAACCATGTGATCGGGAGACGTGTTCAAATATGTCTCAGTTTTCGTACCCTGGTACTCGGGTGCAACATTCCAGACGCTTTACTAACACTCTCCCGACTTGGAGAGTCAGTCCCTTTAACCTCCTGTTTGGCCCAGTTTGCAATTTCTGCGGAAGATGAACAGGAATAGCGAGAACCAATGAGAGACTAGCTGGAGGTGTCTGGACGGGCAAATTTAACTCCCATTTCCCACCAGGAAGAGGAAATAACCAAAGGCTCAGCGTGCCGTGCCGGAACCAGATTAGGGCCTGAAGCCATCCTGCGGTGTTGCGGCCAGCTCACAAGAAAACGAGTTGAAGAAAGGAGCTCAGGGGCACTGTAATTCACAAACCTGCAGAGTTATAAATGACAACTATCGTCCAAAAATATACTGAAGTAAGGCTGCCAAGAGGACTTGAAAGCGGGGCAGAATTGCAGGAAACCGATTTCAGGAGGTAGACTGGAATTGCATTGAAAGCATAGGAAAAGAGGCAGAACGTCCACAATGATGCACTTGGCCAAAAAGGGCGTATGCGTTTTTTCCTGAATATATTCAGGAAAAAACACATACGCCCTTTTTGGCCAACCAAGCAAGCTTGCAAAGGAAATCTGCACTACAATGAAGTCTCACTTCCCCCCGGTCAAAAGGGCCATCTGAAAAAAGTGTAAAATCCAGAAAGGCAGGACAGGCCATGGAGAACTGGGAGCCTTGTTATGCTGATGGGCGGGATGTAAATTGCCAACAGACACTCGGGAGAAGTGTATGGTGTTTCCTGAAACATCTAAAAAACAAAGCAACAGAGCCTAGGGCACTTCCACTTATGGTCCTATAGCTTAGGGAAATTAAAATAAAAAAGATACAGCCACCCCAATGTTTGGGACGCCTCTGTTTACAAGAACCTCGTTTACCGTACAAGTTCAATATCACAGAAAGTGAAAAATGGATAAAGAACTTGTGGTACTTACGTACAATGCAGTATCACTCAGCAGTGAAATCTATGTCATCAGGCCCGTAGCAGCACAATGAGTGGATTCAGGTACGATGATTCTAACTGAAATAAGTCACACAGAAAAAGAAACATCATACGATATCAGTAATACACGGAATGTCAACTTGGCTACACAGGAACTGAATTACAGAACAGAACAGGGTCTCAAATTTAGAAAACCAACTTATGCTTGTTTAAGGGTAAAGGTGAGTTGGGGTGCTGCATAAAACCAGAGATTGAAATGAGCACAGATAAAGTTCCTTAAGCCAAATATGGAATAGACAAGAGCTACTCCTTGCTCAACGAAATGGACTCAACACCGCATATTAAACGCCTAAGAATGTACCTGACTCTTAAGTATCTTAAAACCTATGGATTGCTATGTCTCCGAAAGAGAATCAAGCATGTGTACAGGGACATAAACGCAGCAGTGATAGGATTGGAGAGGTTCGGTGAGCCAATGAAGACCCTTTGAAGTCATATTGCATGGTACCCATCCCACGGGTTTCAACTACCCAGGTTTAAGGTATTCTTCCTTCAGCTAAAACATGCATGTGGAACCTAGAGTATGATCAACCATGTGATCGGGAGACGTGTTCAAATATGTCTCAGTTTTCGTACCCTGGTACTCGGGTGCAACATTCCAGACGCTTTACTAACACTCTCCCGACTTGGAGAGTCAGTCCCTTTAACCTCCTGTTTGGCCCAGTTTGCAATTTCTGCGGAAGATGAACAGGAATAGCGAGAACCAATGAGAGACTAGCTGGAGGTGTCTGGACGGGCAAATTTAACTCCCATTTCCCACCAGGAAGAGGAAATAACCAAAGGCTCAGCGTGCCGTGCCGGAACCAGATTAGGGCCTGAAGCCATCCTGCGGTGTTGCGGCCAGCTCACAAGAAAACGAGTTGAAGAAAGGAGCTCAGGGGCACTGTAATTCACAAACCTGCAGAGTTATAAATGACAACGATCGTCCAAAAATATACTGAAGTAAGGCTGCCAAGAGGACTTGAAAGCGGGGCAGAATTGCAGGAAACCGATTTCAGGAGGTAGACTGGAATTGCATTGAAAGCATAGGAAAAGAGGCAGAACGTCCACAATGATGCACTTGGCCAAAAAGGGCGTATGCGTTTTTTCCTGAATATATTCAGGAAAAAACGCATACGCCCTTTTTGGCCAACCAAGCAAGCTTGCAAAGGAAATCTGCACTACAATGAAGTCTCACTTCCCCCCGGTCAAAAGGGCCATCTGCAAAAAGTGTAAAATCCAGAAAGGCAGGACAGGCCATGGAGAACTGGGAGCCTTGTTATGCTGATGGGCGGGATGTAAATTGCCAACAGACACTTGGGAGAAGTGTATGGTGTTTCCTGAAACATCTAAAAAACAAAGCAACAGAGCCTAGGGCACTCCAACTTATGGTCCTATAGCTTAGGGAAATTAAAATCAAAAAGATACAGCCACCCCAATGTTTGGGACGCCTCTGTTTACAAGAACCTCGTTTACCGTACAAGTTCAATATCACAGAAAGTGAAAAATGGATAAAGAACTTGTGGTACTTACGTACAATGCAGTATCACTCAGCAGTGAAATCTATGTCATCAGGCCCGTAGCAGCACAATGAGTGGATTCAGGTACGATGATTCTAACTGAGATAAGTCACACAGAAAAAGAAACATCATACGATATCAGTAATACACGGAATGTCAACTTGGCTACACAGGAACTGAATTACAGAACAGAACAGGGTCTCAAATTTAGAAAACCAACTTATGCTTGTTTAAGGGTAAAGGTGAGTTGGGGTGCTGCATAAAACCAGAGATTGAAATGAGCACAGATAAAGTTCCTTAAGCCAAATATGGAATAGACAAGAGCTACTCCTTGCTCAACGAAATGGACTCAACACCGCATATTAAACGCCTAAGAATGTACCTGACTCTTAAGTATCTTAAAACCTATGGATTGCTATGTCTCCGAAAGAGAATCAAGCATGTGTACAGGGACATAAATGCAGCAGTGATAGGATTGGAGAGGTTCGGTGAGCAAATGAAGACCCTTTGAAGTCATATTGCATGGTACCCATTCCACGGGTTTCAACTACCCAGGTTTAAGGTATTCTTCCTTCAGCTAAAACATGCATGTGGAACCTAGAGTATGATCAACCATGTGATCGGGAGACGTGTTCAAATATGTCTCAGTTTTCGTATCCTGGTACTCGGGTGCAACATTCCAGACGCTTTACTAACACTCTCCCGACTTGGAGAGTCAGTCCCTTTAACCTCCTGTTTGGCCCAGTTTGCAATTTCTGCGGAAGATGAACAGGAATAGCGAGAACCAATGAGAGACTAGCTGGAGGTGTCTGGACGGGCAAATTTAACTCTCATTTCCCACCAGGAAGAGGAAATAACCAAAGGCTCAGCGTGCCGTGCCGGAACCAGATTAGGGCCTGGGGCCATCCTGCGGTGTTGCGGCCAGCTCACAAGAAAGTGAGTTGAAGAAAGGAGCTCAGGGGCACTGTAATTCACAAACCTGCAGAGTTATAAATGACAACTATCGTCCAAAAATATACTGAAGTAAGGCTGCCAAGAGGACTTGAAAGCGGGGCAGAATTGCAGGAAACCGATTTCAGGAGGTAGACTGGAATTGCATTGAAAGCATAGGAAAAGAGGCAGAACGTCCACAATGATGCACTTGGCCAAAAAGGGCGTATGCGTTTTTTCCTGAATATATTCAGGAAAAAACGCATACGCCCTTTTTGGCCAACCAAGCAAGCTTGCAAAGGAAATCTGCACTACAATGAAGTCTCACTTCCCCCCGGTCAAAAGGGCCATCTGAAAAAAGTGTAAAATCCAGAAAGGCAGGACAGGCCATGGAGAACTGGGAGCCTTGTTATGCTGATGGGCGGGATGTAAATTGTCAACAGACACTCGGGAGAAGTGTATGGTGTTTCCTGAAACATCTAAAAAACAAAGCAACAGAGCCTAGGGCACTTCCACTTATGGTCCTATAGCTTAGGGAAATTAAAATCAAAAAGATACAGCCACCCCAATGTTTGGGACGCCTCTGTTTACAAGAACCTCGTTTACCGTACAAGTTCAATATCACAGAAAGTGAAAAATGGATAAAGAACTTGTGGTACTTACGTACAATGCAGTATCACTCAGCAGTGAAATCTATGTCATCAGGCCCGTAGCAGCACAATGAGTGGATTCAGGTACGATGATTCTAACTGAAATAAGTCACACAGAAAAAGAAACATCATACGATATCAGTAATACACGGAATGTCAACTTGGCTACACAGGAACTGAATTACAGAACAGAACAGGGTCTCAAATTTAGAAAACCAACTTATGCTTGTTTAAGGGTAAAGGTGAGTTGGGGTGCTGCATAAAACCAGAGATTGAAATGAGCACAGATAAAGTTCCTTAAGCCAAATATGGAATAGACAAGAGCTACTCCTTGCTCAACGAAATGGACTCAACACCGCATATTAAACGCCTAAGAATGTACCTGACTCTTAAGTATCTTAAAACCTATGGATTGCTATGTCTCCGAAAGAGAATCAAGCATGTGTACAGGGACATAAACGCAGCAGTGATAGGATTGGAGAGGTTCGGTGAGCAAATGAAGAGCCTTTGAAGTCATATTGCATGGTACCCATTCCACGGGTTTCAACTACCCAGGTTTAAGGTATTCTTCCTTCAGCTAAAACATGCATGTGGAACCTAGAGTATGATCAACCATGTGATCGGGAGACGTGTTCAAATATGTCTCAGTTTTCGTACCCTGGTACTCGGGTGCAACATTCCAGACGCTTTACTAACACTCTCCCGACTTGGAGAGTCAGTCCCTTTAACCTCCTGTTTGGCCCAGTTTGCAATTTCTGCGGAAGATGAACAGGAATAGCGAGAACCAATGAGAGACTAGCTGGAGGTGTCTGGACGGGCAAATTTAACTCTCATTTCCCACCAGGAAGAGGAAATAACCAAAGGCTCAGCGTGCCGTGCCGGAACCAGATTAGGGCCTGAAGCCATCCTGCGGTGTTGCGGCCAGCTCACAAGAAAGCGAGTTGAAGAAAGGAGCTCAGGGGCACTGTAATTCACAAACCTGCAGAGTTATAAATGACAACTATCGTCCAAAAATATACTGAAGTAAGGCTGCCAAGAGGACTTGAAAGCGGGGCAGAATTGCAGGAAACCGATTTCAGGAGGTAGACTGGAATTGCATTGAAAGCATAGGAAAAGAGGCAGAACATCCACAATGATGCACTTGGGCAAAAAGGGCGTATGCGTTTTTTCCTGAATATATTCAGGAAAAAACGCATACGCCCTTTTTGGCCAACCAAGCAAGCTTGCAAAGGAAATCTGCACTACAATGAAGTCTCACTTCCCCCCGGTCAAAAGGGCCATCTGAAAAAAGTGTAAAATCCAGAAAGGCAGGACAGGCCATGGAGAACTGGGAGCCTTGTTATGCTAATGGGCGGGATGTAAATTGCCAACAGACACTCGGGAGAAGTGTATGGTGTTTCCTGAAACATCTAAAAAACAAAGCAACAGAGCCTAGGGCACTTCCACTTATGGTCCTATAGCTTAGGGAAATTAAAATCAAAAAGATACAGCCACCCCAATGTTTGGGACGCCTCTGTTTACAAGAACCTCGTTTACCGTACAAGTTCAATATCACAGAAAGTGAAAAATGGATAAAGAACTTGTGGTACTTACGTACAATGCAGTATCACTCAGCAGTGAAATCTATGTCATCAGGCCCGTAGCAGCACAATGAGTGGATTCAGGTACGATGATTCTAACTGAAATAAGTCACACAGAAAAAGAAACATCATACGATATCAGTAATACACGGAATGTCAACTTGGCTACACAGGAACTGAATTACAGAACAGAACAGGGTCTCAAATTTAGAAAACCAACTTATGCTTGTTTAAGGGTAAAGGTGAGTTGGGGTGCTGCATAAAACCAGAGATTGAAATGAGCACAGATAAAGTTCCTTAGGCCAAATATGGAATAGACAAGAGCTACTCCTTGCTCAACGAAATGGACTCAACACCGCATATTAAACGCCTAAGAATGTACCTGACTCTTAAGTATCTTAAAACCTATGGATTGCTATGTCTCCGAAAGAGAATCAAGCATGTGTACAGGGACATAAACGCAGCAGTGATAGGATTGGAGAGGTTCGGTGAGCAAATGAAGAGCCTTTGAAGTCATATTGCATGGTACCCATTCCACGGGTTTCAACTACCCAGGTTTAAGGTATTCTTCCTTCAGCTAAAACATGCATGTGGAACCTAGAGTATGATCAACCATGTGATCGGGAGACGTGTTCAAATATGTCTCAGTTTTCGTACCCTGGTACTCGGGTGCAACATTCCAGACGCTTTACTAACACTCTCCCGACTTGGAGAGTCAGTCCCTTTAACCTCCTGTTTGGCCCAGTTTGCAATTTCTGCGGAAGATGAACAGGAATAGCGAGAACCAATGAGAGACTAGCTGGAGGTGTCTGGACGGGCAAATTTAACTCCCATTTCCCACCAGGAAGAGGAAAGAACCAAAGGCTCAGCGTGCCGTGCCGGAACCAGATTAGGGCCTGAAGCCATCCTGCGGTGTTGCGGCCAGCTCACAAGAAAACGAGTTGAAGAAAGGAGCTCAGGGGCACTGTAATTCACAAACCTGCAGAGTTATAAATGACAACTATCGTCCAAAAATATACTGAAGTAAGGCTGCCAAGAGGACTTGAAAGCGGGGCAGAATTGCAGGAAACCGATTTCAGGAGGTAGACTGGAATTGCATTGAAAGCATAGGAAAAGAGGCAGAACGTCCACAATGATGCACTTGGCCAAAAAGGGCGTATGCGTTTTTTCCTGAATATATTCAGGAAAAAACGCATACGCCCTTTTTGGCCAACCAAGCAAGCTTGCAAAGGAAATCTGCACTACAATGAAGTCTCACTTCCCCCCGGTCAAAAGGGCCATCTGAAAAAAGTGTAAAATCCAGAAAGGCAGGACAGGCCATGGAGAACTGGGAGCCTTGTTATGCTGATGGGCGGGATGTAAATTGCCAACAGACACTCGGGAGAAGTGTATGGTGTTTCCTGAAACATCTAAAAAACAAAGCAACAGAGCCTAGGGCACTTCCACTTATGGTCCTATAGCTTAGGGAAATTAAAATCAAAAAGACACAGCCACCCCAATGTTTGGGACGCCTCTGTTTACAAGAACCTCGTTTACCGTACAAGTTCAATATCACAGAAAGTGAAAAATGGATAAAGAACTTGTGGTACTTACGTACAATGCAGTATCACTCAGCAGTGAAATCTATGTCATCAGGCCCGTAGCAGCACAATGAGTGGATTCAGGTACGATGATTCTAACTGAAATAAGTCACACAGAAAAAGAAACATCATAAGATATCAGTAATACACGGAATGTAAACTTGGCTACACAGGAACTGAATTACAGAACAGAACAGGGTCTCAAATTTAGAAAACCAACTTATGCTTGTTTAAGGGTAAAGGTGAGTTGGGGTGCTGCATAAAACCAGAGATTGAAATGAGCACAGATAAAGTTCCTTAAGCCAAATATGGAATAGACAAGAGCTACTCCTTGCTCAACGAAATGGACTCAACACCGCATATTAAACGCCTAAGAATGTACCTGACTCTTAAGTATCTTAAAACCTATGGATTGCTATGTCTCCGAAAGAGAATCAAGCATGTGTACAGGGACATAAACGCAGCAGTGATAGGATTGGAGAGGTTCGGTGAGCAAATGAAGACCCTTTGAAGTCATATTGCATGGTACCCATTCCACGGGTTTCAACTACCCAGGTTTAAGGTATTCTTCCTTCAGCTAAAACATGCATGTGGAACCTAGAGTATGATCAACCATGTGATCGGGAGACGTGTTCAAATATGTCTCAGTTTTCGTACCCTGGTACTCGGGTGCAACATTCCAGACGCTTTACTAACACTCTCCCGACTTGGAGAGTCAGTCCCTTTAACCTCCTGTTTGGCCCAGTTTGCAATTTCTGCGGAAGATGAACAGGAATAGCGAGAACCAATGAGAGACTAGCTGGAGGTGTCTGGACGGGCAAATTTAACTCTCATTTCCCACCAGGAAGAGGAAATAACCAAAGGCTCAGCGTGCCGTGCCGGAACCAGATTAGGGCCTGAAGCCATCCTGCGGTGTTGCGGCCAGCTCACAAGAAAACGAGTTGAAGAAAGGAGCTCAGGGGCACTGTAATTCACAAACCTGCAGAGTTATAAATGACAACTATCGTCCAAAAATATACTGAAGTAAGGCTGCCAAGAGGACTTGAAAGCGGGGCAGAATTGCAGGAAACCGATTTCAGGAGGTAGACTGGAATTGCATTGAAAGCATAGGAAAAGAGGCAGAACGTCCACAATGATGCACTTGGCCAAAAAGGGCGTATGCGTTTTTTCCTGAATATATTCAGGAAAAAACGCATACGCCCTTTTTGGCCAACCAAGCAAGCTTGCAAAGGAAATCTGCACTACAATGAAGTCTCACTTCCCCCCGGTCAAAAGGGCCATCTGAAAAAAGTGTAAAATCCAGAAAGGCAGGACAGGCCATGGAGAACTGGGAGCCTTGTTATGCTGATGGGCGGGATGTAAATTGCCAACAGACACTCGGGAGAAGTGTATGGTGTTTCCTGAAACATCTAAAAAACAAAGCAACAGAGCCTAGGGCACTTCCACTTATGGTCCTATAGCTTAGGGAAATTAAAATCAAAAAGACACAGCCACCCCAAAGTTTGGGACGCCTCTGTTTACAAGAACCTCGTTTACCGTACAAGTTCAATATCACAGAAAGTGAAAAATGGATAAAGAACTTGTGGTACTTACGTACAATGCAGTATCACTCAGCAGTGAAATCTATGTCATCAGGCCCGTAGCAGCACAATGAGTGGATTCAGGTACGATGATTCTACCTGAAATAAGTCACACAGAAAAAGAAACATCATACGATATCAGTAATACACGGAATGTCAACTTGGCTACACAGGAACTGAATTACAGAACAGAACAGGGTCTCAAATTTAGAAAACCAACTTATGCTTGTTTAAGGGTAAAGGTGAGTTGGGGTGCTGCATAAAACCAGAGATTGAAATGAGCACAGATAAAGTTCCTTAGGCCAAATATGGAATAGACAAGAGCTACTCCTTGCTCAACGAAATGGACTCAACACCGCATATTAAACGCCTAAGAATGTACCTGACTCTTAAGTATCTTAAAACCTATGGATTGCTATGTCTCCGAAAGAGAATCAAGCATGTGTACAGGGACATAAACGCAGCAGTGATAGGATTGGAGAGGTTCGGTGAGCAAATGAAGAGCCTTTGAAGTCATATTGCATGGTACCCATTCCACGGGTTTCAACTACCCAGGTTTAAGGTATTCTTCCTTCAGCTAAAACATGCATGTGGAACCTAGAGTATGATCAACCATGTGATCGGGAGACGTGTTCAAATATGTCTCAGTTTTCGTACCCTGGTACTCGGGTGCAACATTCCAGACGCTTTACTAACACTCTCCCGACTTGGAGAGTCAGTCCCTTTAACCTCCTGTTTGGCCCAGTTTGCAATTTCTGCGGAAGATGAACAGGAATAGCAAGAACCAATGAGAGACTAGCTGGAGGTGTCTGGACGGGCAAATTTAACTCCCATTTCCCACCAGGAAGAGGAAAGAACCAAAGGCTCAGCGTGCCGTGCCGGAACCAGATTAGGGCCTGAAGCCATCCTGCGGTGTTGCGGCCAGCTCACAAGAAAACGAGTTGAAGAAAGGAGCTCAGGGGCACTGTAATTCACAAACCTGCAGAGTTATAAATGACAACTATCGTCCAAAAATATACTGAAGTAAGGCTGCCAAGAGGACTTGAAAGCGGGGCAGAATTGCAGGAAACCGATTTCAGGAGGTAGACTGGAATTGCATTGAAAGCATAGGAAAAGAGGCAGAACGTCCACAATGATGCACTTGGCCAAAAAGGGCGTATGCGTTTTTTCCTGAATATATTCAGGAAAAAACGCATACGCCCTTTTTGGCCAACCAAGCAAGCTTGCAAAGGAAATCTGCACTACAATGAAGTCTCACTTCCCCCCGGTCAAAAGGGCCATCTGAAAAAAGTGTAAAATCCAGAAAGGCAGGACAGACCATGGAGAACTGGGAGCCTTGTTATGCTGATGGGCGGGATGTAAACTGCCAACAGACACTCGGGAGAAGTGTATGGTGTTTCCTGAAACATCTAAAAAACAAAGCAACAGAGCCTAGGGCACTTCCACTTATGGTCCTATAGCTTAGGGAAATTAAAATCAAAAAGACACAGCCACCCCAATGTTTGGGACGCCTCTGTTTACAAGAACCTCGTTTACCGTACAAGTTCAATATCACAGAAAGTGAAAAATGGATAAAGAACTTGTGGTACTTACGTACAATGCAGTATCACTCAGCAGTGAAATCTATGTCATCAGGCCCGTAGCAGCACAATGAGTGGATTCAGGTACGATGATTCTAACTGAAATAAGTCACACAGAAAAAGAAACATCATAAGATATCAGTAATACACGGAATGTAAACTTGGCTACACAGGAACTGAATTACAGAACAGAACAGGGTCTCAAATTTAGAAAACCAACTTATGCTTGTTTAAGGGTAAAGGTGAGTTGGGGTGCTGCATAAAACCAGAGATTGAAATGAGCACAGATAAAGTTCCTTAAGCCAAATATGGAATAGACAAGAGCTACTCCTTGCTCAACGAAATGGACTCAACACCGCATATTAAACGCCTAAGAATGTACCTGACTCTTAAGTATCTTAAAACCTATGGATTGCTATGTCTCCGAAAGAGAATCAAGCATGTGTACAGGGACATAAACGCAGCAGTGATAGGATTGGAGAGGTTCGGTGAGCAAATGAAGACCCTTTGAAGTCATATTGCATGGTACCCATTCCACGGGTTTCAACTACCCAGGTTTAAGGTATTCTTCCTTCAGCTAAAACATGCATGTGGAACCTAGAGTATGATCAACCATGTGATCGGGAGACGTGTTCAAATATGTCTCAGTTTTCGTACCCTGGTACTCGGGTGCAACATTCCAGACGCTTTACTAACACTCTCCCGACTTGGAGAGTCAGTCCCTTTAACCTCCTGTTTGGCCCAGTTTGCAATTTCTGCGGAAGATGAACAGGAATAGCGAGAACCAATGAGAGACTAGCTGGAGGTGTCTGGACGGGCAAATTTAACTCTCATTTCCCACCAGGAAGAGGAAATAACCAAAGGCTCAGCGTGCCGTGCCGGAACCAGATTAGGGCCTGAAGCCATCCTGCGGTGTTGCGGCCAGCTCACAAGAAAACGAGTTGAAGAAAGGAGCTCAGGGGCACTGTAATTCACAAACCTGCAGAGTTATAAATGACAACTATCGTCCAAAAATATACTGAAGTAAGGCTGCCAAGAGGACTTGAAAGCGGGGCAGAATTGCAGGAAACCGATTTCAGGAGGTAGACTGGAATTGCATTGAAAGCATAGGAAAAGAGGCAGAACGTCCACAATGATGCACTTGGCCAAAAAGGGCGTATGCGTTTTTTCCTGAATATATTCAGGAAAAAACGCATACGCCCTTTTTGGCCAACCAAGCAAGCTTGCAAAGGAAATCTGCACTACAATGAAGTCTCACTTCCCCCCGGTCAAAAGGGCCATCTGAAAAAAGTGTAAAATCCAGAAAGGCAGGACAGGCCATGGAGAACTGGGAGCCTTGTTATGCTGATGGGCGGGATGTAAATTGCCAACAGACACTCGGGAGAAGTGTATGGTGTTTCCTGAAACATCTAAAAAACAAAGCAACAGAGCCTAGGGCACTTCCACTTATGGTCCTATAGCTTAGGGAAATTAAAATCAAAAAGACACAGCCACCCCAAAGTTTGGGACGCCTCTGTTTACAAGAACCTCGTTTACCGTACAAGTTCAATATCACAGAAAGTGAAAAATGGATAAAGAACTTGTGGTACTTACGTACAATGCAGTATCACTCAGCAGTGAAATCTATGTCATCAGGCCCGTAGCAGCACAATGAGTGGATTCAGGTACGATGATTCTAACTGAAATAAGTCACACAGAAAAAGAAACATCATACGATATCAGTAATACACGGAATGTCAACTTGGCTACACAGGAACTGAATTACAGAACAGAACAGGGTCTCAAATTTAGAAAACCAACTTATGCTTGTTTAAGGGTAAAGGTGAGTTGGGGTGCTGCATAAAACCAGAGATTGAAATGAGCACAGATAAAGTTCCTTAGGCCAAATATGGAATAGACAAGAGCTACTCCTTGCTCAACGAAATGGACTCAACACCGCATATTAAACGCCTAAGAATGTACCTGACTCTTAAGTATCTTAAAACCTATGGATTGCTATGTCTCCGAAAGAGAATCAAGCATGTGTACAGGGACATAAACGCAGCAGTGATAGGATTGGAGAGGTTCGGTGAGCAAATGAAGAGCCTTTGAAGTCATATTGCATGGTACCCATTCCACGGGTTTCAACTACCCAGGTTTAAGGTATTCTTCCTTCAGCTAAAACATGCATGTGGAACCTAGAGTATGATCAACCATGTGATCGGGAGACGTGTTCAAATATGTCTCAGTTTTCGTACCCTGGTACTCGGGTGCAACATTCCAGACGCTTTACTAACACTCTCCCGACTTGGAGAGTCAGTCCCTTTAACCTCCTGTTTGGCCCAGTTTGCAATTTCTGCGGAAGATGAACAGGAATAGCGAGAACCAATGAGAGACTAGCTGGAGGTGTCTGGACGGGCAAATTTAACTCCCATTTCCCACCAGGAAGAGGAAAGAACCAAAGGCTCAGCGTGCCGTGCCGGAACCAGATTAGGGCCTGAAGCCATCCTGCGGTGTTGCGGCCAGCTCACAAGAAAACGAGTTGAAGAAAGGAGCTCAGGGGCACTGTAATTCACAAACCTGCAGAGTTATAAATGACAACTATCGTCCAAAAATATACTGAAGTAAGGCTGCCAAGAGGACTTGAAAGCGGGGCAGAATTGCAGGAAACCGATTTCAGGAGGTAGACTGGAATTGCATTGAAAGCATAGGAAAAGAGGCAGAACGTCCACAATGATGCACTTGGCCAAAAAGGGCGTATGCGTTTTTTCCTGAATATATTCAGGAAAAAACGCATACGCCCTTTTTGGCCAACCAAGCAAGCTTGCAAGGGAAATCTGCACTACAATGAAGTCTCACTTCCCCCCGGTCAAAAGGGCCATCTGAAAAAAGTGTAAAATCCAGAAAGGCAGGACAGGCCATGGAGAACTGGGAGCCTTGTTATGCTGATGGGCGGGATGTAAACTGCCAACAGACACTCGGGAGAAGTGTATGGTGTTTCCTGAAACATCTAAAAAACAAAGCAACAGAGCCTAGGGCACTTCCACTTATGGTCCTATAGCTTAGGGAAATTAAAATAAAAAAGATACAGCCACCCCAATGTTTGGGACGCCTCTGTTTACAAGAACCTCGTTTACCGTACAAGTTCAATATCACAGAAAGTGAAAAATGGATAAAGAACTTGTGGTACTTACGTACAATGCAGTATCACTCAGCAGTGAAATCTATGCCATCAGGCCCGTAGCAGCACAATGAGTGGATTCAGGTACGATGATTCTAACTGAAATAAGTCACACAGAAAAAGAAACATCATACGATATCAGTAATACACGGAATGTAAACTTGGCTACACAGGAACTGAATTACAGAACAGAACAGGGTCTCAAATTTAGAAAACCAACTTATGCTTGTTTAAGGGTAAAGGTGAGTTGGGGTGCTGCATAAAACCAGAGATTGAAATGAGCACAGATAAAGTTCCTTAAGCCAAATATGGAATAGACAAGAGCTACTCCTTGCTCAACGAAATGGACTCAACACCGCATATTAAACGCCTAAGAATGTACCTGACTCTTAAGTATCTTAAAACCTATGGATTGCTATGTCTCCGAAAGAGAATCAAGCATGTGTACAGGGACATAAACGCAGCAGTGATAGGATTGGAGAGGTTCGGTGAGCAAATGAAGAGCCTTTGAAGTCATATTGCATGGTACCCATTCCACGGGTTTCAACTACCCAGGTTTAAGGTATTCTTCCTTCAGCTAAAACATGCATGTGGAACCTAGAGTATGATCAACCATGTGATCGGGAGACGTGTTCAAATATGTCTCAGTTTTCGTACCCTGGTACTCGGGTGCAACATTCCAGACGCTTTACTAACACTCTCCCGACTTGGAGAGTCAGTCCCTTTAACCTCCTGTTTGGCCCAGTTTGCAATTTCTGCGGAAGATGAACAGGAATAGCGAGAACCAATGAGAGACTAGCTGGAGGTGTCTGGACGGGCAAATTTAACTCCCATTTCCCACCAGGAAGAGGAAAGAACCAAAGGCTCAGTGTGCCGTACCGGAACCAGATTAGGGCCTGAAGCCAACCTGCGGTGTTGCGGCCAGCTCACAAGAAAGCGAGTTGAAGAAAGGAGCTCAGGGGCACTGTAATTCACAAACCTGCAGAGTTATAAATGACAACTATCGTCCAAAAACATACTGAAGTAAGGCTGCCAAGAGGACTTGAAAGCGGGGCAGAATTGCAGGAAACCGATTTCAGGAGGTAGACTGGAATTGCATTGAAAGCATAGGAAAAGAGGCAGAACGTCCACAATGATGCACTTGGCCAAAAAGGGCGTATGCGTTTTTTCCTGAATATATTCAGGAAAAAACGCATACGCCCTTTTTGGCCAACCAAGCAAGCTTGCAAAGGAAATCTGCACTACAATGAAGTCTCACTTCCCCCCGGTCAAAAGGGCCATCTGAAAAAAGTGTAAAATCCAGAAAGGCAGGACAGGCCATGGAGAACTGGGAGCCTTGTTATGCTGATGGGCGGGATGTAAATTGCCAACAGACACTCGGGAGAAGTGTATGGTGTTTCCTGAAACATCTAAAAAACAAAGCAACAGAGCCTAGGGCACTTCCACTTATGGTCCTATAGCTTAGGGAAATTAAAATCAAAAAGACACAGCCACCCCAAAGTTTGGGACGCCTCTGTTTACAAGAACCTCGTTTACCGTACAAGTTCAATATCACAGAAAGTGAAAAATGGATAAAGAACTTGTGGTACTTACGTACAATGCAGTATCACTCAGCAGTGAAATCTATGTCATCAGGCCCGTAGCAGCACAATGAGTGGATTCAGGTACGATGATTCTAACTGAAATAAGTCACACAGAAAAAGAAACATCATACGATATCAGTAATACACGGAATGTCAACTTGGCTACACAGGAACTGAATTACAGAACAGAACAGGGTCTCAAATTTAGAAAACCAACTTATGCTTGTTTAAGGGTAAAGGTGAGTTGGGGTGCTGCATAAAACCAGAGATTGAAATGAGCACAGATAAAGTTCCTTAGGCCAAATATGGAATAGACAAGAGCTACTCCTTGCTCAACGAAATGGACTCAACACCGCATATTAAACGCCTAAGAATGTACCTGACTCTTAAGTATCTTAAAACCTATGGATTGCTATGTCTCCGAAAGAGAATCAAGCATGTGTACAGGGACATAAACGCAGCAGTGATAGGATTGGAGAGGTTCGGTGAGCAAATGAAGAGCCTTTGAAGTCATATTGCATGGTACCCATTCCACGGGTTTCAACTACCCAGGTTTAAGGTATTCTTCCTTCAGCTAAAACATGCATGTGGAACCTAGAGTATGATCAACCATGTGATCGGGAGACGTGTTCAAATATGTCTCAGTTTTCGTACCCTGGTACTCGGGTGCAACATTCCAGACGCTTTACTAACACTCTCCCGACTTGGAGAGTCAGTCCCTTTAACCTCCTGTTTGGCCCAGTTTGCAATTTCTGCGGAAGATGAACAGGAATAGCGAGAACCAATGAGAGACTAGCTGGAGGTGTCTGGACGGGCAAATTTAACTCCCATTTCCCACCAGGAAGAGGAAAGAACCAAAGGCTCAGCGTGCCGTGCCGGAACCAGATTAGGGCCTGAAGCCATCCTGCGGTGTTGCGGCCAGCTCACAAGAAAACGAGTTGAAGAAAGGAGCTCAGGGGCACTGTAATTCACAAACCTGCAGAGTTATAAATGACAACTATCGTCCAAAAATATACTGAAGTAAGGCTGCCAAGAGGACTTGAAAGCGGGGCAGAATTGCAGGAAACCGATTTCAGGAGGTAGACTGGAATTGCATTGAAAGCATAGGAAAAGAGGCAGAACGTCCACAATGATGCACTTGGCCAAAAAGGGCGTATGCGTTTTTTCCTGAATATATTCAGGAAAAAACGCATACGCCCTTTTTGGCCAACCAAGCAAGCTTGCAAGGGAAATCTGCACTACAATGAAGTCTCACTTCCCCCCGGTCAAAAGGGCCATCTGAAAAAAGTGTAAAATCCAGAAAGGCAGGACAGGCCATGGAGAACTGGGAGCCTTGTTATGCTGATGGGCGGGATGTAAACTGCCAACAGACACTCGGGAGAAGTGTATGGTGTTTCCTGAAACATCTAAAAAACAAAGCAACAGAGCCTAGGGCACTTCCACTTATGGTCCTATAGCTTAGGGAAATTAAAATCAAAAAGATACAGCCACCCCAATGTTTGGGACGCCTCTGTTTACAAGAACCTCGTTTACCGTACAAGTTCAATATCACAGAAAGTGAAAAATGGATAAAGAACTTGTGGTACTTACGTACAATGCAGTATCACTCAGCAGTGAAATCTATGCCATCAGGCCCGTAGCAGCACAATGAGTGGATTCAGGTACGATGATTCTAACTGAAATAAGTCACACAGAAAAAGAAACATCATACGATATCAGTAATACACGGAATGTAAACTTGGCTACACAGGAACTGAATTACAGAACAGAACAGGGTCTCAAATTTAGAAAACCAACTTATGCTTGTTTAAGGGTAAAGGTGAGTTGGGGTGCTGCATAAAACCAGAGATTGAAATGAGCACAGATAAAGTTCCTTAAGCCAAATATGGAATAGACAAGAGCTACTCCTTGCTCAACGAAATGGACTCAACACCGCATATTAAACGCCTAAGAATGTACCTGACTCTTAAGTATCTTAAAACCTATGGATTGCTATGTCTCCGAAAGAGAATCAAGCATGTGTACAGGGACATAAACGCAGCAGTGATAGGATTGGAGAGGTTCGGTGAGCAAATGAAGAGCCTTTGAAGTCATATTGCATGGTACCCATTCCACGGGTTTCAACTACCCAGGTTTAAGGTATTCTTCCTTCAGCTAAAACATGCATGTGGAACCTAGAGTATGATCAACCATGTGATCGGGAGACGTGTTCAAATATGTCTCAGTTTTCGTACCCTGGTACTCGGGTGCAACATTCCAGACGCTTTACTAACACTCTCCCGACTTGGAGAGTCAGTCCCTTTAACCTCCTGTTTGGCCCAGTTTGCAATTTCTGCGGAAGATGAACAGGAATAGCGAGAACCAATGAGAGACTAGCTGGAGGTGTCTGGACGGGCAAATTTAACTCCCATTTCCCACCAGGAAGAGGAAAGAACCAAAGGCTCAGTGTGCCGTACCGGAACCAGATTAGGGCCTGAAGCCAACCTGCGGTGTTGCGGCCAGCTCACAAGAAAGCGAGTTGAAGAAAGGAGCTCAGGGGCACTGTAATTCACAAACCTGCAGAGTTATAAATGACAACTATCGTCCAAAAACATACTGAAGTAAGGCTGCCAAGAGGACTTGAAAGCGGGGCAGAATTGCAGGAAACCGATTTCAGGAGGTAGACTGGAATTGCATTGAAAGCATAGGAAAAGAGGCAGAACGTCCACAATGATGCACTTGGCCAAAAAGGGCGTATGCGTTTTTTCCTGAATATATTCAGGAAAAAACGCATACGCCCTTTTTGGCCAACCAAGCAAGCTTGCAAAGGAAATCTGCACTACAATGAAGTCTCACTTCCCCCCGGTCAAAAGGGCCATCTGAAAAAAGTGTAAAATCCAGAAAGGCAGGACAGGCCATGGAGAACTGGGAGCCTTGTTATGCTGATGGGCGGGATGTAAATTGCCAACAGACACTCAGGAGAAGTGTATGGTGTTTCCTGAAACATCTAAAAAACAAAGCAACAGAGCCTAGGGCACTTCCACTTATGGTCCTATAGCTTAGGGAAATTAAAATCAAAAAGATACAGCCACCCCAATGTTTGGGACGCCTCTGTTTACAAGAACCTCGTTTACCGTACAAGTTCAATATCACAGAAAGTGAAAAATGGATAAAGAACTTGTGGTACTTACGTACAATGCAGTATCACTCAGCAGTGAAATCTATGCCATCAGGCCCGTAGCAGCACAATGAGTGGATTCAGGTACGATGATTCTAACTGAAATAAGTCACACAGAAAAAGAAACATCATACGATATCAGTAATACACGGAATGTCAACTTGGCTACACAGGAACTGAATTACAGAACAGAACAGGGTCTCAAATTTAGAAAACCAACTTATGCTTGTTTAAGGGTAAAGGTGAGTTGGGGTGCTGCATAAAACCAGAGATTGAAATGAGCACAGATAAAGTTCCTTAAGCCAAATATGGAATAGACAAGAGCTACTCCTTGCTCAACGAAATGGACTCAACACCGCATATTAAACGCCTAAGAATGTACCTGACTCTTAAGTATCTTAAAACCTATGGATTGCTATGTCTCCGAAAGAGAATCAAGCATGTGTACAGGGACATAAACGCAGCAGTGATAGGATTGGAGAGGTTCGGTGAGCAAATGAAGAGCCTTTGAAGTCATATTGCATGGTACCCATTCCACGGGTTTCAACTACCCAGGTTTAAGGTATTCTTCCTTCAGCTAAAACATGCATGTGGAACCTAGAGTATGATCAACCATGTGATCGGGAGACGTGTTCAAATATGTCTCAGTTTTCGTACCCTGGTACTCGGGTGCAACATTCCAGACGCTTTACTAACACTCTCCCGACTTGGAGAGTCAGTCCCTTTAACCTCCTGTTTGGCCCAGTTTGCAATTTCTGCGGAAGATGAACAGGAATAGCGAGAACCAATGAGAGACTAGCTGGAGGTGTCTGGACGGGCAAATTTAACTCCCATTTCCCACCAGGAAGAGGAAATAACCAAAGGCTCAGCGTGCCGTGCCGGAACCAGATTAGGGCCTGAAGCCATCCTGCGGTGTTGCGGCCAGCTCACAAGAAAACGAGTTGAAGAAAGGAGCTCAGGGGCACTGTAATTCACAAACCTGCAGAGTTATAAATGACAACTATCGTCCAAAAATATACTGAAGTAAGGCTGCCAAGAGGACTTGAAAGCGGGGCAGAATTGCAGGAAACCGATTTCAGGAGGTAGACTGGAATTGCATTGAAAGCATAGGAAAAGAGGCAGAACGTCCACAATGATGCACTTGGCCAAAAAGGGCGTATGCGTTTTTTCCTGAATATATTCAGGAAAAAACGCATACGCCCTTTTTGGCCAACCAAGCAAGCTTGCAAAGGAAATCTGCACTACAATGAAGTCTCACTTCCCCCCGGTCAAAAGGGCCATCTGAAAAAAGTGTAAAATCCAGAAAGGCAGGACAGGCCATGGAGAACTGGGAGCCTTGTTATGCTGATGGGCGGGATGTAAACTGCCAACAGACACTCGGGAGAAGTGTATGGTGTTTCCTGAAACATCTAAAAAACAAAGCAACAGAGCCTAGGGCACTTCCACTTATGGTCCTATAGCTTAGGGAAATTAAAATCAAAAAGACACAGCCACCCCAATGTTTGGGACGCCTCTGTTTACAAGAACCTCGTTTACCGTACAAGTTCAATATCACAGAAAGTGAAAAATGGATAAAGAACTTGTGGTACTTACGTACAATGCAGTATCACTCAGCAGTGAAATCTATGTCATCAGGCCCGTAGCAGCACAATGAGTGGATTCAGGTACGATGATTCTAACTGAAATAAGTCACACAGAAAAAGAAACATCATAAGATATCAGTAATACACGGAATGTAAACTTGGCTACACAGGAACTGAATTACAGAACAGAACAGGGTCTCAAATTTAGAAAACCAACTTATGCTTGTTTAAGGGTAAAGGTGAGTTGGGGTGCTGCATAAAACCAGAGATTGAAATGAGCACAGATAAAGTTCCTTAAGCCAAATATGGAATAGACAAGAGCTACTCCTTGCTCAACGAAATGGACTCAACACCGCATATTAAACGCCTAAGAATGTACCTGACTCTTAAGTATCTTAAAACCTATGGATTGCTATGTCTCCGAAAGAGAATCAAGCATGTGTACAGGGACATAAACGCAGCAGTGATAGGATTGGAGAGGTTCGGTGAGCAAATGAAGACCCTTTGAAGTCATATTGCATGGTACCCATTCCACGGGTTTCAACTACCCAGGTTTAAGGTATTCTTCCTTCAGCTAAAACATGCATGTGGAACCTAGAGTATGATCAACCATGTGATCGGGAGACGTGTTCAAATATGTCTCAGTTTTCGTACCCTGGTACTCGGGTGCAACATTCCAGACGCTTTACTAACACTCTCCCGACTTGGAGAGTCAGTCCCTTTAACCTCCTGTTTGGCCCAGTTTGCAATTTCTGCGGAAGATGAACAGGAATAGCGAGAACCAATGAGAGACTAGCTGGAGGTGTCTGGACGGGCAAATTTAACTCTCATTTCCCACCAGGAAGAGGAAATAACCAAAGGCTCAGCGTGCCGTGCCGGAACCAGATTAGGGCCTGAAGCCATCCTGCGGTGTTGCGGCCAGCTCACAAGAAAACGAGTTGAAGAAAGGAGCTCAGGGGCACTGTAATTCACAAACCTGCAGAGTTATAAATGACAACTATCGTCCAAAAATATACTGAAGTAAGGCTGCCAAGAGGACTTGAAAGCGGGGCAGAATTGCAGGAAACCGATTTCAGGAGGTAGACTGGAATTGCATTGAAAGCATAGGAAAAGAGGCAGAACGTCCACAATGATGCACTTGACCAAAAAGGGCGTATGCGTTTTTTCCTGAATATATTCAGGAAAAAACGCATACGCCCTTTTTGGCCAACCAAACAAGCTTGCAAGGGAAATCTGCACTACAATGAAGTCTCACTTCCCCCCGGTCAAAAGGGCCATCTGAAAAAAGTGTAAAATCCAGAAAGGCAGGACAGGCCATGGAGAACTGGGAGCCTTGTTATGCTGATGGGCGGGATGTAAACTGCCAACAGACACTCGGGAGAAGTGTATGGTGTTTCCTGAAACATCTAAAAAACAAAGCAACAGAGCCTAGGGCACTTCCACTTATGGTCCTATAGCTTAGGGAAATTAAAATCAAAAAGATACAGCCACCCCAATGTTTGGGACGCCTCTGTTTACAAGAACCTCGTTTACCGTACAAGTTCAATATCACAGAAAGTGAAAAATGGATAAAGAACTTGTGGTACTTACGTACAATGCAGTATCACTCAGCAGTGAAATCTATGTCATCAGGCCCGTAGCAGCACAATGAGTGGATTCAGGTACGATGATTCTAACTGAAATAAGTCACACAGAAAAAGAAACATCATACGATATCAGTAATACACGGAATGTCAACTTGGCTACACAGGAACTGAATTACAGAACAGAACAGGGTCTCAAATTTAGAAAACCAACTTATGCTTGTTTAAGGGTAAAGGTGAGTTGGGGTGCTGCATAAAACCAGAGATTGAAATGAGCACAGATAAAGTTCCTTAAGCCAAATATGGAATAGACAAGAGCTACTCCTTGCTCAACGAAATGGACTCAACACCGCATATTAAACGCCTAAGAATGTACCTGACTCTTAAGTATCTTAAAACCTATGGATTGCTATGTCTCCGAAAGAGAATCAAGCATGTGTACAGGGACATAAACGCAGCAGTGATAGGATTGGAGAGGTTCGGTGAGCAAATGAAGAGCCTTTGAAGTCATATTGCATGGTACCCATTCCACGGGTTTCAACTACCCAGGTTTAAGGTATTCTTCCTTCAGCTAAAACATGCATGTGGAACCTAGAGTATGATCAACCATGTGATCGGGAGACGTGTTCAAATATGTCTCAGTTTTCGTACCCTGGTACTCGGGTGCAACATTCCAGACGCTTTACTAACACTCTCCCGACTTGGAGAGTCAGTCCCTTTAACCTCCTGTTTGGCCCAGTTTGCAATTTCTGCGGAAGATGAACAGGAATAGCGAGAACCAATGAGAGACTAGCTGGAGGTGTCTGGACGGGCAAATTTAACTCTCATTTCCCACCAGGAAGAGGAAATAACCAAAGGCTCAGCGTGCCGTGCCGGAACCAGATTAGGGCCTGAAGCCATCCTGCGGTGTTGCGGCCAGCTCACAAGAAAGCGAGTTGAAGAAAGGAGCTCAGGGGCACTGTAATTCACAAACCTGCAGAGTTATAAATGACAACTATCGTCCAAAAATATACTGAAGTAAGGCTGCCAAGAGGACTTGAAAGCGGGGCAGAATTGCAGGAAACCGATTTCAGGAGGTAGACTGGAATTGCATTGAAAGCATAGGAAAAGAGGCAGAACGTCCACAATGATGCACTTGGCCAAAAAGGGCGTATGCGATTTTTCCTGAATATATTCAGGAAAAAACGCATACGCCCTTTTTGGCCAACCAAGCAAGCTTGCAAAGGAAATCTGCACTACAATGAAGTCTCACTTCCCCCCGGTCAAAAGGGCCATCTGAAAAAAGTGTAAAATCCAGAAAGGCAGGACAGGCCATGGAGAACTGGGAGCCTTGTTATGCTGATGGGCGGGATGTAAATTGCCAACAGACACTCGGGAGAAGTGTATGGTGTTTCCTGAAACATCTAAAAAACAAAGCAACAGAGCCTAGGGCACTTCCACTTATGGTCCTATAGCTTAGGGAAATTAAAATCAAAAAGATACAGCCACCCCAATGTTTGGGACGCCTCTGTTTACAAGAACCTCGTTTACCGTACAAGTTCAATATCACAGAAAGTGAAAAATGGATAAAGAACTTGTGGTACTTACGTACAATGCAGTATCACTCAGCAGTGAAATCTATGTCATCAGGCCCGTAGCAGCTCAATGAGTGGATTCAGGTACGATGATTCTAACTGAAATAAGTCACACAGAAAAAGAAACATCATACGATATCAGTAATACACGGAATGTCAACTTGGCTACACAGGAACTGAATTACAGAACAGAACAGGGTCTCAAATTTAGAAAACCAACTTATGCTTGTTTAAGGGTAAAGGTGAGTTGGGGTGCTGCATAAAACCAGAGATTGAAATGAGCACAGATAAAGTTCCTTAAGCCAAATATGGAATAGACAAGAGCTACTCCTTGCTCAACGAAATGGACTCAACACCGCATATTAAACGCCTAAGAATGTACCTGACTCTTAAGTATCTTAAAACCTATGGATTGCTATGTCTCTGAAACAGAATCAAGCATGTGTACAGGGACATAAACGCAGCAGTGATAGGATTGGAGAGGTTCGGTGAGCAAATGAAGAGCCTTTGAAGTCATATTGCATGGTACCCATTCCACGGGTTTCAACTACCCAGGTTTAAGGTATTCTTCCTTCAGCTAAAACATGCATGTGGAACCTAGAGTATGATCAACCATGTGATCGGGAGACGTGTTCAAATATGTCTCAGTTTTCGTACCCTGGTACTCGGGTGCAACATTCCAGACGCTTTACTAACACTCTCCCGACTTGGAGAGTCAGTCCCTTTAACCTCCTGTTTGGCCCAGTTTGCAATTTCTGCGGAAGATGAACAGGAATAGCGAGAACCAATGAGAGACTAGCTGGAGGTGTCTGGACGGGCAAATTTAACTCTCATTTCCCACCAGGAAGAGGAAATAACCAAAGGCTCAGCGTGCCGTGCCGGAACCAGATTAGGGCCTGAAGCCATCCTGCGGTGTTGCGGCCAGCTCACAAGAAAACGAGTTGAAGAAAGGAGCTCAGGGGCACTGTAATTCACAAACCTGCAGAGTTATAAATGACAACTATCGTCCAAAAATATACTGAAGTAAGGCTGCCAAGAGGACTTGAAAGCGGGGCAGAATTGCAGGAAACCGATTTCAGGAGGTAGACTGGAATTGCATTGAAAGCATAGGAAAAGAGGCAGAACGTCCACAATGATGCACTTGGCCAAAAAGGGCGTATGCGTTTTTTCCTGAATATATTCAGGAAAAAACGCATACGCCCTTTTTGGCCAACCAAGCAAGCTTGCAAAGGAAATCTGCACTACAATGAAGTCTCACTTCCCCCCGGTCAAAAGGGCCATCTGAAAAAAGTGTAAAATCCAGAAAGGCAGGACAGGCCATGGAGAACTGGGAGCCTTGTTATGCTGATGGGCGGGATGTAAACTGCCAACAGACACTCGGGAGAAGTGTATGGTGTTTCCTGAAACATCTAAAAAACAAAGCAACAGAGCCTAGGCCACTTCCACTTATGGTCCTATAGCTTAGGGAAATTAAAATCAAAAAGACACAGCCACCCCAATGTTTGGGACGCCTCTGTTTACAAGAACCTCGTTTACCGTACAAGTTCAATATCACAGAAAGTGAAAAATGGATAAAGAACTTGTGGTACTTACGTACAATGCAGTATCACTCAGCAGTGAAATCTATGTCATCAGGCCCGTAGCAGCACAATGAGTGGATTCAGGTACGATGATTCTAACTGAAATAAGTCACACAGAAAAAGAAACATCATAAGATATCAGTAATACACGGAATGTAAACTTGGCTACACAGGAACTGAATTACAGAACAGAACAGGGTCTCAAATTTAGAAAACCAACTTATGCTTGTTTAAGGGTAAAGGTGAGTTGGGGTGCTGCATAAAACCAGAGATTGAAATGAGCACAGATAAAGTTCCTTAAGCCAAATATGGAATAGACAAGAGCTACTCCTTGCTCAACGAAATGGACTCAACACCGCATATTAAACGCCTAAGAATGTACCTGACTCTTAAGTATCTTAAAACCTATGGATTGCTATGTCTCCGAAAGAGAATCAAGCACGTGTACAGGGACATAAACGCAGCAGTGATAGGATTGGAGAGGTTCGGTGAGCAAATGAAGACCCTTTGAAGTCATATTGCATGGTACCCATTCCACGGGTTTCAACTACCCAGGTTTAAGGTATTCTTCCTTCAGCTAAAACATGCATGTGGAACCTAGAGTATGATCAACCATGTGATCGGGAGACGTGTTCAAATATGTCTCAGTTTTCGTACCCTGGTACTCGGGTGCAACATTCCAGACGCTTTACTAACACTCTCCCGACTTGGAGAGTCAGTCCCTTTAACCTCCTGTTTGGCCCAGTTTGCAATTTCTGCGGAAGATGAACAGGAATAGCGAGAACCAATGAGAGACTAGCTGGAGGTGTCTGGACGGGCAAATTTAACTCTCATTTCCCACCAGGAAGAGGAAATAACCAAAGGCTCAGCGTGCCGTGCCGGAACCAGATTAGGGCCTGAAGCCATCCTGCGGTGTTGCGGCCAGCTCACAAGAAAGCGAGTTGAAGAAAGGAGCTCAGGGGCACTGTAATTCACAAACCTGCAGAGTTATAAATGACAACTATCGTCCAAAAATATACTGAAGTAAGGCTGCCAAGAGGACTTGAAAGCGGGGCAAAATTGCAGGAAACCGATTTCAGGAGGTAGACTGGAATTGCATTGAAAGCATAGGAAAAGAGGCAGAACGTCCACAATGATGCACTTGGCCAAAAAGGGCGTATGCGATTTTTCCTGAATATATTCAGGAAAAAACGCATACGCCCTTTTTGGCCAACCAAGCAAGCTTGCAAAGGAAATCTGCACTACAATGAAGTCTCACTTCCCCCCGGTCAAAAGGGCCATCTGAAAAAAGTGTAAAATCCAGAAAGGCAGGACAGGCCATGGAGAACTGGGAGCCTTGTTATGCTGATGGGCGGGATGTAAATTGCCAACAGACACTCGGGAGAAGTGTATGGTGTTTCCTGAAACATCTAAAAAACAAAGCAACAGAGCCTAGGGCACTTCCACTTATGGTCCTATAGCTTAGGGAAATTAAAATCAAAAAGATACAGCCACCCCAATGTTTGGGACGCCTCTGTTTACAAGAACCTCGTTTACCGTACAAGTTCAATATCACAGAAAGTGAAAAATGGATAAAGAACTTGTGGTACTTACGTACAATGCAGTATCACTCAGCAGTGAAATCTATGTCATCAGGCCCGTAGCAGCTCAATGAGTGGATTCAGGTACGATGATTCTAACTGAAATAAGTCACACAGAAAAAGAAACATCATACGATATCAGTAATACACGGAATGTCAACTTGGCTACACAGGAACTGAATTACAGAACAGAACAGGGTCTCAAATTTAGAAAACCAACTTATGCTTGTTTAAGGGTAAAGGTGAGTTGGGGTGCTGCATAAAACCAGAGATTGAAATGAGCACAGATAAAGTTCCTTAAGCCAAATATGGAATAGACAAGAGCTACTCCTTGCTCAACGAAATGGACTCAACACCGCATATTAAACGCCTAAGAATGTACCTGACTCTTAAGTATCTTAAAACCTATGGATTGCTATGTCTCTGAAACAGAATCAAGCATGTGTACAGGGACATAAACGCAGCAGTGATAGGATTGGAGAGGTTCGGTGAGCAAATGAAGAGCCTTTGAAGTCATATTGCATGGTACCCATTCCACGGGTTTCAACTACCCAGGTTTAAGGTATTCTTCCTTCAGCTAAAACATGCATGTGGAACCTAGAGTATGATCAACCATGTGATCGGGAGACGTGTTCAAATATGTCTCAGTTTTCGTACCCTGGTACTCGGGTGCAACATTCCAGACGCTTTACTAACACTCTCCCGACTTGGAGAGTCAGTCCCTTTAACCTCCTGTTTGGCCCAGTTTGCAATTTCTGCGGAAGATGAACAGGAATAGCGAGAACCAATGAGAGACTAGCTGGAGGTGTCTGGACGGGCAAATTTAACTCTCATTTCCCACCAGGAAGAGGAAATAACCAAAGGCTCAGCGTGCCGTGCCGGAACCAGATTAGGGCCTGAAGCCATCCTGCGGTGTTGCGGCCAGCTCACAAGAAAACGAGTTGAAGAAAGGAGCTCAGGGGCACTGTAATTCACAAACCTGCAGAGTTATAAATGACAACTATCGTCCAAAAATATACTGAAGTAAGGCTGCCAAGAGGACTTGAAAGCGGGGCAGAATTGCAGGAAACCGATTTCAGGAGGTAGACTGGAATTGCATTGAAAGCATAGGAAAAGAGGCAGAACGTCCACAATGATGCACTTGGCCAAAAAGGGCGTATGCGTTTTTTCCTGAATATATTCAGGAAAAAACGCATACGCCCTTTTTGGCCAACCAAGCAAGCTTGCAAAGGAAATCTGCACTACAATGAAGTCTCACTTCCCCCCGGTCAAAAGGGCCATCTGAAAAAAGTGTAAAATCCAGAAAGGCAGGACAGGCCATGGAGAACTGGGAGCCTTGTTATGCTGATGGGCGGGATGTAAACTGCCAACAGACACTCGGGAGAAGTGTATGGTGTTTCCTGAAACATCTAAAAAACAAAGCAACAGAGCCTAGGCCACTTCCACTTATGGTCCTATAGCTTAGGGAAATTAAAATCAAAAAGACACAGCCACCCCAATGTTTGGGACGCCTCTGTTTACAAGAACCTCGTTTACCGTACAAGTTCAATATCACAGAAAGTGAAAAATGGATAAAGAACTTGTGGTACTTACGTACAATGCAGTATCACTCAGCAGTGAAATCTATGTCATCAGGCCCGTAGCAGCACAATGAGTGGATTCAGGTACGATGATTCTAACTGAAATAAGTCACACAGAAAAAGAAACATCATAAGATATCAGTAATACACGGAATGTAAACTTGGCTACACAGGAACTGAATTACAGAACAGAACAGGGTCTCAAATTTAGAAAACCAACTTATGCTTGTTTAAGGGTAAAGGTGAGTTGGGGTGCTGCATAAAACCAGAGATTGAAATGAGCACAGATAAAGTTCCTTAAGCCAAATATGGAATAGACAAGAGCTACTCCTTGCTCAACGAAATGGACTCAACACCGCATATTAAACGCCTAAGAATGTACCTGACTCTTAAGTATCTTAAAACCTATGGATTGCTATGTCTCCGAAAGAGAATCAAGCACGTGTACAGGGACATAAACGCAGCAGTGATAGGATTGGAGAGGTTCGGTGAGCAAATGAAGACCCTTTGAAGTCATATTGCATGGTACCCATTCCACGGGTTTCAACTACCCAGGTTTAAGGTATTCTTCCTTCAGCTAAAACATGCATGTGGAACCTAGAGTATGATCAACCATGTGATCGGGAGACGTGTTCAAATATGTCTCAGTTTTCGTACCCTGGTACTCGGGTGCAACATTCCAGACGCTTTACTAACACTCTCCCGACTTGGAGAGTCAGTCCCTTTAACCTCCTGTTTGGCCCAGTTTGCAATTTCTGCGGAAGATGAACAGGAATAGCGAGAACCAATGAGAGACTAGCTGGAGGTGTCTGGACGGGCAAATTTAACTCTCATTTCCCACCAGGAAGAGGAAATAACCAAAGGCTCAGCGTGCCGTGCCGGAACCAGATTAGGGCCTGAAGCCATCCTGCGGTGTTGCGGCCAGCTCACAAGAAAGCGAGTTGAAGAAAGGAGCTCAGGGGCACTGTAATTCACAAACCTGCAGAGTTATAAATGACAACTATCGTCCAAAAATATACTGAAGTAAGGCTGCCAAGAGGACTTGAAAGCGGGGCAGAATTGCAGGAAACCGATTTCAGGAGGTAGACTGGAATTGCATTGAAAGCATAGGAAAAGAGGCAGAACGTCCACAATGATGCACTTGGCCAAAAAGGGCGTATGCGATTTTTCCTGAATATATTCAGGAAAAAACGCATACGCCCTTTTTGGCCAACCAAGCAAGCTTGCAAAGGAAATCTGCACTACAATGAAGTCTCACTTCCCCCCGGTCAAAAGGGCCATCTGAAAAAAGTGTAAAATCCAGAAAGGCAGGACAGGCCATGGAGAACTGGGAGCCTTGTTATGCTGATGGGCGGGATGTAAATTGCCAACAGACACTCGGGAGAAGTGTATGGTGTTTCCTGAAACATCTAAAAAACAAAGCAACAGAGCCTAGGGCACTTCCACTTATGGTCCTATAGCTTAGGGAAATTAAAATCAAAAAGATACAGCCACCCCAATGTTTGGGACGCCTCTGTTTACAAGAACCTCGTTTACCGTACAAGTTCAATATCACAGAAAGTGAAAAATGGATAAAGAACTTGTGGTACTTACGTACAATGCAGTATCACTCAGCAGTGAAATCTATGTCATCAGGCCCGTAGCAGCTCAATGAGTGGATTCAGGTACGATGATTCTAACTGAAATAAGTCACACAGAAAAAGAAACATCATACGATATCAGTAATACACGGAATGTCAACTTGGCTACACAGGAACTGAATTACAGAACAGAACAGGGTCTCAAATTTAGAAAACCAACTTATGCTTGTTTAAGGGTAAAGGTGAGTTGGGGTGCTGCATAAAACCAGAGATTGAAATGAGCACAGATAAAGTTCCTTAAGCCAAATATGGAATAGACAAGAGCTACTCCTTGCTCAACGAAATGGACTCAACACCGCATATTAAACGCCTAAGAATGTACCTGACTCTTAAGTATCTTAAAACCTATGGATTGCTATGTCTCTGAAACAGAATCAAGCATGTGTACAGGGACATAAACGCAGCAGTGATAGGATTGGAGAGGTTCGGTGAGCAAATGAAGAGCCTTTGAAGTCATATTGCATGGTACCCATTCCACGGGTTTCAACTACCCAGGTTTAAGGTATTCTTCCTTCAGCTAAAACATGCATGTGGAACCTAGAGTATGATCAACCATGTGATCGGGAGACGTGTTCAAATATGTCTCAGTTTTCGTACCCTGGTACTCGGGTGCAACATTCCAGACGCTTTACTAACACTCTCCCGACTTGGAGAGTCAGTCCCTTTAACCTCCTGTTTGGCCCAGTTTGCAATTTCTGCGGAAGATGAACAGGAATAGCGAGAACCAATGAGAGACTAGCTGGAGGTGTCTGGACGGGCAAATTTAACTCTCATTTCCCACCAGGAAGAGGAAATAACCAAAGGCTCAGCGTGCCGTGCCGGAACCAGATTAGGGCCTGAAGCCATCCTGCGGTGTTGCGGCCAGCTCACAAGAAAACGAGTTGAAGAAAGGAGCTCAGGGGCACTGTAATTCACAAACCTGCAGAGTTATAAATGACAACTATCGTCCAAAAATATACTGAAGTAAGGCTGCCAAGAGGACTTGAAAGCGGGGCAGAATTGCAGGAAACCGATTTCAGGAGGTAGACTGGAATTGCATTGAAAGCATAGGAAAAGAGGCAGAACGTCCACAATGATGCACTTGGCCAAAAAGGGCGTATGCGTTTTTTCCTGAATATATTCAGGAAAAAACGCATACGCCCTTTTTGGCCAACCAAGCAAGCTTGCAAAGGAAATCTGCACTACAATGAAGTCTCACTTCCCCCCGGTCAAAAGGGCCATCTGAAAAAAGTGTAAAATCCAGAAAGGCAGGACAGGCCATGGAGAACTGGGAGCCTTGTTATGCTGATGGGCGGGATGTAAACTGCCAACAGACACTCGGGAGAAGTGTATGGTGTTTCCTGAAACATCTAAAAAACAAAGCAACAGAGCCTAGGGCACTTCCACTTATGGTCCTATAGCTTAGGGAAATTAAAATCAAAAAGACACAGCCACCCCAATGTTTGGGACGCCTCTGTTTACAAGAACCTCGTTTACCGTACAAGTTCAATATCACAGAAAGTGAAAAATGGATAAAGAACTTGTGGTACTTACGTACAATGCAGTATCACTCAGCAGTGAAATCTATGTCATCAGGCCCGTAGCAGCACAATGAGTGGATTCAGGTACGATGATTCTAACTGAAATAAGTCACACAGAAAAAGAAACATCATAAGATATCAGTAATACACGGAATGTAAACTTGGCTACACAGGAACTGAATTACAGAACAGAACAGGGTCTCAAATTTAGAAAACCAACTTATGCTTGTTTAAGGGTAAAGGTGAGTTGGGGTGCTGCATAAAACCAGAGATTGAAATGAGCACAGATAAAGTTCCTTAAGCCAAATATGGAATAGACAAGAGCTACTCCTTGCTCAACGAAATGGACTCAACACCGCATATTAAACGCCTAAGAATGTACCTGACTCTTAAGTATCTTAAAACCTATGGATTGCTATGTCTCCGAAAGAGAATCAAGCACGTGTACAGGGACATAAACGCAGCAGTGATAGGATTGGAGAGGTTCGGTGAGCAAATGAAGACCCTTTGAAGTCATATTGCATGGTACCCATTCCACGGGTTTCAACTACCCAGGTTTAAGGTATTCTTCCTTCAGCTAAAACATGCATGTGGAACCTAGAGTATGATCAACCATGTGATCGGGAGACGTGTTCAAATATGTCTCAGTTTTCGTACCCTGGTACTCGGGTGCAACATTCCAGACGCTTTACTAACACTCTCCCGACTTGGAGAGTCAGTCCCTTTAACCTCCTGTTTGGCCCAGTTTGCAATTTCTGCGGAAGATGAACAGGAATAGCGAGAACCAATGAGAGACTAGCTGGAGGTGTCTGGACGGGCAAATTTAACTCTCATTTCCCACCAGGAAGAGGAAATAACCAAAGGCTCAGCGTGCCGTGCCGGAACAAGATTAGGGCCTGAAGCCATCCTGCGGTGTTGCGGCCAGCTCACAAGAAAGCGAGTTGAAGAAAGGAGCTCAGGGGCACTGTAATTCACAAACCTGCAGAGTTATAAATGACAACTATCGTCCAAAAATATACTGAAGTAAGGCTGCCAAGAGGACTTGAAAGCGGGGCAGAATTGCAGGAAACCGATTTCAGGAGGTAGACTGGAATTGCATTGAAAGCATAGGAAAAGAGGCAGAACGTCCACAATGATGCACTTGGCCAAAAAGGGCGTATGCGATTTTTCCTGAATATATTCAGGAAAAAACGCATACGCCCTTTTTGGCCAACCAAGCAAGCTTGCAAAGGAAATCTGCACTACAATGAAGTCTCACTTCCCCCCGGTCAAAAGGGCCATCTGAAAAAAGTGTAAAATCCAGAAAGGCAGGACAGGCCATGGAGAACTGGGAGCCTTGTTATGCTGATGGGCGGGATGTAAATTGCCAACAGACACTCGGGAGAAGTGTATGGTGTTTCCTGAAACATCTAAAAAACAAAGCAACAGAGCCTAGGGCACTTCCACTTATGGTCCTATAGCTTAGGGAAATTAAAATCAAAAAGATACAGCCACCCCAATGTTTGGGACGCCTCTGTTTACAAGAACCTCGTTTACCGTACAAGTTCAATATCACAGAAAGTGAAAAATGGATAAAGAACTTGTGGTACTTACGTACAATGCAGTATCACTCAGCAGTGAAATCTATGTCATCAGGCCCGTAGCAGCTCAATGAGTGGATTCAGGTACGATGATTCTAACTGAAATAAGTCACACAGAAAAAGAAACATCATACGATATCAGTAATACACGGAATGTCAACTTGGCTACACAGGAACTGAATTACAGAACAGAACAGGGTCTCAAATTTAGAAAACCAACTTATGCTTGTTTAAGGGTAAACGTGAGTTGGGGTGCTGCATAAAACCAGAGATTGAAATGAGCACAGATAAAGTTCCTTAAGCCAAATATGGAATAGACAAGAGCTACTCCTTGCTCAACGAAATGGACTCAACACCGCATATTAAACGCCTAAGAATGTACCTGACTCTTAAGTATCTTAAAACCTATGGATTGCTATGTCTCTGAAACAGAATCAAGCATGTGTACAGGGACATAAACGCAGCAGTGATAGGATTGGAGAGGTTCGGTGAGCAAATGAAGAGCCTTTGAAGTCATATTGCATGGTACCCATTCCACGGGTTTCAACTACCCAGGTTTAAGGTATTCTTCCTTCAGCTAAAACATGCATGTGGAACCTAGAGTATGATCAACCATGTGATCGGGAGACGTGTTCAAATATGTCTCAGTTTTCGTACCCTGGTACTCGGGTGCAACATTCCAGACGCTTTACTAACACTCTCCCGACTTGGAGAGTCAGTCCCTTTAACCTCCTGTTTGGCCCAGTTTGCAATTTCTGCGGAAGATGAACAGGAATAGCGAGAACCAATGAGAGACTAGCTGGAGGTGTCTGGACGGGCAAATTTAACTCTCATTTCCCACCAGGAAGAGGAAATAACCAAAGGCTCAGCGTGCCGTGCCGGAACCAGATTAGGGCCTGAAGCCATCCTGCGGTGTTGCGGCCAGCTCACAAGAAAACGAGTTGAAGAAAGGAGCTCAGGGGCACTGTAATTCACAAACCTGCAGAGTTATAAATGACAACTATCGTCCAAAAATATACTGAAGTAAGGCTGCCAAGAGGACTTGAAAGCGGGGCAGAATTGCAGGAAACCGATTTCAGGAGGTAGACTGGAATTGCATTGAAAGCATAGGAAAAGAGGCAGAACGTCCACAATGATGCACTTGGCCAAAAAGGGCGTATGCGTTTTTTCCTGAATATATTCAGGAAAAAACGCATACGCCCTTTTTGGCCAACCAAGCAAGCTTGCAAAGGAAATCTGCACTACAATGAAGTCTCACTTCCCCCCGGTCAAAAGGGCCATCTGAAAAAAGTGTAAAATCCAGAAAGGCAGGACAGGCCATGGAGAACTGGGAGCCTTGTTATGCTGATGGGCGGGATGTAAACTGCCAACAGACACTCGGGAGAAGTGTATGGTGTTTCCTGAAACATCTAAAAAACAAAGCAACAGAGCCTAGGCCACTTCCACTTATGGTCCTATAGCTTAGGGAAATTAAAATCAAAAAGACACAGCCACCCCAATGTTTGGGACGCCTCTGTTTACAAGAACCTCGTTTACCGTACAAGTTCAATATCACAGAAAGTGAAAAATGGATAAAGAACTTGTGGTACTTACGTACAATGCAGTATCACTCAGCAGTGAAATCTATGTCATCAGGCCCGTAGCAGTACAATGAGTGGATTCAGGTACGATGATTCTAACTGAAATAAGTCACACAGAAAAAGAAACATCATAAGATATCAGTAATACACGGAATGTAAACTTGGCTACACAGGAACTGAATTACAGAACAGAACAGGGTCTCAAATTTAGAAAACCAACTTATGCTTGTTTAAGGGTAAAGGTGAGTTGGGGTGCTGCATAAAACCAGAGATTGAAATGAGCACAGATAAAGTTCCTTAAGCCAAATATGGAATAGACAAGAGCTACTCCTTGCTCAACGAAATGGACTCAACACCGCATATTAAACGCCTAAGAATGTACCTGACTCTTAAGTATCTTAAAACCTATGGATTGCTATGTCTCCGAAAGAGAATCAAGCACGTGTACAGGGACATAAACGCAGCAGTGATAGGATTGGAGAGGTTCGGTGAGCAAATGAAGACCCTTTGAAGTCATATTGCATGGTACCCATTCCACGGGTTTCAACTACCCAGGTTTAAGGTATTCTTCCTTCAGCTAAAACATGCATGTGGAACCTAGAGTATGATCAACCATGTGATCGGGAGACGTGTTCAAATATGTCTCAGTTTTCGTACCCTGGTACTCGGGTGCAACATTCCAGACGCTTTACTAACACTCTCCCGACTTGGAGAGTCAGTCCCTTTAACCTCCTGTTTGGCCCAGTTTGCAATTTCTGCGGAAGATGAACAGGAATAGCGAGAACCAATGAGAGACTAGCTGGAGGTGTCTGGACGGGCAAATTTAACTCTCATTTCCCACCAGGAAGAGGAAATAACCAAAGGCTCAGCGTGCCGTGCCGGAACCAGATTAGGGCCTGAAGCCATCCTGCGGTGTTGCGGCCAGCTCACAAGAAAACGAGTTGAAGAAAGGAGCTCAGGGGCACTGTAATTCACAAACCTGCAGAGTTATAAATGACAACTATCGTCCAAAAATATACTGAAGTAAGGCTGCCAAGAGGACTTGAAAGCGGGGCAGAATTGCAGGAAACCGATTTCAGGAGGTAGACTGGAATTGCATTGAAAGCATAGGAAAAGAGGCAGAACGTCCACAATGATGCACTTGGCCAAAAAGGGCGTATGCGTTTTTTCCTGAATATATTCAGGAAAAAACGCATACGCCCTTTTTGGCCAACCAAGCAAGCTTGCAAAGGAAATCTGCACTACAATGAAGTCTCACTTCCCCCCGGTCAAAAGGGCCATCTGAAAAAAGTGTAAAATCCAGAAAGGCAGGACAGGCCATGGAGAACTGGGAGCCTTGTTATGCTGATGGGCGGGATGTAAACTGCCAACAGACACTCGGGAGAAGTGTATGGTGTTTCCTGAAACATCTAAAAAACAAAGCAACAGAGCCTAGGGCACTTCCACTTATGGTCCTATAGCTTAGGGAAATTAAAATCAAAAAGACACAGCCACCCCAATGTTTGGGACGCCTCTGTTTACAAGAACCTCATTTACCGTACAAGTTCAATATCACAGAAAGTGAAAAATGGATAAAGAACTTGTGGTACTTACGTACAATGCAGTATCACTCAGCAGTGAAATCTATGTCATCAGGCCCGTAGCAGCACAATGAGTGGATTCAGGTACGATGATTCTAACTGAAATAAGTCACACAGAAAAAGAAACATCATAAGATATCAGTAATACACGGAATGTAAACTTGGCTACACAGGAACTGAATTACAGAACAGAACAGGGTCTCAAATTTAGAAAACCAACTTATGCTTGTTTAAGGGTAAAGGTGAGTTGGGGTGCTGCATAAAACCAGAGATTGAAATGAGCACAGATAAAGTTCCTTAAGCCAAATATGGAATAGACAAGAGCTACTCCTTGCTCAACGAAATGGACTCAACACCGCATATTAAACGCCTAAGAATGTACCTGACTCTTAAGTATCTTAAAACCTATGGATTGCTATGTCTCCGAAAGAGAATCAAGCATGTGTACAGGGACATAAACGCAGCAGTGATAGGATTGGAGAGGTTCGGTGAGCAAATGAAGACCCTTTGAAGTCATATTGCATGGTACCCATTCCACGGGTTTCAACTACCCAGGTTTAAGGTATTCTTCCTTCAGCTAAAACATGCATGTGGAACCTAGAGTATGATCAACCATGTGATCGGGAGACGTGTTCAAATATGTCTCAGTTTTCGTACCCTGGTACTCGGGTGCAACATTCCAGACGCTTTATTAACACTCTCCCGACTTGGAGAGTCAGTCCCTTTAACCTCCTGTTTGGCCCAGTTTGCAATTTCTGCGGAAGATGAACAGGAATAGCGAGAACCAATGAGAGACTAGCTGGAGGTGTCTGGACGGGCAAATTTAACTCTCATTTCCCACCAGGAAGAGGAAATAACCAAAGGCTCAGCGTGCCGTGCCGGAACCAGATTAGGGCCTGAAGCCATCCTGCGGTGTTGCGGCCAGCTCACAAGAAAACGAGTTGAAGAAAGGAGCTCAGGGGCACTGTAATTCACAAACCTGCAGAGTTATAAATGACAACTATCGTCCAAAAATATACTGAAGTAAGGCTGCCAAGAGGACTTGAAAGCGGGGCAGAATTGCAGGAAACCGATTTCAGGAGGTAGACTGGAATTGCATTGAAAGCATAGGAAAAGAGGCAGAACGTCCACAATGATGCACTTGGCCAAAAAGGGCGTATGCGTTTTTTCCTGAATATATTCAGGAAAAAACGCATACGCCCTTTTTGGCCAACCAAGCAAGCTTGCAAAGGAAATCTGCACTACAATGAAGTCTCACTTCCCCCCGGTCAAAAGGGCCATCTGAAAAAAGTGTAAAATCCAGAAAGGCAGGACAGGCCATGGAGAACTGGGAGCCTTGTTATGCTGATGGGCGGGATGTAAACTGCCAACAGACACTCGGGAGAAGTGTATGGTGTTTCCTGAAACATCTAAAAAACAAAGCAACAGAGCCTAGGGCACTTCCACTTATGGTCCTATAGCTTAGGGAAATTAAAATCAAAAAGACACAGCCACCCCAATGTTTGGGACGCCTCTGTTTACAAGAACCTCGTTTACCGTACAAGTTCAATATCACAGAAAGTGAAAAATGGATAAAGAACTTGTGGTACTTACGTACAATGCAGTATCACTCAGCAGTGAAATCTATGCCATCAGGCCCGTAGCAGCACAATGAGTGGATTCAGGTACGATGATTCTAACTGAAATAAGTCACACAGAAAAAGAAACATCATAAGATATCAGTAATACACGGAATGTCAACTTGGCTACACAGGAACTGAATTACAGAACAGAACAGGGTCTCAAATTTAGAAAACCAACTTATGCTTGTTTAAGGGTAAAGGTGAGTTGGGGTGCTGCATAAAACCAGAGATTGAAATGAGCACAGATAAAGTTCCTTAAGCCAAATATGGAATAGACAAGAGCTACTCCTTGCTCAATGAAATGGACTCAACACCGCATATTAAACGCCTAAGAATGTACCTGACTCTTAAGTATCTTAAAACGTATGGATTGCTATGTCTCCGAAAGAGAATCAAGCATGTGTACAGGGACATAAACGCAGCAGTGATAGGATTGGAGAGGTTCGGTGAGCAAATGAAGACCCTTTGAAGTCATATTGCATGGTACCCATTCCACGGGTTTCAACTACCCAGGTTTAAGGTATTCTTCCTTCAGCTAAAACATGCATGTGGAACCTAGAGTATGATCAACCATGTGATCGGGAGACGTGTTCAAATATGTCTCAGTTTTCGTACCCTGGTACTCGGGTGCAACATTCCAGACGCTTTACTAACACTCTCCCGACTTGGAGAGTCAGTCCCTTTAACCTCCTGTTTGGCCCAGTTTGCAATTTCTGCGGAAGATGAACAGGAATAGCGAGAACCAATGAGAGACTAGCTGGAGGTGTCTGGACGGGCAAATTTAACTCTCATTTCCCACCAGGAAGAGGAAATAACCAAAGGCTCAGCGTGCCGTGCCAGAACCAGATTAGGGCCTGAAGCCATCCTGCGGTGTTGCGGCCAGCTCACAAGAAAACGAGTTGAAGAAAGGAGCTCAGGGGCACTGTAATTCACAAACCTGCAGAGTTATAAATGACAACTATCGTCCAAAAATATACTGAAGTAAGGCTGCCAAGAGGACTTGAAAGCGGGGCAGAATTGCAGGAAACCGATTTCAGGAGGTAGACTGGAATTGCATTGAAAGCATAGGAAAAGAGGCAGAACGTCCACAATGATGCACTTGGCCAAAAAGGGCGTATGCGTTTTTTCCTGAATATATTCAGGAAAAAACGCATACGCCCTTTTTGGCCAACCAAGCAAGCTTGCAAAGGAAATCTGCACTACAATGAAGTCTCACTTCCCCCCGGTCAAAAGGGCCATCTGAAAAAAGTGTAAAATCCAGAAAGGCAGGACAGGCCATGGAGAACTGGGAGCCTTGTTATGCTGATGGGCGGGATGTAAACTGCCAACAGACACTCGGGAGAAGTGTATGGTGTTTCCTGAAACATCTAAAAAACAAAGCAACAGAGCCTAGGGCACTTCCACTTATGGTCCTATAGCTTAGGGAAATTAAAATCAAAAAGACACAGCCACCCCAAAGTTTGGGACGCCTCTGTTTACAAGAACCTCGTTTACCGTACAAGTTCAATATCACAGAAAGTGAAAAATGGATAAAGAACTTGTGGTACTTACGTACAATGCAGTATCACTCAGCAGTGAAATCTATGTCATCAGGCCCGTAGCAGCACAATGAGTGGATTCAGGTACGATGATTCTAACTGAAATAAGTCACACAGAAAAAGAAACATCATAAGATATCAGTAATACACGGAATGTAAACTTGGCTACACAGGAACTGAATTACAGAACAGAACAGGGTCTCAAATTTAGAAAACCAACTTATGCTTGTTTAAGGGTAAAGGTGAGTTGGGGTGCTGCATAAAACCAGAGATTGAAATGAGCACAGATAAAGTTCCTTAAGCCAAATATGGAATAGACAAGAGCTACTCCTTGCTCAACGAAATGGACTCAACACCGCATATTAAACGCCTAAGAATGTACCTGACTCTTAAGTATCTTAAAACCTATGGATTGCTATGTCTCCGAAAGAGAATCAAGCATGTGTACAGGGACATAAACGCAGCAGTGATAGGATTGGAGAGGTTCGGTGAGCAAATGAAGACCCTTTGAAGTCATATTGCATGGTACCCATTCCACGGGTTTCAACTACCCAGGTTTAAGGTATTCTTCCTTCAGCTAAAACATGCATGTGGAACCTAGAGTATGATCAACCATGTGATCGGGAGACGTGTTCAAATATGTCTCAGTTTTCGTACCCTGGTACTCGGGTGCAACATTCCAGACGCTTTACTAACACTCTCCCGACTTGGAGAGTCAGTCCCTTTAACCTCCTGTTTGGCCCAGTTTGCAATTTCTGCGGAAGATGAACAGGAATAGCGAGAACCAATGAGAGACTAGCTGGAGGTGTCTGGACGGGCAAATTTAACTCTCATTTCCCACCAGGAAGAGGAAATAACCAAAGGCTCAGCGTGCCGTGCCGGAACCAGATTAGGGCCTGAAGCCATCCTGCGGTGTTGCGGCCAGCTCACAAGAAAACGAGTTGAAGAAAGGAGCTCAGGGGCACTGTAATTCACAAACCTGCAGAGTTATAAATGACAACTATCGTCCAAAAATATACTGAAGTAAGGCTGCCAAGAGGACTTGAAAGCGGGGCAGAATTGCAGGAAACCGATTTCAGGAGGTAGACTGGAATTGCATTGAAAGCATAGGAAAAGAGGCAGAACGTCCACAATGATGCACTTGGCCAAAAAGGGCGTATGCGTTTTTTCCTGAATATATTCAGGAAAAAACGCATACGCCCTTTTTGGCCAACCAAGCAAGCTTGCAAAGGAAATCTGCACTACAATGAAGTCTCACTTCCCCCCGGTCAAAAGGGCCATCTGAAAAAAGTGTAAAATCCAGAAAGGCAGGACAGGCCATGGAGAACTGGGAGCCTTGTTATGCTGATGGGCGGGATGTAAACTGCCAACAAACACTCGGGAGAAGTGTATGGTGTTTCCTGAAACATCTAAAAAACAAAGCAACAGAGCCTAGGCCACTTCCACTTATGGTCCTATAGCTTAGGGAAATTAAAATCAAAAAGACACAGCCACCCCAATGTTTGGGACGCCTCTGTTTACAAGAACCTCGTTTACCGTACAAGTTCAATATCACAGAAAGTGAAAAATGGATAAAGAACTTGTGGTACTTACGTACAATGCAGTATCACTCAGCAGTGAAATCTATGCCATCAGGCCCGTAGCAGCACAATGAGTGGATTCAGGTACGATGATTCTAACTGAAATAAGTCACACAGAAAAAGAAACATCATAAGATATCTGTAATACACGGAATGTAAACTTGGCTACACAGGAACTGAATTACAGAACAGAACAGGGTCTCAAATTTAGAAAACCAACTTATGCTTGTTTAAGGGTAAAGGTGAGCTGGGGTGCTGCGTAAAACCAGAGATTGAAATGAGCACAGATAAAGTTCCTTAAGCCAAATATGGAATAGACAAGAGCTACTCCTTGCTCAACGAAATGGACTCAACACCGCATATTAAACGCCTAAGAATGTACCTGACTCTTAAGTATCTTAAAACCTATGGATTGCTATGTCTCTGAAAGAGAATCAAGCATGTGTACAGGGACATAAACGCAGCAGTGATAGGATTGGAGAGGTTCGGTGAGCAAATGAAGACCCTTTGAAGTCATATTGCATGGTACCCATTCCACGGGTTTCAACTACCCAGGTTTAAGGTATTCTTCCTTCAGCTAAAACATGCATGTGGAACCTAGAGTATGATCAACCATGTGATCGGGAGACGTGTTCAAATATGTCTCAGTTTTCGTACCCTGGTACTCGGGTGCAACATTCCAGACGCTTTACTAACACTCTCCCCACTTGGAGAGTCAGCGCCTTTAACCTCCTGTTTGGCCCAGTTTGCAATTTCTGCGGAAGATGAACAGGAATAGCGAGAACCAATGAGAGACTAGCTGGAGGTGTCTGGACGGGCAAATTTAACTCTCATTTCCCACCAGGAAGAGGAAATAACCAAAGGCTCAGCGTGCCGTGCCGGAACCAGATTAGGGCCTGAAGCCATCCTGCTGTGTTGCGGCCAGCTCACAAGAAAACGAGTTGAAGAAAGGAGCTCAGGGGCACTGTAATTCACAAACCTGCAGAGTTATAAATGACAACTATCGTCCAAAAATATACTGAAGTAAGGCTGCCAAGAGGACTTGAAAGCGGGGCAGAATTGCAGGAAACCGATTTCAGGAGGTAGACTGGAATTGCATTGAAAGCATAGGAAAAGAGGCAGAACGTCCACAATGATGCACTTGGCCAAAAAGGGCGTATGCGTTTTTTCCTGAATATATTCAGGAAATATATTCAGGATATATATATAAATATATTCAGGAAAAAACGCATACGCCCTTTTTGGCCAACCAAGCAAGCTTTCAAAGGAAATCTGCACTACAATGAAGTCTCACTTCCCCCCGGTCAAAAGGGCCATCTGAAAAAAGTGTAAAATCCAGAAAGGCAGGACAGGCCATGGAGAACTGGGAGCCTTGTTATGCTGATGGGCGGGATGTAAACTGCCAACAGACACTCGGGAGAAGTGTATGGTGTTTCCTGAAACATCTAAAAAACAAAGCAACAGAGCCTAGGGCACTTCCACTTATGGTCCTATAGCTTAGGGAAATTAAAATCAAAAAGACACAGCCACCCCAATGTTTGGGACGCCTCTGTTTACAAGAACCTCGTTTACCGTACAAGTTCAATATCACAGAAAGTGAAAAATGGATAAAGAACTTGTGGTACTTACGTACAATGCAGTATCACTCAGCAGTGAAATCTATGTCATCAGGCCCGTAGCAGCACAATGAGTGGATTCAGGTACGATGATTCTAACTGAAATAAGTCACACAGAAAAAGAAACATCATACGATATCAGTAATACACGGAATGTCAACTTGGCTACACAGGAACTGAATTACAGAACAGAACAGGGTCTCAAATTTAGAAAACCAACTTATGCTTGTTTAAGGGTAAAGGTGAGTTGGGGTGCTGCATAAAACCAGAGATTGAAATGAGCACAGATAAAGTTCCTTAAGCAAAATATGGAATACACAAGAGCTACTCCTTGCTCAACGAAATGGACTCAACACCGCATATTAAACGCCTAAGAATGTACCTGACTCTTAAGTATCTTAAAACCTATGGATTGCTATGTCTCCGAAAGAGAATCAAGCATGTGTACAGGGACATAAACGCAGCAGTGATAGGATTGGAGAGGTTCAGTGAGCAAATGAAGACCCTTTGAAGTCATATTGCATGGTACCCATTCCACGGGTTTCAACTACCCAGGTTTAAGGTATTCTTCCTTCAGCTAAAACATGCATGTGGAACCTAGAGTATGATCAACCATGTGATCGGGAGACGTGTTCAAATATGTCTCAGTTTTCGTACCCTGGTACTCGGGTGCAACATTCCAGACGCTTTACTAACACTCTCCCGACTTGGAGAGTCAGTCCCTTTAACCTCCTGTTTGGCCCAGTTTGCAATTTCTGCGGAAGATGAACAGGAATAGCGAGAACCAATGAGAGACTAGCTGGAGGTGTCTGGACGGGCAAATTTAACTCTCATTTCCCACCAGGAAGAGGAAATAACCAAAGGCTCAGCGTGCCGTGCCGGAACCAGATTAGGGCCTGAAGCCATCCTGCGGTGTTGCGGCCAGCTCACAAGAAAACGAGTTGAAGAAAGGAGCTCAGGGGCACTGTAATTCACAAACCTGCAGAGTTATAAATGACAACTATCGTCCAAAAATATACTGAAGTAAGGCTGCCAAGAGGACTTGAAAGCGGGGCAGAATTGCAGGAAACCGATTTCAGGAGGTAGACTGGAATTGCATTGAAAGCATAGGAAAAGAGGCAGAACGTCCACAATGATGCACTTGGCCAAAAAGGGCGTATACGTTTTTTCCTGAATATATTCAGGAAAAAACGCATACGCCCTTTTTGGCCAACCAAGCAAGCTTGCAAAGGAAATCTGCACTACAATGAAGTCTCACTTCCCCCCGGTCAAAAGGGCCATCTGAAAAAAGTGTAAAATCCAGAAAGGCAGGACAGGCCATGGAGAACTGGGAGCCTTGTTATGCTGATGGGCGGGATGTAAACTGCCAACAGACACTCGGGAGAAGTGTATGGTGTTTCCTGAAACATCTAAAAAACAAAGCAACAGAGCCTAGGGCACTTCCACTTATGGTCCTATAGCTTAGGGAAATTAAAATCAAAAAGACACAGCCACCCCAATGTTTGGGACGCCTCTGTTTACAAGAACCTCGTTTACCGTACAAGTTCAATATCACAGAAAGTGAAAAATGGATAAAGAACTTGTGGTACTTACGTACAATGCAGTATCACTCAGCAGTGAAATCTATGTCATCAGGCCCGTAGCAGCACAATGAGTGGATTCAGGTACGATGATTCTAACTGAAATAAGTCACACAGAAAAAGAAACATCATAAGATATCAGTAATACACGGAATGTAAACTTGGCTACACAGGAACTGAATTACAGAACAGAACAGGGTCTCAAATTTAGAAAACCAACTTATGCTTGTTTAAGGGTAAAGGTGAGTTGGGGTGCTGCATAAAACCAGAGATTGAAATGAGCACAGATAAAGTTCCTTAAGCCAAATATGGAATAGACAAGAGCTACTCCTTGCTCAACGAAATGGACTCAACACCGCATATTAAACGCCTAAGAATGTACCTGACTCTTAAGTATCTTAAAACCTATGGATTGCTATGTCTCCGAAAGAGAATCAAGCACGTGTACAGGGACATAAACGCAGCAGTGATAGGATTGGAGAGGTTCGGTGAGCAAATGAAGACCCTTTGAAGTCATATTGCATGGTACCCATTCCACGGGTTTCAACTACCCAGGTTTAAGGTATTCTTCCTTCAGCTAAAACATGCATGTGGAACCTAGAGTATGATCAACCATGTGATCGGGAGACGTGTTCAAATATGTCTCAGTTTTCGTACCCTGGTACTCGGGTGCAACATTCCAGACGCTTTACTAACACTCTCCCGACTTGGAGAGTCAGTCCCTTTAACCTCCTGTTTGGCCCAGTTTGCAATTTCTGCGGAAGATGAACAGGAATAGCGAGAACCAATGAGAGACTAGCTGGAGGTGTCTGGACGGGCAAATTTAACTCTCATTTCCCACCAGGAAGAGGAAATAACCAAAGGCTCAGCGTGCCGTGCCGGAACCAGATTAGGGCCTGAAGCCATCCTGCGGTGTTGCGGCCAGCTCACAAGAAAACGAGTTGAAGAAAGGAGCTCAGGGGCACTGTAATTCACAAACCTGCAGAGTTATAAATGACAACTATCGTCCAAAAATATACTGAAGTAAGGCTGCCAAGAGGACTTGAAAGCGGGGCAGAATTGCAGGAAACCGATTTCAGGAGGTAGACTGGAATTGCATTGAAAGCATAGGAAAAGAGGCAGAACGTCCACAATGATGCACTTGGCCAAAAAGGGCATATGCGTTTTTTCCTGAATATATTCAGGAAAAAACGCATACGCCCTTTTTGGCCAACCAAGCAAGCTTGCAAAGGAAATCTGCACTACAATGAAGTCTCACTTCCCCCCGGTCAAAAGGGCCATCTGAAAAAAGTGTAAAATCCAGAAAGGCAGGACAGGCCATGGAGAACTGGGAGCCTTGTTATGCTGATGGGCGGGATTTAAACTGCCAACAGACACTCGGGAGAAGTGTATGGTGTTTCCTGAAACATCTAAAAAACAAAGCAACAGAGCCTAGGGCACTTCCACTTATGGTCCTATAGCTTAGGGAAATTAAAATCAAAAAGACACAGCCACCCCAATGTTTGGGACGCCTCTGTTTACAAGAACCTCGTTTACCGTACAAGTTCAATATCACAGAAAGTGAAAAATGGATAAAGAACTTGTGGTACTTACGTACAATGCAGTATCACTCAGCAGTGAAATCTATGCCATCAGGCCCGTAGCAGCACAATGAGTGGATTCAGGTACGATGATTCTAACTGAAATAAGTCACACAGAAAAAGAAACATCATAAGATATCAGTAATACACGGAATGTAAACTTGGCTACACAGGAACTGAATTACAGAACAGAACAGGGTCTCAAATTTAGAAAACCAACTTATGCTTGTTTAAGGGTAAAGGTGAGTTGGGGTGCTGCATAAAACCAGAGATTGAAATGAGCACAGATAAAGTTCCTTAAGCCAAATATGGAATAGACAAGAGCTACTCCTTTCTCAACGAAATGGACTCAACACCGCATATTAAACGCCTAAGAATGTACCTGACTCTTAAGTATCTTAAAACGTATGGATTGCTATGTCTCCGAAAGAGAATCAAGCATGTGTACAGGGACATAAACGCAGCAGTGATAGGATTGGAGAGGTTCGGTGAGCAAATGAAGACCCTTTGAAGTCATATTGCATGGTACCCATTCCACGGGTTTCAACTACCCAGGTTTAAGGTATTCTTCCTTCAGCTAAAACATGCATGTGGAACCTAGAGTATGATCAACCATGTGATCGGGAGACGTGTTCAAATATGTCTCAGTTTTCGTACCCTGGTACTCGGGTGCAACATTCCAGACGCTTTACTAACACTCTCCCGACTTGGAGAGTCAGTCCCTTTAACCTCCTGTTTGGCCCAGTTTGCAATTTCTGCGGAAGATGAACAGGAATAGCGAGAACCAATGAGAGACTAGCTGGAGGTGTCTGGACGGGCAAATTTAACTCTCATTTCCCACCAGGAAGAGGAAATAACCAAAGGCTCAGCGTGCCGTGCCGGAACCAGATTAGGGCCTGAAGCCATCCTGCGGTGTTGCGGCCAGCTCACAAGAAAACGAGTTGAAGAAAGGAGCTCAGGGGCACTGTAATTCACAAACCTGCAGAGTTATAAATGACAACTATCGTCCAAAAATATACTGAAGTAAGGCTGCCAAGAGGACTTGAAAGCGGGGCAGAATTGCAGGAAACCGATTTCAGGAGGTAGACTGGAATTGCATTGAAAGCATAGGAAAAGAGGCAGAACGTCCACAATGATGCACTTGGCCAAAAAGGGCGTATGCGTTTTTTCCTGAATATATTCAGGAAAAAACGCATACGCCCTTTTTGGCCAACCAAGCAAGCTTGCAAAGGAAATCTGCACTACAATGAAGTCTCACTTCCCCCCGGTCAAAAGGGCCATCTGAAAAAAGTGTAAAATCCAGAAAGGCAGGACAGGCCATGGAGAACTGGGAGCCTTGTTATGCTGATGGGCGGGATGTAAATTGCCAACAGACACTCGGGAGAAGTGTATGGTGTTTCCTGAAACATCTAAAAAACAAAGCAACAGAGCCTAGGGCACTTCCACTTATGGTCCTATAGCTTAGGGAAATTAATTCAAAAAGACACAGCCACCCCAATGTTTGGGACGCCTCTGTTTACAAGAACCTCGTTTACCGTACAAGTTCAATATCACAGAAAGTGAAAAATGGATAAAGAACTTGTGGTACTTACGTACAATGCAGTATCACTCAGCAGTGAAATCTATGCCATCAGGCCCGTAGCAGCACAATGAGTGGATTCAGGTACGATGATTCTAACTGAAATAAGTCACACAGAAAAAGAAACATCATAAGATATCAGTAATACACGGAATGTAAACTTGGCTACACAGGAACTGAATTACAGAACAGAACAGGGTCTCAAATTTAGAAAACCAACTTATGCTTGTTTAAGGGTAAAGGTGAGTTGGGGTGCTGCATAAAACCAGAGATTGAAATGAGCACAGATAAAGTTCCTTAAGCCAAATATGGAATAGACAAGAGCTACTCCTTTCTCAACGAAATGGACTCAACACCGCATATTAAACGCCTAAGAATGTACCTGACTCTTAAGTATCTTAAAACGTATGGATTGCTATGTCTCCGAAAGAGAATCAAGCATGTATACAGGGACATAAACGCAGCAGTGATAGGATTGGAGAGGTTCGGTGAGCAAATGAAGACCCTTTGAAGTCATATTGCATGGTACCCATTCCACGGGTTTCAACTACCCAGGTTTAAGGTATTCTTCCTTCAGCTAAAACATGCATGTGGAACCTAGAGTATGATCAACCATGTGATCGGGAGACGTGTTCAAATATGTCTCAGTTTTCGTACCCTGGTACTCGGGTGCAACATTCCAGACGCTTTACTAACACTCTCCCGACTTGGAGAGTCAGTCCCTTTAACCTCCTGTTTGGCCCAGTTTGCAATTTCTGCGGAAGATGAACAGGAATAGCGAGAACCAATGAGAGACTAGCTGGAGGTGTCTGGACGGGCAAATTTAACTCTCATTTCCCACCAGGAAGAGGAAATAACCAAAGGCTCAGCGTGCCGTGCCGGAACCAGATTAGGGCCTGAAGCCATCCTGCGGTGTTGCGGCCAGCTCACAAGAAAACGAGTTGAAGAAAGGAGCTCAGGGGCACTGTAATTCACAAACCTGCAGAGTTATAAATGACAACTATCGTCCAAAAATATACTGAAGTAAGGCTGCCAAGAGGACTTGAAAGCGGGGCAGAATTGCAGGAAACCGATTTCAGGAGGTAGACTGGAATTGCATTGAAAGCATAGGAAAAGAGGCAGAACGTCCACAATGATGCACTTGGCCAAAAAGGGTGTATGCGTTTTTTCCTGAATATATTCAGGAAAAAACGCATACGCCCTTTTTGGCCAACCAAGCAAGCTTGCAAAGGAAATCTGCACTACAATGAAGTCTCACTTCCCCCCGGTCAAAAGGGCCATCTGAAAAAAGTGTAAAATCCAGAAAGGCAGGACAGGCCATGGAGAACTGGGAGCCTTGTTATGCTGATGGGCGGGATGTAAATTGCCAACAGACACTCGGGAGAAGTGTATGGTGTTTCCTGAAACATCTAAAAAACAAAGCAACAGAGCCTAGGGCACTTCCACTTATGGTCCTATAGCTTAGGGAAATTAAAATCAAAAAGACACAGCCACCCCAATGTTTGGGACGCCTCCGTTTACAAGAACCTCGTTTACCGTACAAGTTCAATATCACAGAAAGTGAAAAATGGATAAAGAACTTGTGGTACTTACGTACAATGCAGTATCACTCAGCAGTGAAATCTATGTCATCAGGCCCGTAGCAGCACAATGAGTGGATTCAGGTACGATGATTCTAACTGAAATAAGTCACACAGAAAGAGAAACATCATAAGATATCAGTAATACACGGAATGTAAACTTGGCTACACAGGAACTGAATTACAGAACAGAACAGGGTCTCAAATTTAGAAAACCAACTTATGCTTGTTTAAGGGTAAAGGTGAGTTGGGGTGCTGCATAAAACCAGAGATTGAAATGAGCACAGATAAAGTTCCTTAAGCCAAATATGGAATAGACAAGAGCTACTCCTTGCTCAACGAAATGGACTCAACACCGCATATTAAACGCCTAAGAATGTACCTGACTCTTAAGTATCTTAAAACCTATGGATTGCTATGTCTCCGAAAGAGAATCAAGCATGTGTACAGGGACATAAACGCAGCAGTGATAGGATTGGAGAGGTTCGGTGAGCAAATGAAGACCCTTTGAAGTCATATTGCATGGTACCCATTCCACGGGTTTCAACTACCCAGGCTTAAGGTATTCTTCCTTCAGCTAAAACATGCATGTGGAACCTAGAGTATGATCAACCATGTGATCGGGAGACGTGTTCAAATATGTCTCAGTTTTCGTACCCTGGTACTCGGGTGCAACATTCCAGACGCTTTGCTAACACTCTCCCGACTTGGAGAGTCAGCGCCTTTAACCTCCTGTTTGGCCCAGTTTGCAATTTCTGCGGAAGATGAACAGGAATAGCGAGAACCAATGAGAGACTAGCTGGAGGTGTCTGGACGGGCAAATTTAACTCTCATTTCCCACCAGGAAGAGGAAATAACCAAAGGCTCAGCGTGCCGTGTCGGAACCAGATTAGGGCCTGAAGCCATCCTGCGGTGTTGCGGCCAGCTCACAAGAAAACGAGTTGAAGAAAGGAGCTCAGGGGCACTGTAATTCACAAACCTGCAGAGTTATAAATGACAACTATCGTCCAAAAATATACTGAAGTAAGGCTGCCAAGAGGACTTGAAAGCGGGGCAGAATTGCAGGAAACCGATTTCAGGAGGTAGACTGGAATTGCATTGAAAGCATAGGAAAAGAGGCAGAACGTCCACAATGATGCACTTGGCCAAAAAGGGCGTATGCGTTTTTTCCTGAATATATTCAGGAAAAAACGCATACGCCCTTTTTGGCCAACCAAGCAAGCTTGCAAAGGAAATCTGCACTACAATGAAGTCTCACTTCCCCCCGGTCAAAAGGGCCATCTGAAAAAAGTGTAAAATCCAGAAAGGCAGGACAGGCCATGGAGAACTGGGAGCCTTGTTATGCTGATGGGCGGGATGTAAATTGCCAACAGACACTCGGGAGAAGTGTATGGTGTTTCCTGAAACATCTAAAAAACAAAGCAACAGAGCCTAGGGCACTTCCACTTATGGTCCTATAGCTTAGGGAAATTAAAATCAAAAAGATACAGCCACCCCAATGTTTGGGACGCCTCTGTTTACAAGAACCTCGTTTACCGTACAAGTTCAATATCACAGAAAGTGAAAAATGGATAAAGAACTTGTGGTACTTACGTACAATGCAGTATCACTCAGCAGTGAAATCTATGCCATCAGGCCCGTAGCAGCACAATGAGTGGATTCAGGTACGATGATTCTAACTGAAATAAGTCACACAGAAAAAGAAACATCATAAGATATCAGTAATACACGGAATGTAAACTTGGCTACACAGGAACTGAATTACAGAACAGAACAGGGTCTCAAATTTAGAAAACCAACTTATGCTTGTTTAAGGGTAAAGGTGAGTCGGGGTGCTGCATAAAACCAGAGATTGAAATGAGCACAGATAAAGTTCCTTAAGCCAAATATGGAATAGACAAGAGCTACTCCTTTCTCAACGAAATGGACTCAACACCGCATATTAAACGCCTAAGAATGTACCTGACTCTTAAGTATCTTAAAACCTATGGATTGCTATGTCTCCGAAAGAGAATCAAGCATGTGTACAGGGACATAAACGCAGCAGTGATAGGATTGGAGAGGTTCGGTGAGCAAATGAAGACCCTTTGAAGTCATATTGCATGGTACCCATTCCACGGGTTTCAACTACCCAGGTTTAAGGTATTCTTCCTTCAGCTAAAACATGCATGTGGAACCTAGAGTATGATCAACCATGTGATCGGGAGACGTGTTCAAATATGTCTCAGTTTTCGTACCCTGGTACTCGGGTGCAACATTCCAGACGCTTTACTAACACTCTCCCGACTTGGAGAGTCAGTCCCTTTAACCTCCTGTTTGGCCCAGTTTGCAATTTCTGTGGAAGATGAACAGGAATAGCGAGAACCAATGAGAGACTAGCTGGAGGTGTCTGGACGGGCAAATTTAACTCTCATTTCCCACCAGGAAGAGGAAATAACCAAAGGCTCAGCGTGCCGTGCCGGAACCAGATTAGGGCCTGAAGCCATCCTGCGGTGTTGCGGCCAGCTCACAAGAAAGCGAGTTGAAGAAAGGAGCTCAGGGGCACTGTAATTCACAAACCTGCAGAGTTATAAATGACAACTATTGTCCAATAATATACTGAAGTAAGGCTGCCAAGAGGACTTGAAAGCGGGGCAGAATTGCAGGAAACCGATTTCAGGAGGTAGACTGGAATTGCATTGAAAGCATAGGAAAAGAGGCAGAACGTCCACAATGATGCACTTGGCCAAAAAGGGCGTATGCGTTTTTCCTGAATATATTCAGGAAAAAACGCATACGCCCTTTTTGGCCAACCAAGCAAGCTTGCAAAGGAAATCTGCACTACAATGAAGTCTCACTTCCCCCCGGTCAAAAGGGCCATCTGAAAAAAGTGTAAAATCCAGAAAGGCAGGACAGGCCATGGAGAACTGGGAGCCTTGTTATGCTGATGGGCGGGATGTAAATTGCCAACAGACACTCGGGAGAAGTGTATGGTGTTTCCTGAAACATCTAAAAAACAAAGCAACAGAGCCTAGGGCACTTCCACTTATGGTCCTATAGCTTAGGGAAATTAATTCAAAAAGATACAGCCACCCCAATGTTTGGGACGCCTCTGTTTACAAGAACCTCGTTTACCGTACAAGTTCAATATCACAGAAAGTGAAAAATGGATAAAGAACTTGTGGTACTTACGTACAATGCAGTATCACTCAGCAGTGAAATCTATGTCATCAGGCCCGTAGCAGCACAATGAGTGGATTCAGGTACGATGATTCTAACTGAAATAAGTCACACAGAAAAAGAAACATCATAAGATATCAGTAATACACGGAATGTAAACTTGGCTACACAGGAACTGAATTACAGAACAGAACAGGGTCTCAAATTTAGAAAACCAACTTATGCTTGTTTAAGGGTAAAGGTGAGTTGGGGTGCTGCATAAAACCAGAGATTGAAATGAGCACAGATAAAGTTCCTTAAGCCAAATATGGAATAGACAAGAGCTACTCCTTGCTCAACGAAATGGACTCAACACCCCATATTAAACGCCTAAGAATGTACCTGACTCTTAAGTATCTTAAAACCTATGGATTGCTATGTCTCCGAAAGAGAATCAAGCATGTGTACAGGGACATAAACGCAGCAGTGATAGGATTGGAGAGGTTCGGTGAGCAAATGAAGATCCTTTGAAGTCATATTGCATGGTACCCATTCCACGGGTTTCAACTACCCAGGTTTAAGGTATTCTTCCTTCAGCTAAAACATGCATGTGGAACCTAGAGTATGATCAACCATGTGATCGGGAGACGTGTTCAAATATGTCTCAGTTTTCATACCCTGGTACTCGGGTGCAACATTCCAGACGCTTTACTAACACTCTCCCGACTTGGAGAGTCAGTCCCTTTAACGTCCTGTTTGGCCCAGTTTGCAATTTCTGCGGAAGATGAACAGGAATAGCGAGAACCAATGAGAGACTAGCTGGAGGTGTCTGGACGGGCAAATTTAACTCTCATTTCCCACCAGGAAGAGGAAATAACCAAAGGCTCAGCGTGCCGTGCCGGAACCAGATTAGGGCCTGAAGCCATCCTGCGGTGTTGCGGCCAGCTCACAAGAAAACGAGTTGAAGAAAGGAGCTCAGGGGCACTGTAATTCACAAACCTGCAGAGTTATAAATGACAACTATCGTCCAAAAATATACTGAAGTAAGGCTGCCAAGAGGACTTGAAAGCGGGGCAGAATTGCAGGAAACCGATTTCAGGAGGTAGACTGGAATTGCATTGAAAGCATAGGAAAAGAGGCAGAACGTCCACAATGATGCACTTGGCCAAAAAGGGTGTATGCGTTTTTTCCTGAATATATTCAGGAAAAAACGCATACGCCCTTTTTGGCCAACCAAGCAAGCTTGCAAAGGAAATCTGCACTACAATGAAGTCTCACTTCCCCCCGGTCAAAAGGGCCATCTGAAAAAAGTGTAAAATCCAGAAAGGCAGGACAGGCCATGGAGAACTGGGAGCCTTGTTATGCTGATGGGCGGGATGTAAATTGCCAACAGACACTCGGGAGAAGTGTATGGTGTTTCCTGAAACATCTAAAAAACAAAGCAACAGAGCCTAGGGCACTTCCACTTATGGTCCTATAGCTTAGGGAAATTAAAATCAAAAAGACACAGCCACCCCAATGTTTGGGACGCCTCTGTTTACAAGAACCTCGTTTACCGTACAAGTTCAATATCACAGAAAGTGAAAAATGGATAAAGAACTTGTGGTACTTACGTACAATGCAGTATCACTCAGCAGTGAAATCTATGTCATCAGGCCCGTAGCAGCACAATGAGTGGATTCAGGTACGATGATTCTAACTGAAATAAGTCACACAGAAAAAGAAACATCATAAGATATCAGTAATACACGGAATGTAAACTTGGCTACACAGGAACTGAATTACAGAACAGAACAGGGTCTCAAATTTAGAAAACCAACTTATGCTTGTTTAAGGGTAAAGGTGAGTTGGGGTGCTGCATAAAACCAGAGATTGAAATGAGCACAGATAAAGTTCCTTAAGCCAAATATGGAATAGACAAGAGCTACTCCTTGCTCAACGAAATGGACTCAACACCGCATATTAAACGCCTAAGAATGTACCTGACTCTTAAGTATCTTAAAACCTATGGATTGCTATGTCTCCGAAAGAGAATCAAGCATGTGTACAGGGACATAAACGCAGCAGTGATAGGATTGGAGAGGTTCGGTGAGCAAATGAAGACCCTTTGAAGTCATATTGCATGGTACCCATTCCACGGGTTTCAACTACCCAGGCTTAAGGTATTCTTCCTTCAGCTAAAACATGCATGTGGAACCTAGAGTATGATCAACCATGTGATCGGGAGACGTGTTCAAATATGTCTCAGTTTTCGTACCCTGGTACTCGGGTGCAACATTCCAGACGCTTTGCTAACACTCTCCCGACTTGGAGAGTCAGCGCCTTTAACCTCCTGTTTGGCCCAGTTTGCAATTTCTGCGGAAGATGAACAGGAATAGCGAGAACCAATGAGAGACTAGCGGGAGGTGTCTGGACGGGCAAATTTAACTCTCATTTCCCACCAGGAAGAGGAAATAACCAAAGGCTCAGCGTGCCGTGCCGGAACCAGATTAGGGCCTGAAGCCATCCTGCGGTGTTGCGGCCAGCTCACAAGAAAACGAGTTGAAGAAAGGAGCTCAGGGGCACTGTAATTCACAAACCTGCAGAGTTATAAATGACAACTATCGTCCAAAAATATACTGAAGTAAGGCTGCCAAGAGGACTTGAAAGCGGGGCAGAATTGCAGGAAACCGATTTCAGGAGGTAGACTGGAATTGCATTGAAAGCATAGGAAAAGAGGCAGAACGTCCACAATGATGCACTTGGCCAAAAAGGGCGTATGCGTTTTTTCCTGAATATATTCAGGAAAAAACGCATACGCCCTTTTTGGCCAACCAAGCAAGCTTGCAAAGGAAATCTGCACTACAATGAAGTCTCACTTCCCCCCGGTCAAAAGGGCCATCTGAAAAAAGTGTAAAATCCAGAAAGGCAGGACAGGCCATGGAGAACTGGGAGCCTTGTTATGCTGATGGGCGGGATGTAAATTGCCAACAGACACTCGGGAGAAGTGTATGGTGTTTCCTGAAACATCTAAAAAACAAAGCAACAGAGCCTAGGGCACTTCCACTTATGGTCCTATAGCTTAGGGAAATTAAAATCAAAAAGACACAGCCACCCCAATGTTTGGGACGCCTCTGTTTACAAGAACCTCGTTTACCGTACAAGTTCAATATCACAGAAAGTGAAAAATGGATAAAGAACTTGTGGTACTTACGTACAATGCAGTATCACTCAGCAGTGAAATCTATGCCATCAGGCCCGTAGCAGCACAATGAGTGGATTCAGGTACGATGATTCTAACTGAAATAAGTCACACAGAAAAAGAAACATCATAAGATATCAGTAATACACGGAATGTAAACTTGGCTACACAGAAACTGAATTACAGAACAGAACAGGGTCTCAAATTTAGAAAACCAACTTATGCTTGTTTAAGGGTAAAGGTGAGTTGGGGTGCTGCATAAAACCAGAGATTGAAATGAGCACAGATAAAGTTCCTTAAGCCAAATATGGAATAGACAAGAGCTACTCCTTGCTCAACGAAATGGACTCAACACCGCATATTAAACGCCTAAGAATGTACCTGACTCTTAAGTATCTTAAAACCTATGGATTGCTATGTCTCCGAAAGAGAATCAAGCATGTGTACAGGGACATAAACGCAGCAGTGATAGGATTGGAGAGGTTCGGTGAGCAAATGAAGACCCTTTGAAGTCATATTGCATGGTACCCATTCCACGGGTTTCAACTACCCAGGTTTAAGGTATTCTTCCTTCAGCTAAAACATGCATGTGGAACCTAGAGTATGATCAACCATGTGATCGGGAGACGTGTTCAAATATGTCTCAGTTTTCGTACCCTGGTACTCGGGTGCAACATTCCAGATGCTTTACTAACACTCTCCCCACTTGGAGAGTCAGCGCCTTTAACCTCCTGTTTGGCCCAGTTTGCAATTTCTGCGGAAGATGAACAGGAATAGCGAGAACCAATGAGAGACTAGCTGGAGGTGTCTGGACGGGCAAATTTAACTCTCATTTCCCACCAGGAAGAGGAAATAACCAAAGGCTCAGCGTGCCGTGCCGGAACCAGATTAGGGCCTGAAGCCATCCTGCGGTGTTGCGGCCAGCTCACAAGAAAACGAGTTGAAGAAAGGAGCTCAGGGGCACTGTAATTCACAAACCTGCAGAGTTATAAATGACAACTATCGTCCAAAAATATACTGAAGTAAGGCTGCCAAGAGGACTTGAAAGCGGGGCAGAATTGCAGGAAACCGATTTCAGGAGGTAGACTGGAATTGCATTGAAAGCATAGGAAAAGAGGCAGAACGTCCACAATGATGCACTTGGCCAAAAAGGGCGTATGCGTTTTTTCCTGAATATATTCAGGAAAAAACGCATACGCCCTTTTTGGCCAACCAAGCAAGCTTGCAAAGGAAATCTGCACTACAATGAAGTCTCACTTCCCCCCGGTCAAAAGGGCCATCTGAAAAAAGTGTAAAATCCAGAAAGGCAGGACAGGCCATGGAGAACTGGGAGCCTTGTTATGCTGATGGGCGGGATGTAAATTGCCAACAGACACTCGGGAGAAGTGTATGGTGTTTCCTGAAACATCTAAAAAACAAAGCAACAGAGCCTAGGGCACTTCCACTTATGGTCCTATAGCTTAGGGAAATTAAAATCAAAAAGATACAGCCACCCCAATGTTTGGGACGCCTCTGTTTACAAGAACCTCGTTTACCGTACAAGTTCAATATCACAGAAAGTGAAAAATGGATAAAGAACTTGTGGTACTTACGTACAATGCAGTATCACTCAGCAGTGAAATCTATGCCATCAGGCACGTAGCACCACAATGAGTGGATTCAGGTACGATGATTCTAACTGAAATAAGTCACACAGAAAGAGAAACATCATAAGATATCAGTAATACACGGAATGTAAACTTGGCTACACAGGAACTGAATTACAGAACAGAACAGGGTCTCAAATTTAGAAAACCAACTTATGCTTGTTTAAGGGTAAAGGTGAGTTGGGGTGCTGCATAAAACCAGAGATTGAAATGAGCACAGATAAAGTTCCTTAAGCCAAATATGGAATAGACAAGAGCTACTCCTTGCTCAACGAAATGGACTCAACACCGCATATTAAACGCCTAAGAATGTACCTGACTCTTAAGTATCTTAAAACCTATGGATTGCTATGTCTCCGAAAGAGAATCAAGCATGTGTACAGGGACATAAACGCAGCAGTGATAGGATTGGAGAGGTTCGGTGAGCAAATGAAGACCCTTTGAAGTCATATTGCATGGTACCCATTCCACGGGTTTCAACTACCCAGGTTTAAGGTATTCTTCCTTCAGCTAAAACATGCATGTGGAACCTAGAGTATGATCAACCATGTGATCGGGAGACGTGTTCAAATATGTCTCAGTTTTCGTACCCTGGTACTCGGGTGCAACATTCCAGACGCTTTACTAACACTCTCCCGACTTGGAGAGTCAGTCCCTTTAACCTCCTGTTTGGCCCAGTTTGCAATTTCTGCGGAAGATGAACAGGAATAGCGAGAACCAATGAGAGACTAGCTGGAGGTGTCTGGACGGGCAAATTTAACTCTCATTTCCCACCAGGAAGAGGAAATAACCAAAGGCTCAGCGTGCCGTGCCGGAACCAGATTAGGGCCTGAAGCCATCCTGCGGTGTTGCGGCCAGCTCACAAGAAAACGAGTTGAAGAAAGGAGCTCAGGGGCACTGTAATTCACAAACCTGCAGAGTTATAAATGACAACTATCGTCCAAAAATATACTGAAGTAAGGCTGCCAAGAGGACTTGAAAGCGGGGCAGAATTGCAGGAAACCGATTTCAGGAGGTAGACTGGAATTGCATTGAAAGCATAGGAAAAGAGGCAGAACGTCCACAATGATGCACTTGGCCAAAAAGGGCGTATGCGTTTTTTCCTGAATATATTCAGGAAAAAACGCATACGCCCTTTTTGGCCAACCAAGCAAGCTTGCAAAGGAAATCTGCACTACAATGAAGTCTCACTTCCCCCCGGTCAAAAGGGCCATCTGAAAAAAGTGTAAAATCCAGAAAGGCAGGACAGGCCATGGAGAACTGGGAGCCTTGTTATGCTGATGGGCGGGATGTAAATTGCCAACAGACACTCGGGAGAAGTGTATGGTGTTTCCTGAAACATCTAAAAAACAAAGCAACAGAGCCTAGGGCACTTCCACTTATGGTCCTATAGCTTAGGGAAATTAAAATCAAAAAGATACAGCCACCCCAATGTTTGGGACGCCTCTGTTTACAAGAACCTCGTTTACCGTACAAGTTCAATATCACAGAAAGTGAAAAATGGATAAAGAACTTGTGGTACTTACGTACAATGCAGTATCACTCAGCAGTGAAATCTATGTCATCAGGCCCGTAGCAGCACAATGAGTGGATTCAGGTACGATGATTCTAACTGAAATAAGTCACACAGAAAAAGAAACATCATAAGATATCAGTAATACACAGAATGTAAACTTGGCTACACAGGAACTGAATTACAGAACAGAACAGGGTCTCAAATTTAGAAAACCAACTTATGCTTGTTTAAGGGTAAAGGTGAGTTGGGGTGCTGCATAAAACCAGAGATTGAAATGAGCACAGATAAAGTTCCTTAAGCCAAATATGGAATAGACAAGAGCTACTCCTTGCTCAACGAAATGGACTCAACACCCCATATTAAACGCCTAAGAATGTACCTGACTCTTAAGTATCTTAAAACCTATGGATTGCTATGTCTCCGAAAGAGAATCAAGCATGTGTACAGGGACATAAACGCAGCAGTGATAGGATTGGAGAGGTTCGGTGAGCAAATGAAGACCCTTTGAAGTCATATTGCATGGTACCCATTCCACGGGTTTCAACTACCCAGGTTTAAGGTATTCTTCCTTCAGCTAAAACATGCATGTGGAACCTAGAGTATGATCAACCATGTGATCGGGAGACGTGTTCAAATATGTCTCAGTTTTCGTACCCTGGTACTCGGGTGCAACATTCCAGACGCTTTACTAACACTCTCCCGACTTGGAGAGTCAGTCCCTTTAACCTCCTGTTTGGCCCAGTTTGCAATTTCTGCGGAAGATGAACAGGAATAGCGAGAACCAATGAGAGACTAGCTGGAGGTGTCTGGACGGGCAAATTTAACTCTCATTTCCCACCAGGAAGAGGAAATAACCAAAGGCTCAGCATGCCGTGCCGGAACCAGATTAGGGCCTGAAGCCATCCTGCGGTGTTGCGGCCAGCTCACAAGAAAACGAGTTGAAGAAAGGAGCTCAGGGGCACTGTAATTCACAAACCTGCAGAGTTATAAATGACAACTATCGTCCAAAAATATACTGAAGTAAGGCTGCCAAGAGGACTTGAAAGCGGGGCAGAATTGCAGGAAACCGATTTCAGGAGGTAGACTGGAATTGCATTGAAAGCATAGGAAAAGAGGCAGAACGTCCACAATGATGCACTTGGCCAAAAAGGGCGTATGCGTTTTTTCCTGAATATATTCAGGAAAAAATGCATACGCCCTTTTTGGCCAACCAAGCAAGCTTGCAAAGGAAATCTGCACTACAATGAAGTCTCACTTCCCGCCGGTCAAAAGGGCCATCTGAAAAAAGTGTAAAATCCAGAAAGGCAGGACAGGCCATGGAGAACTGGGAGCCTTGTTATGCTGATGGGCGGGATGTAAACTGCCAACAGACACTCGGGAGAAGTGTATGGTGTTTCCTGAAACATCTAAAAAACAAAGCAACAGAGCCTAGGGCACTTCCACTTATGGTCCTATAGCTTAGGGAAATTAAAATCAAAAAGACACAGCCACCCCAATGTTTGGGACGCCTCTGTTTACAAGAACCTCGTTTACCGTACAAGTTCAATATCACAGAAAGTGAAAAATGGATAAAGAACTTGTGGTACTTACGTACAATGCAGTATCACTCAGCAGTGAAATCTATGTCATCAGGCCCGTAGCAGCACAATGAGTGGATTCAGGTACGATGATTCTAACTGAAATAAGTCACACAGAAAAAGAAACATCATAAGATATCAGTAATACACGGAATGTAAACTTGGCTACACAGGAACTGAATTACAGAACAGAACAGGGTCTCAAATTTAGAAAACCAACTTATGCTTGTTTAAGGGTAAAGGTGAGTTGGGGTGCTGCATAAAACCAGAGATTGAAATGAGCACAGATAAAGTTCCTTAAGCCAAATATGGAATAGACAAGAGCTACTCCTTGCTCAACGAAATGGACTCAATACCGCATATTAAACGCCTAAGAATGTACCTGACTCTTAAGTATCTTAAAACCTGTGGATTGCTATGTCTCCGAAAGAGAATCAAGCATGTGTACAGGGACATAAACGCAGCAGTGATAGGATTGGAGAGGTTCGGTGAGCAAATGAAGACCCTTTGAAGTCATATTGCATGGTACCCATTCCACGGGTTTCAACTACCCATGTTTAAGGTATTCTTCCTTCAGCTAAAACATGCATGTGGAACCTAGAGTATGATCAACCATGTGATCGGGAGACGTGTTCAAATATGTCTCAGTTTTCGTACCCTGGTACTCGCGTGCAACATTCCAGACGCTTTACTAACACTCTCCCGACTTGGAGAGTCAGTCCCTTTAACCTCCTGTTTGGCCCAGTTTGCAATTTCTGCGGAAGATGAACAGGAATAGCGAGAACCAATGAGAGACTAGCTGGAGGTGTCTGGACGGGCAAATTTAACTCTCATTTCCCACCAGGAAGAGGAAATAACCAAAGGCTCAGCGTGCCGTGCCGGAACCAGATTAGGGCCTGAAGCCATCCTGCGGTGTTGCGGCCAGCTCACAAGAAAACGAGTTGAAGAAAGGAGCTCAGGGGCACTGTAATTCACAAACCTGCAGAGTTATAAATGACAACTATCGTCCAAAAATATACTGAAGTAAGGCTGCCAAGAGGACTTGAAAGCGGGGCAGAATTGCAGGAAACCGATTTCAGGAGGTAGACTGGAATTGCATTGAAAGCATAGGAAAAGAGGCAGAACGTCCACAATGATGCACTTGGCCAAAAAGGGCGTATGCGTTTTTTCCTGAATATATTCAGGAAAAAACGCATACGCCCTTTTTGGCCAACCAAGCAAGCTTGCAAAGGAAATCTGCACTACAATGAAGTCTCACTTCCCGCCGGTCAAAAGGGCCATCTGAAAAAAGTGTAAAATCCAGAAAGGCAGGACAGGCCATGGAGAACTGGGAGCCTTGTTATGCTGATGGGCGGGATGTAAACTGCCAACAGACACTCGGGAGAAGTGTATGGTGTTTCCTGAAACATCTAAAAAACAAAGCAACAGAGCCTAGGGCACTTCCACTTATGGTCCTATAGCTTAGGGAAATTAAAATCAAAAAGACACAGCCACCCCAATGTTTGGGACGCCTCTGTTTACAAGAACCTCGTTTACCGTACAAGTTCAATATCACAGAAAGTGAAAAATGGATAAAGAACTTGTGGTACTTACGTACAATGCAGTATCACTCAGCAGTGAAATCTATGTCATCAGGCCCGTAGCAGCACAATGAGTGGATTCAGGTACGATGATTCTAACTGAAATAAGTCACACAGAAAAAGAAACATCATAAGATATCAGTAATACACGGAATGTAAACTTGGCTACACAGGAACTGAATTACAGAACAGAACAGGGTCTCAAATTTAGAAAACCAACTTATGCTTGTTTAAGGGTAAAGGTGAGTTGGGGTGCTGCATAAAACCAGAGATTGAAATGAGCACAGATAAAGTTCCTTAAGCCAAATATGGAATAGACAAGAGCTACTCCTTGCTCAACGAAATGGACTCAATACCGCATATTAAACGCCTAAGAATGTACCTGACTCTTAAGTATCTTAAAACCTATGGATTGCTATGTCTCCGAAAGAGAATCAAGCATGTGTACAGGGACATAAACGCAGCAGTGATAGGATTGGAGAGGTTCGGTGAGCAAATGAAGACCCTTTGAAGTCATATTGCATGGTACCCATTCCACAGGTTTCAACTACCCATGTTTAAGGTATTCTTCCTTCAGCTAAAACATGCATGTGGAACCTAGAGTATGATCAACCATGTGATCGGGAGACGTGTTCAAATATGTCTCAGTTTTCGTACCCTGGTACTCGGGTGCAACATTCCAGACGCTTTACTAACACTCTCCCGACTTGGAGAGTCAGTCCCTTTAACCTCCTGTTTGGCCCAGTTTGCAATTTCTGCGGAAGATGAACAGGAATAGCGAGAACCAATGAGAGACTAGCTGGAGGTGTCTGGACGGGCAAATTTAACTCTCATTTCCCACCAGGAAGAGGAAATAACCAAAGGCTCAGCGTGCCGTGCCGGAACCAGATTAGGGCCTGAAGCCATCCTGCGGTGTTGCGGCCAGCTCACAAGAAAACGAGTTGAAGAAAGGAGCTCAGGGGCACTGTAATTCACAAACCTGCAGAGTTATAAATGACAACTATCGTCCAAAAATATACTGAAGTAAGGCTGCCAAGAGGACTTGAAAGCGGGGCAGAATTGCAGGAAACCGATTTCAGGAGGTAGACTGGAATTGCATTGAAAGCATAGGAAAAGAGGCAGAACGTCCACAATGATGCACTTGGCCAAAAAGGGCGTATGCGTTTTTTCCTGAATATATTCAGGAAAAAACGCATACGCCCTTTTTGGCCAACCAAGCAAGCTTGCAAAGGAAATCTGCACTACAATGAAGTCTCACTTCCCGCCGGTCAAAAGGGCCATCTGAAAAAAGTGTAAAATCCAGAAAGGCAGGACAGGCCATGGAGAACTGGGAGCCTTGTTATGCTGATGGGCGGGATGTAAACTGCCAACAGACACTCGGGAGAAGTGTATGGTGTTTCCTGAAACATCTAAAAAACAAAGCAACAGAGCCTAGGGCACTTCCACTTATGGTCCTATAGCTTAGGGAAATTAAAATCAAAAAGACACAGCCACCCCAATGTTTGGGACGCCTCTGTTTACAAGAACCTCGTTTACCGTACAAGTTCAATATCACAGAAAGTGAAAAATGGATAAAGAACTTGTGGTACTTACGTACAATGCAGTATCACTCAGCAGTGAAATCTATGTCATCAGGCCCGTAGCAGCACAATGAGTGGATTCAGGTACGATGATTCTAACTGAAATAAGTCACACAGAAAAAGAAACATCATAAGATATCAGTAATACACGGAATGTAAACTTGGCTACACAGGAACTGAATTACAGAACAGAACAGGGTCTCAAATTTAGAAAACCAACTTATGCTTGTTTAAGGGTAAAGGTGAGTTGGGGTGCTGCATAAAACCAGAGATTGAAATGAGCACAGATAAAGTTCCTTAAGCCAAATATGGAATAGACAAGAGCTACTCCTTGCTCAACGAAATGGACTCAATACCGCATATTAAACGCCTAAGAATGTACCTGACTCTTAAGTATCTTAAAACCTATGGATTGCTATGTCTCCGAAAGAGAATCAAGCATGTGTACAGGGACATAAACGCAGCAGTGATAGGATTGGAGAGGTTCGGTGAGCAAATGAAGACCCTTTGAAGTCATATTGCATGGTACCCATTCCACAGGTTTCAACTACCCATGTTTAAGGTATTCTTCCTTCAGCTAAAACATGCATGTGGAACCTAGAGTATGATCAACCATGTGATCGGGAGACGTGTTCAAATATGTCTCAGTTTTCGTACCCTGGTACTCGGGTGCAACATTCCAGACGCTTTACTAACACTCTCCCGACTTGGAGAGTCAGTCCCTTTAACCTCCTGTTTGGCCCAGTTTGCAATTTCTGCGGAAGATGAACAGGAATAGCGAGAACCAATGAGAGACTAGCTGGAGGTGTCTGGACGGGCAAATTTAACTCTCATTTCCCACCAGGAAGAGGAAATAACCAAAGGCTCAGCGTGCCGTGCCGGAACCAGATTAGGGCCTGAAGCCATCCTGCGGTGTTGCGGCCAGCTCACAAGAAAACGAGTTGAAGAAAGGAGCTCAGGGGCACTGTAATTCACAAACCTGCAGAGTTATAAATGACAACTATCGTCCAAAAATATACTGAAGTAAGGCTGCCAAGAGGACTTGAAAGCGGGGCAGAATTGCAGGAAACCGATTTCAGGAGGTAGACTGGAATTGCATTGAAAGCATAGGAAAAGAGGCAGAACGTCCACAATGATGCACTTGGCCAAAAAGGGCGTATGCGTTTTTTCCTGAATATATTCAGGAAAAAACGCATACGCCCTTTTTGGCCAACCAAGCAAGCTTGCAAAGGAAATCTGCACTACAATGAAGTCTCACTTCCCCCCGGTCAAAAGGGCCATCTGAAAAAAGTGTAAAATCCAGAAAGGCAGGACAGGCCATGGAGAACTGGGAGCCTTGTTATGCTGATGGGCGGGATGTAAATTGCCAACAGACACTCGGGAGAAGTGTATGGTGTTTCCTGAAACATCTAAAAAACAAAGCAACAGAGCCTAGGGCACTTCCACTTATGGTCCTATAGCTTAGGGAAATTAAAATCAAAAAGATACAGCCACCCCAATGTTTGGGACGCCTCTGTTTACAAGAACCTCGTTTACCGTACAAGTTCAATATCACAGAAAGTGAAAAATGGATAAAGAACTTGTGGTACTTACGTACAATGCAGTATCACTCAGCAGTGAAATCTATGCCATCAGGCCCGTAGCAGCACAATGAGTGGATTCAGGTACGATGATTCTAACTGAAATAAGTCACACAGAAAAAGAAACATCATAAGATATCAGTAATACACGGAATGTAAACTTGGCTACACAGGAACTGTATTACAGAACAGAACAGGGTCTCAAATTTAGAAAACCAACTTATGCTTGTTTAAGGGTAAAGGTGAGTTGGGGTGCTGCATAAAACCAGAGATTGAAATGAGCACAGATAAAGTTCCTTAAGCCAAATATGGAATAGACAAGAGCTACTCCTTGCTCAACGAAATGGACTCAACACCGCATATTAAACGCCTAAGAATGTACCTGACTCTTAAGTATCTTAAAACCTATGGATTGCTATGTCTCCGAAAGAGAATCAAGCATGTGTACAGGGACATAAACGCAGCAGTGATAGGATTGGAGAGGTTCGGTGAGCAAATGAAGACCCTTTGAAGTCATATTGCATGGTACCCATTCCACGGGTTTCAACTACCCAGGTTTAAGGTATTCTTCCTTCAGCTAAAACATGCATGTGGAACCTAGAGTATGATCAACCATGTGATCGGGAGACGTGTTCAAATATGTCTCAGTTTTCGTACCCTGGTACTCGGGTGCAACATTCCAGACGCTTTACTAACACTCTCCCGACTTGGAGAGTCAGTCCCTTTAACCTCCTGTTTGGCCCAGTTTGCAATTTCTGCGGAAGATGAACAGGAATAGCGAGAACCAATGAGAGACTAGCTGGAGGTGTCTGGACGGGCAAATTTAACTCTCATTTCCCACCAGGAAGAGGAAATAACCAAAGGCTCAGCGTGCCGTGCCGGAACCAGATTAGGGCCTGAAGCCATCCTGCGGTGTTGCGACCAGCTCACAAGAAAACGAGTTGAAGAAAGGAGCTCAGGGGCACTGTAATTCACAAACATGCAGAGTTATAAATGACAACTATCGTCCAAAAATATACTGAAGTAAGGCTGCCAAGAGGACTTGAAAGCGGGGCAGAATTGCAGGAAACCGATTTCAGGAGGTAGACTGGAATTGCATTGAAAGCATAGGAAAAGAGGCAGAACGTCCACAATGATGCACTTGGCCAAAAAGGGCGTATGCGTTTTTTCCTGAATATATTCAGGAAAAAACGCATACGCACTTTTTGGCCAACCAAGCAAGCTTGCAAAGGAAATCTGCACTACAATGAAGTCTCACTTCTCCCCAGTCAAAAGGGCCATCTGAAAAAAGTGTAAAATCCAGAAAGGCAGGACAGGCCATGGAGAACTGGGAGCCTTGTTATGCTGATGGGCGGGATGTAAATTGCCAACAGACACTCGGGAGAAGTGTATGGTGTTTCCTGAAACATCTAAAAAACAAAGCAACAGAGCCTAGGGCACTTCCACTTATGGTCCTATAGCTTAGGGAAATTAAAATCAAAAAGATACAGCCACCCCAATGTTTGGGACGCCTCTGTTTACAAGAACCTCGTTTACCGTACAAGTTCAATATCACAGAAAGTGAAAAATGGATAAAGAACTTGTGGTACTTACGTACAATGCAGTATCACTCAGCAGTGAAATCTATGCCATCAGGCCTGTAGCAGCACAATGAGTGGATTCAGGTACGATGATTCTAACTGAAATAAGTCACACAGAAAAAGAAACATCATAAGATATCAGTAATACACGGAATGTAAACTTGGCTACACAGGAACTGAATTACAGAACAGAACAGGGTCTCAAATTTAGAAAACCAACTTATGCTTGTTTAAGGGTAAAGGTGAGTTGGGGTGCTGCATAAAACCAGAGATTGAAATGAGCACAGATAAAGTTCCTTAAGCCAAATATGGAATAGACAAGAGCTACTCCTTGCTCAACGAAATGGACTCAACACCGCATATTAAACGCCTAAGAATGTACCTGACTCTTAAGTATCTTAAAACCTATGGATTGCTATGTCTCCGAAAGAGAATCAAGCATGTGTACAGGGACATAAACGCAGCAGTGATAGGATTGGAGAGGTTCGGTGAGCAAATGAAGACCCTTTGAAGTCATATTGCATGGTACCCATTCCACGGGTTTCAACTACCCAGGTTTAAGGTATTCTTCCTTCAGCTAAAACATGCATGTGGAACCTAGAGTATGATCAACCATGTGATCGGGAGACGTGTTCAAATATGTCTCAGTTTTCGTACCCTGGTACTCGGGTGCAACATTCCAGACGCTTTACTAACACTCTCCCGACTTGGAGAGTCAGTCCCTTTAACCTCCTGTTTGGCCCAGTTTGCAATTTCTGCGGAAGATGAACAGGAATAGCGAGAACCAATGAGAGACTAGCTGGAGGTGTCTGGACGGGCAAATTTAACTCTCATTTCCCACCAGGAAGAGGAAATAACCAAAGGCTCAGCGTGCCGTGCCGGAACCAGATTAGGGCCTGAAGCCATCCTGCGGTGTTGCGGCCAGCTCACAAGAAAACGAGTTGAAGAAAGGAGCTCAGGGGCACTGTAATTCACAAACATGCAGAGTTATAAATGACAACTATCGTCCAAAAATATACTGAAGTAAGGCTGCCAAGAGGACTTGAAAGCGGGGCAGAATTGCAGGAAACCGATTTCAGGAGGTAGACTGGAATTGCATTGAAAGCATAGGAAAAGAGGCAGAACGTCCACAATGATGCACTTGGCCAAAAAGGGCGTATGCGTTTTTTCCTGAATATATTCAGGAAAAAACGCATACGCCCTTTTTGGCCAACCAAGCAAGCTTGCAAAGGAAATCTGCACTACAATGAAGTCTCACTTCCCCCCAGTCAAAAGGGCCATCTGAAAAAAGTGTAAAATCCAGAAAGGCAGGACAGGCCATGGAGAACTGGGAGCCTTGTTATGCTGATGGGCGGGATGTAAACTGCCAACAGACACTCGGGAGAAGTGTATGGTGTTTCCTGAAACATCTAAAAAACAAAGCAACAGAGCCTAGGGCACTTCCACTTATGGTCCTATAGCTTAGGGAAATTAAAATCAAAAAGACACAGCCACCCCAATGTTTGGGACGCCTCTGTTTACAAGAACCTCGTTTACCGTACAAGTTCAATATCACAGAAAGTGAAAAATGGATAAAGAACTTGTGGTACTTACGTACAATGCAGTATCACTCAGCAGTGAAATCTATGTCATCAGGCCCGTAGCAGCACAATGAGTGGATTCAGGTACGATGATTCTAACTGAAATAAGTCACACAGAAAAAGAAACATCATAAGATATCAGTAATACACGGAATGTAAACTTGGCTACACAGGAACTGAATTACAGAACAGAACAGGGTCTCAAATTTAGAAAACCAACTTATGCTTGTTTAAGGGTAAAGGTGAGTTGGGGTGCTGCATAAAACCAGAGATTGAAATGAGCACAGATAAAGTTCCTTAAGCCAAATATGGAATAGACAAGAGCTACTCCTTGCTCAACGAAATGGACTCAATACCGCATATTAAACGCCTAAGAATGTACCTGACTCTTAAGTATCTTAAAACCTATGGATTGCTATGTCTCCGAAAGAGAATCAAGCATGTGTACAGGGACATAAACGCAGCAGTGATAGGATTGGAGAGGTTCGGTGAGCAAATGAAGACCCTTTGAAGTCATATTGCATTGTACCCATTCCACGGGTTTCAACTACCCATGTTTAAGGTATTCTTCCTTCAGCTAAAACATGCATGTGGAACCTAGAGTATGATCAACCATGTGATCGGGAGACGTGTTCAAATATGTCTCAGTTTTCGTACCCTGGTACTCGGGTGCAACATTCCAGACGCTTTACTAACACTCTCCCGACTTGGAGAGTCAGTCCCTTTAACCTCCTGTTTGGCCCAGTTTGCAATTTCTGCGGAAGATGAACAGGAATAGCGAGAACCAATGAGAGACTAGCTGGAGGTGTCTGGACGGGCAAATTTAACTCTCATTTCCCACCAGGAAGAGGAAATAACCAAAGGCTCAGCGTGCCGTGCCGGAACCAGATTAGGGCCTGAAGCCATCCTGCGGTGTTGCGGCCAGCTCACAAGAAAGCGAGTTGAAGAAAGGAGCTCAGGGGCACTGTAATTCACAAACATGCAGAGTTATAAATGACAACTATCGTCCAAAAATATACTGAAGTAAGGCTGCCAAGAGGACTTGAAAGAGGGGCAGAATTGCAGGAAACCGATTTCAGGAGGTAGACTGGAATTGCATTGAAAGCATAGGAAAAGAGGCAGAACGTCCACAATGATGCACTTGGCCAAAAAGGGCGTATGCGTTTTTTCCTGAATATATTCAGGAAAAAACGCATACGCCCTTTTTGGCCAACCAAGCAAGCTTGCAAAGGAAATCTGCACTACAATGAAGTCTCACTTCTCCCCAGTCAAAAGGGCCATCTGAAAAAAGTGTAAAATCCAGAAAGGCAGGACAGGCCATGGAGAACTGGGAGCCTTGTTATGCTGATGGGCGGGATGTAAACTGCCAACAGACACTCGGGAGAAGTGTATGGTGTTTCCTGAAACATCTAAAAAACAAAGCAACAGAGCCTAGGGCACTTCCACTTATGGTCCTATAGCTTAGGGAAATTAAAATCAAAAAGATACAGCCACCCCAATGTTTGGGACGCCTCTGTTTACAAGAACCTCGTTTACCGTACAAGTTCAATATCACAGAAAGTGAAAAATGGATAAAGAACTTGTGGTACTTACGTACAATGCAGTATCACTCAGCAGTGAAATCTATGCCATCAGGCCCGTAGCAGCACAATGAGTGGATTCAGGTACGATGATTCTAACTGAAATAAGTCACACAGAAAAAGAAACATCATAAGATATCAGTAATACACGGAATGTAAACTTGGCTACACAGGAACTGAATTACAGAACAGAACAGGGTCTCAAATTTAGAAAACCAACTTATGCTTGTTTAAGGGTAAAGGTGAGTTGGGGTGCTGCATAAAACCAGAGATTGAAATGAGCACAGATAAAGTTCCTTAAGCCAAATATGGAATAGACAAGAGCTACTCCTTGCTCAACGAAATGGACTCAACACCGCATATTAAACGCCTAAGAATGTACCTGACTCTTAAGTATCTTAAAACCTATGGATTGCTATGTCTCCGAAAGAGAATCAAGCATGTGTACAGGGACATAAACGCAGCAGTGATAGGATTGGAGAGGTTCGGTGAGCAAATGAAGACCCTTTGAAGTCATATTGCATGGTACCCATTCCACGGGTTTCAACTACCCAGGTTTAAGGTATTCTTCCTTCAGCTAAAACATGCATGTGGAACCTAGAGTATGATCAACCATGTGATCGGGAGACGTGTTCAAATATGTCTCAGTTTTCGTACCCTGGTACTCGGGTGCAACATTCCAGACGCTTTACTAACACTCTCCCGACTTGGAGAGTCAGTCCCTTTAACCTCCTGTTTGGCCCAGTTTGCAATTTCTGCGGAAGATGAACAGGAATAGCGAGAACCAATGAGAGACTAGCTGGAGGTGTCTGGACGGGCAAATTTAACTCTCATTTCCCACCAGGAAGAGGAAATAACCAAAGGCTCAGCGTGCCGTGCCGGAACCAGATTAGGGCCTGAAGCCATCCTGCGGTGTTGCGGCCAGCTCACAAGAAAACGAGTTGAAGAAAGGAGCTCAGGGGCACTGTAATTCACAAACCTGCAGAGTTATAAATGACAACTATCGTCCAAAAATATACTGAAGTAAGGCTGCCAAGAGGACTTGAAAGCGGGGCAGAATTGCAGGAAACCGATTTCAGGAGGTAGACTGGAATTGCATTGAAAGCATAGGAAAAGAGGCAGAACGTCCACAATGATGCACTTGGCCAAAAAGGGCGTATGCGTTTTTTCCTGAATATATTCAGGAAAAAACGCATACGCCCTTTTTGGCCAACCAAGCAAGCTTGCAAAGGAAATCTGCACTACAATGAAGTCTCACTTCCCCCCAGTCAAAAGGGCCATCTGAAAAAAGTGTAAAATCCAGAAAGGCAGGACAGGCCATGGAGAACTGGGAGCCTTGTTATGCTGATGGGCGGGATGTAAACTGCTAACAGACACTCGGGAGAAGTGTATGGTGTTTCCTGAAACATCTAAAAAACAAAGCAACAGAGCCTAGGGCACTTCCACTTATGGTCCTATAGCTTAGGGAAATTAAAATCAAAAAGACACAGCCACCCCAATGTTTGGGACGCCTCTGTTTACAAGAACCTCGTTTACGGTACAAGTTCAATATCACAGAAAGTGAAAAATGGATAAAGAACTTGTGGTACTTACGTACAATGCAGTATCACTCAGCAGTGAAATCTATGCCATCAGGCCCGTAGCAGCACAATGAGTGGATTCAGGTATGATGATTCTAACTGAAATAAGTCATACAGAAAAAGAAACATCATAAGATATCAGTAATACACGGAATGTAAACTTGGCTACACAGGAACTGAATTACAGAACAGAACAGGGTCTCAAATTTAGAAAACCAACTTATGCTTGTTTAAGGGTAAAGGTGAGTTGGGGTGCTGCATAAAACCAGAGATTGAAATGAGCACAGATAAAGTTCCTTAAGCCAAATATGGAATAGACAAGAGCTACTCCTTGCTCAACGAAATGGACTCAACACCGCATATTAAACGCCTAAGAATGTACCTGACTCTTAAGTATCTTAAAACCTATGGATTGCTATGTCTCCGAAAGAGAATCAAGCATGTGTACAGGGACATAAACGCAGCAGTGATAGGATTGGAGAGGTTCGGTGAGCAAATGAAGACCCTTTGAAGTCATATTGCATGGTACCCATTCCACGGGTTTCAACTACCCAAGTTTAAGGTATTCTTCCTTCAGCTAAAACATGCATGTGGAACCTAGAGTATGATCAACCATGTGATCGGGAGACGTGTTCAAATATGTCTCAGTTTTCGTACCCTGGTACTCGGGTGCAACATTCCAGATGCTTTACTAACACTCTCCCCACTTGGAGAGTCAGCGCCTTTAACCTCCTGTTTGGTCCAGTTTGCAATTTCTGCGGAAGATGAACAGGAATAGCGAGAACCAATGAGAGACTAGCTGGAGGTGTCTGGACGGGCAAATTTAACTCTCATTTCCCACCAGGAAGAGGAAATAACCAAAGGCTCAGCGTGCCGTGCCGGAACCAGATTAGGGCCTGAAGCCATCCTGCGGTGTGGCGGCCAGCTCACAAGAAAACGAGTTGAAGAAAGGAGCTCAGGGGCACTGTAATTCACAAACCTGCAGAGTTATAAATGACAACTATCGACCAAAAATATACTGAAGTAAGGCTGCAAAGAGGACTTGAAAGCGGGGCAGAATTGCAGGAAACCGATTTCAGGAGGTAGACTGGAATTGCATTGAAAGCATAGGAAAAGAGGCAGAACGTCCACAATGATGCACTTGGCCAAAAAGGGTGTATGCGTTTTTTCCTGAATATATTCAGGAAAAAACGCATACGCCCTTTTTGGCCAACCAAGCAAGCTTGCAAAGGAAATCTGCACTACAATGAAGTCTCACTTCCCCCCGGTCAAAAGGGCCATCTGAAAAAAGTGTAAAATCCAGAAAGGCAGGACAGGCCATGGAGAACTGGGAGCCTTGTTATGATGATGGGCGGGATGTAAATTGCCAACAGACACTCGGGAGAAGTGTATGGTGTTTCCTGAAACATCTAAAAAACAAAGCAACAGAGCCTAGGGCACTTCCACTTATGGTCCTATAGCTTAGGGAAATTAAAATCAAAAAGATACAGCCACCCCAATGTTTGGGACGCCTCTGTTTACAAGAACCTCGTTTACCGTACAAGTTCAATATCACAGAAAGTGAAAAATGGATAAAGAACTTGTGGTACTTACGTACAATGCAGTATCACTCAGCAGTGAAATCTATGCCATCAGGCCCGTAGCAGCACAATGAGTGGATTCAGGTACGATGATTCTAACTGAAATAAGTCACACAGAAAAAGAAACATCATAAGATATCAGTAATACACGGAATGTAAACTTGGCTACACAGGAACTGTATTACAGAACAGAACAGGGTCTCAAATTTAATAAACCAACTTATGCTTGTTTAAGGGTAAAGGTGAGTTGGGGTGCTGCATAAAACCAGAGATTGAAATGAGCACAGATAAAGTTCCTTAAGCCAAATATGGAATAGACAAGAGCTACTCCTTGCTCAACGAAATGGACTCAACACCGCATATTAAACGCCTAAGAATGTACCTGACTCTTAAGTATCTTAAAACCTATGGATTGCTATGTCTCCGAAAGAGAATCAAGCATGTGTACAGGGACATAAACGCAGCAGTGATAGGATTGGAGAGGTTCGGTGAGCAAATGAAGACCCTTTGAAGTCATATTGCATGGTACCCATTCCACGGGTTTCAACTACCCAGGTTTAAGGTATTCTTCCTTCAGCTAAAACATGCATGTGGAACCTAGAGTATGATCAACCATGTGATCGGGAGACGTGTTCAAATATGTCTCAGTTTTCGTACCCTGGTACTCGGGTGCAACATTCCAGACGCTTTACTAACACTCTCCCGACTTGGAGAGTCAGTCCCTTTAACCTCCTGTTTGGCCCAGTTTGCAATTTCTGCGGAAGATGAACAGGAATAGCGAGAACCAATGAGAGACTAGCTGGAGGTGTCTGGACGGGCAAATTTAACTCTCATTTCCCACCAGGAAGAGGAAATAACCAAAGGCTCAGCGTGCCGTGCCGGAACCAGATTAGGGCCTGAAGCCATCCTGCGGTGTTGCGGCCAGCTCACAAGAAAACGAGTTGAAGAAAGGAGCTCAGGGGCACTGTAATTCACAAACCTGCAGAGTTATAAATGACAACTATCGTCCAAAAATATACTGAAGTAAGGCTGCCAAGAGGACTTGAAAGCGGGGCAGAATTGCAGGAAACCGATTTCAGGAGGTAGACTGGAATTGCATTGAAAGCATAGGAAAAGAGGCAGAACGTCCACAATGATGCACTTGGCCAAAAAGGGCGTATGCGTTTTTTCCTGAATATATTCAGGAAAAAACGCATACGCCCTTTTTGGCCAACCAAGCAAGCTTGCAAAGGAAATCTGCACTACAATGAAGTCTCACTTCCCGCCGGTCAAAAGGGCCATCTGAAAAAAGTGTAAAATCCAGAAAGGCAGGACAGGCCATGGAGAACTGGGAGCCTTGTTATGCTGATGGGCGGGATGTAAACTGCCAACAGACACTCGGGAGAAGTGTATGGTGTTTCCTGAAACATCTAAAAAACAAAGCAACAGAGCCTAGGGCACTTCCACTTATGGTCCTATAGCTTAGGGAAATTAAAATCAAAAAGACACAGCCACCCCAATGTTTGGGACGCCTCTGTTTACAAGAACCTCGTTTACCGTACAAGTTCAATATCACAGAAAGTGAAAAATGGATAAAGAACTTGTGGTACTTACGTACAATGCAGTATCACTCAGCAGTGAAATCTATGTCATCAGGCCCGTAGCAGCACAATGAGTGGATTCAGGTACGATGATTCTAACTGAAATAAGTCACACAGAAAAAGAAACATCATAAGATATCAGTAATACACGGAATGTAAACTTGGCTACACAGGAACTGAATTACAGAACAGAACAGGGTCTCAAATTTAGAAAACCAACTTATGCTTGTTTAAGGGTAAAGGTGAGTTGGGGTGCTGCATAAAACCAGAGATTGAAATGAGCACAGATAAAGTTCCTTAAGCCAAATATGGAATAGACAAGAGCTACTCCTTGCTCAACGAAATGGACTCAATACCGCATATTAAACGCCTAAGAATGTACCTGACTCTTAAGTATCTTAAAACCTATGGATTGCTATGTCTCCGAAAGAGAATCAAGCATGTGTACAGGGACATAAACGCAGCAGTGATAGGATTGGAGAGGTTCGGTGAGCAAATGAAGACCCTTTGAAGTCATATTGCATGGTACCCATTCCACGGGTTTCAACTACCCAAGTTTAAGGTATTCTTCCTTCAGCTAAAACATGCATGTGGAACCTAGAGTATGATCAACCATGTGATCGGGAGACGTGTTCAAATATGTCTCAGTTTTCGTACCCTGGTACTCGGGTGCAACATTCCAGACGCTTTACTAACACTCTCCCGACTTGGAGAGTCAGTCCCTTTAACCTCCTGTTTGGCCCAGTTTGCAATTTCTGCGGAAGATGAACAGGAATAGCGAGAACCAATGAGAGACTAGCTGGAGGTGTCTGGACGGGCAAATTTAACTCTCATTTCCCACCAGGAAGAGGAAATAACCAAAGGCTCAGCGTGCCGTGCCGGAACCAGATTAGGGCCTGAAGCCATCCTGCGGTGTTGCGGCCAGCTCACAAGAAAACGAGTTGAAGAAAGGAGCTCAGGGGCACTGTAATTCACAAACCTGCAGAGTTATAAATGACAACTATCGTCCAAAAATATACTGAAGTAAGGCTGCCAAGAGGACTTGAAAGCGGGGCAGAATTGCAGGAAACCGATTTCAGGAGGTAGACTGGAATTGCATTGAAAGCATAGGAAAAGAGGCAGAACGTCCACAATGATGCACTTGGCCAAAAAGGGCGTATGCGTTTTTTCCTGAATATATTCAGGAAAAAACGCATACGCCCTTTTTGGCCAACCAAGCAAGCTTGCAAAGGAAATCTGCACTACAATGAAGTCTCACTTCCCGCCGGTCAAAAGGGCCATCTGAAAAAAGTGTAAAATCCAGAAAGGCAGGACAGGCCATGGAGAACTGGGAGCCTTGTTATGCTGATGGGCGGGATGTAAACTGCCAACAGACACTCGGGAGAAGTGTATGGTGTTTCCTGAAACATCTAAAAAACAAAGCAACAGAGCCTAGGGCACTTCCACTTATGGTCCTATAGCTTAGGGAAATTAAAATCAAAAAGACACAGCCACCCCAATGTTTGGGACGCCTCTGTTTACAAGAACCTCGTTTACCGTACAAGTTCAATATCACAGAAAGTGAAAAATGGATAAAGAACTTGTGGTACTTACGTACAATGCAGTATCACTCAGCAGTGAAATCTATGTCATCAGGCCCGTAGCAGCACAATGAGTGGATTCAGGTACGATGATTCTAACTGAAATAAGTCACACAGAAAAAGAAACATCATAAGATATCAGTAATACACGGAATGTAAACTTGGCTACACAGGAACTGAATTACAGAACAGAACAGGGTCTCAAATTTAGAAAACCAACTTATGCTTGTTTAAGGGTAAAGGTGAGTTGGGGTGCTGCATAAAACCAGAGATTGAAATGAGCACAGATAAAGTTCCTTAAGCCAAATATGGAATAGACAAGAGCTACTCCTTGCTCAACGAAATGGACTCAATACCGCATATTAAACGCCTAAGAATGTACCTGACTCTTAAGTATCTTAAAACCTATGGATTGCTATGTCTCCGAAAGAGAATCAAGCATGTGTACAGGGACATAAACGCAGCAGTGATAGGATTGGAGAGGTTCGGTGAGCAAATGAAGACCCTTTGAAGTCATATTGCATTGTACCCATTCCACAGGTTTCAACTACCCATGTTTAAGGTATTCTTCCTTCAGCTAAAACATGCATGTGGAACCTAGAGTATGATCAACCATGTGATCGGGAGACGTGTTCAAATATGTCTCAGTTTTCGTACCCTGGTACTCGCGTGCAACATTCCAGACGCTTTACTAACACTCTCCCGACTTGGAGAGTCAGTCCCTTTAACCTCCTGTTTGGCCCAGTTTGCAATTTCTGCGGAAGATGAACAGGAATAGCGAGAACCAATGAGAGACTAGCTGGAGGTGTCTGGACGGGCAAATTTAACTCTCATTTCCCACCAGGAAGAGGAAATAACCAAAGGCTCAGCGTGCCGTGCCGGAACCAGATTAGGGCCTGAAGCCATCCTGCGGTGTTGCGGCCAGCTCACAAGAAAACGAGTTGAAGAAAGGAGCTCAGGGGCACTGTAATTCACAAACCTGCAGAGTTATAAATGACAACTATCGTCCAAAAATATACTGAAGTAAGGCTGCCAAGAGGACTTGAAAGCGGGGCAGAATTGCAGGAAACCGATTTCAGGAGGTAGACTGGAATTGCATTGAAAGCATAGGAAAAGAGGCAGAACGTCCACAATGATGCACTTGGCCAAAAAGGGCGTATGCGTTTTTTCCTGAATATATTCAGGAAAAAACGCATACGCCCTTTTTGGCCAACCAAGCAAGCTTGCAAAGGAAATCTGCACTACAATGAAGTCTCACTTCCCCCCAGTCAAAAGGGCCATCTGAAAAAAGTGTAAAATCCAGAAAGGCAGGACAGGCCATGGAGAACTGGGAGCCTTGTTATGCTGATGGGCGGGATGTAAACTGCCAACAGACACTCGGGAGAAGTGTATGGTGTTTCCTGAAACATCTAAAAAACAAAGCAACAGAGCCTAGGGCACTTCCACTTATGGTCCTATAGCTTAGGGAAATTAAAATCAAAAAGACACAGCCACCCCAATGTTTGGGACGCCTCTGTTTACAAGAACCTCCTTTACGGTACAAGTTCAATATCACAGAAAGTGAAAAATGGATAAAGAACTTGTGGTACTTACGTACAATGCAGTATCACTCAGCAGTGAAATCCATGCCATCAGGCCCGTAGCAGCACAATGAGTGGATTCAGGTATGATGATTCTAACTGAAATAAGTCACAAAGAAAAAGAAACATCATAAGATATCAGTAATACACGGAATGTAAACTTGGCTACACAGGAACTGAATTACAGAACAGAACAGGGTCTCAAATTTAGAAAACCAACTTATGCTTGTTTAAGGGTAAAGGTGAGTTGGGGTGCTGCATAAAACCAGAGATTGAAATGAGCACAGATAAAGTTCCTTAAGCCAAATATGGAATAGACAAGAGCTACTCCTTGCTCAACGAAATGGACTCAACACCGCATATTAAACGCCTAAGAATGTACCTGACTCTTAAGTATCTTAAAACCTATGGATTGCTATGTCTCCGAAAGAGAATCAAGCATGTGTACAGGGACATAAACGCAGCAGTGATAGGATTGGAGAGGTTCGGTGAGCAAATGAAGACCCTTTGAAGTCATATTGCATGGTACCCATTCCACGGGTTTCAACTACCCAGGTTTAAGGTATTCTTCCTTCAGCTAAAACATGCATGTGGAACCTAGAGTATGATCAACCATGTGATCGGGAGACGTGTTCAAATATGTCTCAGTTTTCGTACCCTGGTACTCGGGTGCAACATTCCAGACGCTTTACTAACACTCTCCCCACTTGGAGAGTCAGCGCCTTTAACCTCCTGTTTGGCCCAGTTTGCAATTTCTGCGGAAGATGAACAGGAATAGCGAGAACCAATGAGAGACTAGCTGGAGGTGTCTGGACGGGCAAATTTAACTCTCATTTCCCACCAGGAAGAGGAAATAACCAAAGGCTCAGCGTGCCGTGCCGGAACCAGATTAGGGCCTGAAGCCATCCTGCGGTGTTGCGGCCAGCTCACAAGAAAACGAGTTGAAGAAAGGAGCTCAGGGGCACTGTAATTCACAAACCTGCAGAGTTATAAATGACAACTATCGTCCAAAAATATACTGAAGTAAGGCTGCCAAGAGGACTTGAAAGCGGGGCAGAATTGCAGGAAACCGATTTCAGGAGGTAGACTGGAATTGCATTGAAAGCATAGGAAAAGAGGCAGAACGTCCACAATGATGCACTTGGCCAAAAAGGGCGTATGCGTTTTTTCCTGAATATATTCAGGAAAAAACGCATACGCCCTTTTTGGCCAACCAAGCAAGCTTGCAAAGGAAATCTGCCCTACAATGAAGTCTCACTTCCCCCCGGTCAAAAGGGCCATCTGAAAAAAGTGTAAAATCCAGAAAGGCAGGACAGGCCATGGAGAACTGGGAGCCTTGTTATGCTGATGGGCGGGATGTAAATTGCCAACAGACCCTCGGGAGAAGTGTATGGTGTTTCCTGAAACATCTAAAAAACAAAGCAACAGAGCCTAGGGCACTTCCACTTATGGTCCTATAGCTTAGGGAAATTAAAATCAAAAAGATACAGCCACCCCAATGTTTGGGACGCCTCTGTTTACAAGAACCTCGTTTACCGTAAAAGTTCAATATTACAGAAAGTGAAAAATGGATAAAGAACTTGTGGTACTTACGTACAATGCAGTATCACTCAGCAGTGAAATCTATGCCATCAGGCCCGTAGCAGCACAATGAGTGGATTCAGGTACGATGATTCTAACTGAAATAAGTCACACAGAAAAAGAAACATCATAAGATATCAGTAATACACGGAATGTAAACTTGGCTACACAGGAACTGAATTACAGAACAGAACAGGGTCTCAAATTTAGAAAACCAACTTATGCTTGTTTAAGGGTAAAGGTGAGTTGGGGTGCTGCATAAAACCAGAGATTGAAATGAGCACAGATAAAGTTCCTTAAGCCAAATATGGAATAGACAAGAGCTACTCCTTGCTCAACGAAATGGACTCAACACCGCATATTAAACGCCTAAGAATGTACCTGACTCTTAAGTATCTTAAAACCTATGGATTGCTATGTCTCCGAAAGAGAATCAAGCATGTGTACAGGGACATAAACGCAGCAGTGATAGGATTGGAGAGGTTCGGTGAGCAAATGAAGACCCTTTGAAGTCATATTGCATGGTACCCATTCCACGGGTTTCAACTACCCAGGTTTAAGGTATTCTTCCTTCAGCTAAAACATGCATGTGGAACCTAGAGTATGATCAACCATGTGATCGGGAGACGTGTTCAAATATGTCTCAGTTTTCGTACCCTGGTACTCGGGTGCAACATTCCAGACGCTTTACTAACACTCTCCCGACTTGGAGAGTCAGTCCCTTTAACCTCCTGTTTGGCCCAGTTTGCAATTTCTGCGGAAGATGAACAGGAATAGCGAGAACCAATGAGAGACTAGCTGGAGGTGTCTGGACGGGCAAATTTAACTCTCATTTCCCACCAGGAAGAGGAAATAACCAAAGGCTCAGCGTGCCGTGCCGGAACCAGATTAGGGCCTGAAGCCATCCTGCGGTGTTGCGGCCAGCTCACAAGAAAACGAGTTGAAGAAAGGAGCTCAGGGGCACTGTAATTCACAAACCTGCAGAGTTATAAATGACAACTATCGTCCAAAAATATACTGAAGTAAGGCTGCCAAGAGGACTTGAAAGCGGGGCAGAATTGCAGGAAACCGATTTCAGGAGGTAGACTGGAATTGCATTGAAAGCATAGGAAAAGAGGCAGAACGTCCACAATGATGCACTTGGCCAAAAAGGGCGTATGCGTTTTTTCCTGAATATATTCAGGAAAAAACGCATACGCCCTTTTTGGCCAACCAAGCAAGCTTGCAAAGGAAATCTGCACTACAATGAAGTCTCACTTCCCGCCGGTCAAAAGGGCCATCTGAAAAAAGTGTAAAATCCAGAAAGGCAGGACAGGCCATGGAGAACTGGGAGCCTTGTTATGCTGATGGGCGGGATGTAAACTGCCAACAGACACTCGGGAGAAGTGTATGGTGTTTCCTGAAACATCTAAAAAACAAAGCAACAGAGCCTAGGGCACTTCCACTTATGGTCCTATAGCTTAGGGAAATTAAAATCAAAAAGACCCAGCCACCCCAATGTTTGGGACGCCTCTGTTTACAAGAACCTCGTTTACCGTACAAGTTCAATATCACAGAAAGTGAAAAATGGATAAAGAACTTGTGGTACTTACGTACAATGCAGTATCACTCAGCAGTGAAATCTATGTCATCAGGCCCGTAGCAGCACAATGAGTGGATTCAGGTACGATGATTCTAACTGAAATAAGTCACACAGAAAAAGAAACATCATAAGATATCAGTAATACACGGAATGTAAACTTGGCTACACAGGAACTGAATTACAGAACAGAACAGGGTCTCAAATTTAGAAAACCAACTTATGCTTGTTTAAGGGTAAAGGTGAGTTGGGGTGCTGCATAAAACCAGAGATTGAAATGAGCACAGATAAAGTTCCTTAAGCCAAATATGGAATAGACAAGAGCTACTCCTTGCTCAACGAAATGGACTCAATACCGCATATTAAACGCCTAAGAATGTACCTGACTCTTAAGTATCTTAAAACCTATGGATTGCTATGTCTCCGAAAGAGAATCAAGCATGTGTACAGGGACATAAACGCAGCAGTGATAGGATTGGAGAGGTTCGGTGAGCAAATGAAGACCCTTTGAAGTCATATTGCATGGTACCCATTCCACAGGTTTCAACTACCCATGTTTAAGGTATTCTTCCTTCAGCTAAAACATGCATGTGGAACCTAGAGTATGATCAACCATGTGATCGGGAGACGTGTTCAAATATGTCTCAGTTTTCGTACGCTGGTACTCGGGTGCAACATTCCAGACGCTTTACTAACACTCTCCCGACTTGGAGAGTCAGTCCCTTTAACCTCCTGTTTGGCCCAGTTTGCAATTTCTGCGGAAGATGAACAGGAATAGCGAGAACCAATGAGAGACTAGCTGGAGGTGTCTGGACGGGCAAATTTAACTCTCATTTCCCACCAGGAAGAGGAAATAACCAAAGGCTCAGCGTGCCGTGCCGGAACCAGATTAGGGCCTGAAGCCATCCTGCGGTGTTGCGGCCAGCTCACAAGAAAACGAGTTGAAGAAAGGAGCTCAGGGGCACTGTAATTCACAAACCTGCAGAGTTATAAATGACAACTATCGTCCAAAAATATACTGAAGTAAGGCTGCCAAGAGGACTTGAAAGCGGGGCAGAATTGCAGGAAACCAATTTCAGGAGGTAGACTGGAATTGCATTGAAAGCATAGGAAAAGAGGCAGAACGTCCACAATGATGCACTTGGCCAAAAAGGGCGTATGCGTTTTTTCCTGAATATATTCAGGAAAAAACGCATACGCCCTTTTTGGCCAACCAAGCAAGCTTGCAAAGGAAATCTGCACTACAATGAAGTCTCACTTCCCCCCAGTCAAAAGGGCCATCTGAAAAAAGTGTAAAATCCAGAAAGGCAGGACAGGCCATGGAGAACTGGGAGCCTTGTTATGCTGATGGGCGGGATGTAAACTGCCAACAGACACTCGGGAGAAGTGTATGGTGTTTCCTGAAACATCTAAAAAACAAAGCAACAGAGCCTAGGGCACTTCCACTTATGGTCCTATAGCTTAGGGAAATTAAAATCAAAAAGACACAGCCACCCCAATGTTTGGGACGCCTCTGTTTACAAGAACCTCGTTTACCGTACAAGTTCAATATCACAGAAAGTGAAAAATGGATAAAGAACTTGTGGTACTTACGTACAATGCAGTATCACTCAGCAGTGAAATCTATGCCATCAGGCCCGTAGCAGCACAATGAGTGGATTCAGGTACGATGATTCTAACTGAAATAAGTCACACAGAAAAAGAAACATCATAAGATATCAGTAATACACGGAATGTAAACTTGGCTACACAGGAACTGAATTACAGAACAGAACAGGGTCTCAAATTTAGAAAACCAACTTATGCTTGTTTAAGGGTAAAGGTGAGTTGGGGTGCTGCATAAAACCAGAGATTGAAATGAGCACAGATAAAGTTCCTTAAGCCAAATATGGAATAGACAAGAGCTACTCCTTGCTCAACGAAATGGACTCAACACCGCATATTAAACGCCTAAGAATGTACCTGACTCTTAAGTATCTTAAAACCTATGGATTGCTATGTCTCCGAAAGAGAATCAAGCATGTGTACAGGGACATAAACGCAGCAGTGATAGGATTGGAGAGGTTCGGTGAGCAAATGAAGACCCTTTGAAGTCATATTGCATGGTACCCATTCCACGGGTTTCAACTACCCAGGTTTAAGGTATTCTTCCTTCAGCTAAAACATGCATGTGGAACCTAGAGTATGATCAACCATGTGATCGGGAGACGTGTTCAAATATGTCTCAGTTTTCGTACCCTGGTACTCGGGTGCAACATTCCAGACGCTTTACTAACACTCTCCCGACTTGGAGAGTCAGTCCCTTTAACCTCCTGTTTGGCCCAGTTTGCAATTTCTGCGGAAGATGAACAGGAATAGCGAGAACCAATGAGAGACTAGCTGGAGGTGTCTGGACGGGCAAATTTAACTCTCATTTCCCACCAGGAAGAGGAAATAACCAAAGGCTCAGCGTGCCGTGCCGGAACCAGATTAGGGCCTGAAGCCATCCTGCGGTGTTGCGGCCAGCTCACAAGAAAACGAGTTGAAGAAAGGAGCTCAGGGGCACTGTAATTCACAAACCTGCAGAGTTATAAATGACAACTATCGTCCAAAAATATACTGAAGTAAGGCTGCCAAGAGGACTTGAAAGCGGGGCAGAATTGCAGGAAACCGATTTCAGGAGGTAGACTGGAATTGCATTGAAAGCATAGGAAAAGAGGCAGAACGTCCACAATGATGCACTTGGCCAAAAAGGGCGTATGCGTTTTTTCCTGAATATATTCAGGAAAAAACGCATACGCCCTTTTTGGCCAACCAAGCAAGCTTGCAAAGGAAATCTGCACTAAAATGAAGTCTCACTTCCCCCCGTTCAAAAGGGCCATCTGAAAAAAGTGTAAAATCCAGAAAGGCAGGACAGGCCATGGAGAACTGGGAGCCTTGTTATGCTGATGGGCGGGATGTAAATTGCCAACAGACACTCGGGAGAAGTGTATGGTGTTTCCTGAAACATCTATAAAACAAAGCAACAGAGCCTAGGGCACTTCCACTTATGGTCCTATAGCTTAGGGAAATTAAAATCAAAAAGATACAGCCACCCCAATGTTTGGGACGCCTCTGTTTACAAGAACCTCGTTTACCGTACAAGTTCAATATCACAGAAAGTGAAAAATGGATAAAGAACTTGTGGTACTTACGTACAATGCAGTATCACTCAGCAGTGAAATCTATGTCATCAGGCCCGTAGCAGCAAAATGAGTGGATTCAGGTACGATGATTCTAACTGAAATAAGTCACACAGAAAAAGAAACATCATAAGATATCAGTAATACACGGAATGTAAACTTGGCTACACAGGAACTGAATTACAGAACAGAACAGGGTCTCAAATTTAGAAAACCAACTTATGCTTGTTTAAGGGTAAAGGTGAGTTGGGGTGCTGCATAAAACCAGAGATTGAAATGAGCACAGATAAAGTTCCTTAAGCCAAATATGGAATAGACAAGAGCTACTCCTTGCTCAACGAAATGGACTCAACACCGCATATTAAACGCCTAAGAATGTACCTGACTCTTAAGTATCTTAAAACCTATGGATTGCTATGTCTCCGAAAGAGAATCAAGCATGTGTACAGGGACATAAACGCAGCAGTGATAGGATTGGAGAGGTTCGGTGAGCAAATGAAGACCCTTTGAAGTCATATTGCATGGTACCCATTCCACGGCTTTCAACTACCCAGGTTTAAGGTATTCTTCCTTCAGCTAAAACATGCATGTGGAACCTAGAGTATGATCAACCATGTGATCGGGAGACGTGTTCAAATATGTCTCAGTTTTCGTACCCTGGTACTCGGGTGCAACATTCCAGACGCTTTACTAACACTCTCCCGACTTGGAGAGTCAGTCCCTTTAACCTCCTGTTTGGCCCAGTTTGCAATTTCTGCGGAAGATGAACAGGAATAGCGAGAACCAATGAGAGACTAGCTGGAGGTGTCTGGACGGGCAAATTTAACTCTCATTTCCCACCAGGAAGAGGAAATAACCAAAGGCTCAGCGTGCCGTGCCGGAACCAGATTAGGGCCTGAAGCCATCCTGCGGTGTTGCGGCCAGCTCACAAGAAAACGAGTTGAAGAAAGGAGCTCAGGGGCACTGTAATTCACAAACCTGCAGAGTTATAAATGACAACTATCGTCCAAAAATATACTGAAGTAAGGCTGCCAAGAGGACTTGAAAGCGGGGCAGAATTGCAGGAAACCGATTTCAGGAGGTAGACTGGAATTGCATTGAAAGCATAGGAAAAGAGGCAGAACGTCCACAATGATGCACTTGGCCAAAAAGGGCGTATGCGTTTTTTCCTGAATATATTCAGGAAAAAACGCATACGCCCTTTTTGGCCAACCAAGCAAGCTTGCAAAGGAAATCTGCACTACAATGAAGTCTCACTTCCCCCCGGTCAAAAGGGCCATCTGAAAAAAGTGTAAAATCCAGAAAGGCAGGACAGGCCATGGAGAACTGGGAGCCTTGTTATGCTGATGGGCGGGATGTAAACTGCCAACAGACACTCGGGAGAAGTGTATGGTGTTTCCTGAAACATCTAAAAAACAAAGCAACAGAGCCTAGGGCACTTCCACTTATGGTCCTATAGCTTAGGGAAATTAAAATAAAAAAGACACAGCCACCCCAATGTTTGGGACGCCTCTGTTTACAAGAACCTCGTTTACGGTACAAGTTCAATATCACAGAAAGTGAAAAATGGATAAAGAACTTGTGGTACTTACGTACAATGCAGTATCACTCAGCAGTGAAATCTATGCCATCAGGCCCGTAGCAGCACAATGAGTGGATTCAGGTACGATGATTCTAACTGAAATAAGTCACACAGAAAATGAAACATCATAAGATATCAGTAATACACGGAATGTAAACTTGGCTACACAGGAACTGAATTACAGAACAGAACAGGGTCTCAAATTTAGAAAACCAACTTACGCTTGTTTAAGGGTAAAGGTGAGTTGGGGTGCTGCATAAAACCAGAGATTGAAATGAGCACAGATAAAGTTCCTTAAGCCAAATATGGAATAGACAAGAGCTACTCCTTGCTCAACGAAATGGACTCAACACCGCATATTAAACGCCTAAGAATGTACCTGACTCTTAAGTATCTTAAAACGTATGGATTGCTATGTCTCCGAAAGAGAATCAAGCATGTGTACAGGGACATAAACGCAGCAGTGATAGGATTGGAGAGGCTCGGTGAGCAAATGAAGACCCTTTGAAGTCATATTGCATGGTACCCATTCCACGGGTTTCAACTACCCAGGTTTAAGGTATTCTTCCTTCAGCTAAAACATGCATGTGGAACCTAGAGTATGATCAACCATGTGATCGGGAGACGTGTTCAAATATGTCTCAGTTTTCGTACCCTGGTACTCGGGTGCAACATTCCAGACGCTTTACTAACACTCTCCCCACTTGGAGAGTCAGCGCCTTTAACCTCCTGTTTGGCCCAGTTTGCAATTTCTGCGGAAGATGAACAGGAATAGCGAGAACCAATGAGAGACTAGCTGGAGGTGTCTGGACGGGCAAATTTAACTCTCATTTCCCACCAGGAAGAGGAAATAACCAAAGGCTCAGCGTGCCGTGCCGGAACCAGATTAGGGCCTGAAGCCATCCTGCGGTGTTGCGGCCAGCTCACAAGAAAACGAGTTGAAGAAAGGAGCTCAGGGGCACTGTAATTCACAAACCTGCAGAGTTATAAATGACAACTATCGTCCAAAAATATACTGAAGTAAGGCTGCCAAGAGGACTTGAAAGCGGGGCAGAATTGCAGGAAACCGATTTCAGGAGGTAGACTGGAATTGCATTGAAAGCATAGGAAAAGAGGCAGAACGTCCACAATGATGCACTTGGCCAAAAAGGGCGTATGCGTTTTTTCCTGAATATATTCAGGAAAAAACGCATACGCCCTTTTTGGCCAACCAAGCAAGCTTGCAAAGGAAATCTGCACTAAAATGAAGTCTCACTTCCCCCCGTTCAAAAGGGCCATCTGAAAAAAGTGTAAAATCCAGAAAGGCAGGACAGGCCATGGAGAACTGGGAGCCTTGTTATGCTGATGGGCGGGATGTAAATTGCCAACAGACACTCGGGAGAAGTGTATGGTGTTTCCTGAAACATCTAAAAAACAAAGCAACAGAGCCTAGGGCACTTCCACTTATGGTCCTATAGCTTAGGGAAATTAAAATCAAAAAGATACAGCCACCCCAATGTTTGGGACGCCTCTGTTTACAAGAACCTCGTTTACCGTACAAGTTCAATATCACAGAAAGTGAAAAATGGATAAAGAACTTGTGGTACTTACGTACAATGCAGTATCACTCAGCAGTGAAATCTATGTCATCAGGCCCGTAGCAGCACAATGAGTGGATTCAGGTACGATGATTCTAACTGAAATAAGTCACACAGAAAAAGAAACATCATAAGATATCAGTAATACACGGAATGTAAACTTGGCTACACAGGAACTGAATTACAGAACAGAACAGGGTCTCAAATTTAGAAAACCAACTTATGCTTGTTTAAGGGTAAAGGTGAGTTGGGGTGCTGCATAAAACCAGAGATTGAAATGAGCACAGATAAAGTTCCTTAAGCCAAATATGGAATAGACAAGAGCTACTCCTTGCTCAACGAAATGGACTCAACACCGCATATTAAACGCCTAAGAATGTACCTGACTCTTAAGTATCTTAAAACCTATGGATTGCTATGTCTCCGAAAGAGAATCAAGCATGTGTACAGGGACATAAACGCAGCAGTGATAGGATTGGAGAGGTTCGGTGAGCAAATGAAGACCCTTTGAAGTCATATTGCATGGTACCCATTCCACGGCTTTCAACTACCCAGGTTTAAGGTATTCTTCCTTCAGCTAAAACATGCATGTGGAACCTAGAGTATGATCAACCATGTGATCGGGAGACGTGTTCAAATATGTCTCAGTTTTCGTACCCTGGTACTCGGGTGCAACATTCCAGACGCTTTACTAACACTCTCCCGACTTGGAGAGTCAGTCCCTTTAACCTCCTGTTTGGCCCAGTTTGCAATTTCTGCGGAAGATGAACAGGAATAGCGAGAACCAATGAGAGACTAGCTGGAGGTGTCTGGACGGGCAAATTTAACTCTCATTTCCCACCAGGAAGAGGAAATAACCAAAGGCTCAGCGTGCCGTGCCGGAACCAGATTAGGGCCTGAAGCCATCCTGCGGTGTTGCGGCCAGCTCACAAGAAAACGAGTTGAAGAAAGGAGCTCAGGGGCACTGTAATTCACAAACCTGCAGAGTTATAAATGACAACTATCGTCCAAAAATATACTGAAGTAAGGCTGCCAAGAGGACTTGAAAGCGGGGCAGAATTGCAGGAAACCGATTTCAGGAGGTAGACTGGAATTGCATTGAAAGCATAGGAAAAGAGGCAGAACGTCCACAATGATGCACTTGGCCAAAAAGGGCGTATGCGTTTTTTCCTGAATATATTCAGGAAAAAACGCATACGCCCTTTTTGGCCAACCAAGCAAGCTTGCAAAGGAAATCTGCACTACAATGAAGTCTCACTTCCCCCCGGTCAAAAGGGCCATCTGAAAAAAGTGTAAAATCCAGAAAGGCAGGACAGGCCATGGAGAACTGGGAGCCTTGTTATGCTGATGGGCGGGACGTAAATTGCCAACAGACACTCGGGAGAAGTGTATGGTGTTTCCTGAAACATCTAAAAAACAAAGCAACAGAGCCTAGGGCACTTCCACTTATGGTCCTATAGCTTAGGGAAATTAAAATCAAAAAGACACAGCCACCCCAATGTTTGGGACGCCTCTGTTTACAAGAACCTCGTTTACCGTACAAGTTCAATATCACAGAAAGTGAAAAATGGATAAAGAACTTGTGGTACTTACGTACAATGCAGTATCACTCAGCAGTGAAATCTATGTCATCAGGCCCGTAGCAGCACAATGAGTGGATTCAGGTACGATGATTCTAACTGAAATAAGTCACACAGAAAAAGAAACATCATAAGATATCAGTAATACACGGAATGTAAACTTGGCTACACAGGAACTGAATTACAGAACAGAACAGGGTCTCAAATTTAGAAAACCAACTTATGCTTGTTTAAGGGTAAAGGTGAGTTGGGGTGCTGCATAAAACCAGAGATTGAAATGAGCACAGATAAAGTTCCTTAAGCCAAATATGGAATAGACAAGAGCTACTCCTTGCTCAACGAAATGGACTCAACACCGCATATTAAACGCCTAAGAATGTACCTGACTCTTAAGTATCTTAAAACCTATGGATTGCTATGTCTCCGAAAGAGAATCAAGCATGTGTACAGGGACATAAACGCAGCAGTGATAGGATTGGAGAGGTTCGGTGAGCAAATGAAGACCCTTTGAAGTCATATTGCATGGTACCCATTCCACGGGTTTCAACTACCCAGGTTTAAGGTATTCTTCCTTCAGCTAAAACATGCATGTGGAACCTAGAGTATGATCAACCATGTGATCGGGAGACGTGTTCAAATATGTCTCAGTTTTCGTACCCTGGTACTCGGGTGCAACATTCCAGACGCTTTACTAACACTCTCCCGACTTGGAGAGTCAGTCCCTTTAACCTCCTGTTTGGCCCAGTTTGCAATTTCTGCGGAAGATGAACAGGAATAGCGAGAACCAATGAGAGACTAGCTGGAGGTGTCTGGACGGGCAAATTTAACTCTCATTTCCCACCAGGAAGAGGAAATAACCAAAGGCTCAGCGTGCCGTGCCGGAACCAGATTAGGGCCTGAAGCCATCCTGCGGTGTTGCGGCCAGCTCACAAGAAAACGAGTTGAAGAAAGGAGCTCAGGGACACTGTAATTCACAAACCTGCAGAGTTATAAATGACAGCTATCGTCCAAAAATATACTGAAGTAAGGCTGCCAAGAGGACTTGAAAGCGGGGCAGAATTGCAGGAAACCGATTTCAGGAGGTAGACTGGAATTGCATTGAAAGCATAGGAAAAGAGGCAGAACGTCCACAATGATGCACTTGGCCAAAAAGGGCGTATGCGTTTTTTCCTGAATATATTCAGGAAAAAACGCATACGCCCTTTTTGGCCAACCAAGCAAGCTTGCAAAGGAAATCTGCACTACAATGAAGTCTCACTTCCCCCCGGTCAAAAGGGCCATCTGAAAAAAGTGTAAAATCCAGAAAGGCAGGACAGGCCATGGAGAACTGGGAGCCTTGTTATGCTGATGGGCGGGATGTAAATTGCCAACAGACACTTGGGAGAAGTGTATGGTGTTTCCTGAAACATCTAAAAAACAAAGCAACAGAGCCTAGGGCACTTCCACTTATGGTCCTATAGCTTAGGGAAATTAAAATAAAAAAGATACAGCCACCCCAATGTTTGGGACGCCTCTGTTTACAAGAACCTCGTTTACCGTACAAGTTCAATATCACAGAAAGTGAAAAATGGATAAAGAACTTGTGGTACTTACGTACAATGCAGTATCACTCAGCAGTGAAATCTATGCCATCAGGCCCGTAGCAGCACAATGAGTGGATTCAGGTACGATGATTCTAACTGAAATAAGTCACACAGAAAATGAAACATCATAAGATATCAGTAATACACGGAATGTAAACTTGGCTACACAGGAACTGAATTACAGAACAGAACAGGGTCTCAAATTTAGAAAACCAACTTACGCTTGTTTAAGGGTAAAGGTGAGTTGGGGTGCTGCATAAAACCAGAGATTGAAATGAGCACAGATAAAGTTCCTTAAGCCAAATATGGAATAGACAAGAGCTACTCCTTGCTCAACGAAATGGACTCAACACCGCATATTAAACGCCTAAGAATGTACCTGACTCTTAAGTATCTTAAAACGTATGGATTGCTATGTCTCCGAAAGAGAATCAAGCATGTGTACAGGGACATAAACGCAGCAGTGATAGGATTGGAGAGGCTCGGTGAGCAAATGAAGACCCTTTGAAGTCATATTGCATGGTACCCATTCCACGGGTTTCAACTACCCAGGTTTAAGGTATTCTTCCTTCAGCTAAAACATGCATGTGGAACCTAGAGTATGATCAACCATGTGATCGGGAGACGTGTTCAAATATGTCTCAGTTTTCGTACCCTGGTACTCGGGTGCAACATTCCAGACGCTTTACTAACACTCTCCCCACTTGGAGAGTCAGCGCCTTTAACCTCCTGTTTGGCCCAGTTTGCAATTTCTGCGGAAGATGAACAGGAATAGCGAGAACCAATGAGAGACTAGCTGGAGGTGTCTGGACGGGCAAATTTAACTCTCATTTCCCACCAGGAAGAGGAAATAACCAAAGGCTCAGCGTGCCGTGCCGGAACCAGATTAGGGCCTGAAGCCATCCTGCGGTGTTGCGGCCAGCTCACAAGAAAACGAGTTGAAGAAAGGAGCTCAGGGGCACTGTAATTCACAAACCTGCAGAGTTATAAATGACAACTATCGTCCAAAAATATACTGAAGTAAGGCTGCCAAGAGGACTTGAAAGCGGGGCAGAATTGCAGGAAACCGATTTCAGGAGGTAGACTGGAATTGCATTGAAAGCATAGGAAAAGAGGCAGAACGTCCACAATGATGCACTTGGCCAAAAAGGGCGTATGCGTTTTTTCCTGAATATATTCAGGAAAAAACGCATACGCCCTTTTTGGCCAACCAAGCAAGCTTGCAAAGGAAATCTGCACTACAATGAAGTCTCACTTCCCCCCGGTCAAAAGGGCCATCTGAAAAAAGTGTAAAATCCAGAAAGGCAGGACAGGCCATGGAGAACTGGGAGCCTTGTTATGCTGATGGGCGGGATGTAAACTGCCAACAGACACTCGGGAGAAGTGTATGGTGTTTCCTGAAACATCTAAAAAACAAAGCAACAGAGCCTAGGGCACTTCCACTTATGGTCCTATAGCTTAGGGAAATTAAAATCAAAAAGACACAGCCACCCCAATGTTTGGGACGCCTCTGTTTACAAGAACCTCGTTTACCGTACAAGTTCAATATCACAGAAAGTGAAAAATGGATAAAGAACTTGTGGTACTTACGTACAATGCAGTATCACTCAGCAGTGAAATCTATGCCATCAGGCCCGTAGCAGCACAATGAGTGGATTCAGGTACGATGATTCTAACTGAAATAAGTCACACAGAAAAAGAAACATCATAAGATATCAGTAATACACGGAATGTCAACTTGGCTACACAGGAACTGAATTACAGAACAGAACAGGGTCTCAAATTTAGAAAACCAACTTATGCTTGTTTAAGGGTAAAGGTGAGTTGGGGTGCTGCATAAAACCAGAGATTGAAATGAGCACAGATAAAGTTCCTTAAGCCAAATACGGAAGAGACAAGAGCTACTCCTTGCTCAACGAAATGGACTCAACACCGCATATTAAACGCCTAAGAATGTACCTGACTCTTAAGTATCTTAAAACCTATGGATTGCTATGTCTCCGAAAGAGAATCAAGCATGTGTACAGGGACATAAACGCAGCAGTGATAGGATTGGAGAGGTTCGGTGAGCAAATGAAGACCCTTTGAAGTCATATTGCATGGTACCCATTCCACGGGTTTCAACTACCCAGGTTTAAGGTATTCTTCCTTCAGCTAAAACATGCATGTGGAACCTAGAGTATGATCAACCATGTGATCGGGAGACGTGTTCAAATATGTCTCAGTTTTCGTACCCTGGTACTCGGGTGCAACATTCCAGACGCTTTACTAACACTCTCCCGACTTGGAGAGTCAGTCCCTTTAACCTCCTGTTTGGCCCAGTTTGCAATTTCTGCGGAAGATGAACAGGAATAGCGAGAACCAATGAGAGACTAGGTGGAGGTGTCTGGACGGGCAAATTTAACTCTCATTCCCAACAGGAAGAGGAAATAAACAAAGGCTCAGCGTGCCGTGCCGGAACCAGATTAGGGCCTGAAGCCATCCTGCGGTGTTGCGGCCAGCTCACAAGAAAACGAGTTGAAGAAAGGAGCTCAGGGGCACTGTAATTCACAAACCTGCAGAGTTATAAATGACAACTATCGTCCAAAAATATACTGAAGTAAGGCTGCCAAGAGGACTTGAAAGCGGGGCAGAATTGCAGGAAACCGATTTCAGGAGGTAGACTGGAATTGCATTGAAAGCATAGGAAAAGAGGCAGAACGTCCACAATGATGCACTTGGCCAAAAAGGGCGTATGCGTTTTTTCCTGAATATATTCAGGAAAAAACGCATACGCCCTTTTTGGCCAACCAAGCAAGCTTGCAAAGGAAATCTGCACTACAATGAAGTCTCACTTCCCCCCGGTCAAAAGGGCCATCTGAAAAAAGTGTAAAATCCAGAAAGGCAGGACAGGCCATGGAGAACTGGGAGCCTTGTTATGCTGATGGGCGGGATGTAAACTGCCAACAGACACTCGGGAGAAGTGTATGGTGTTTCCTGAAACATCTAAAAAACAAAGCAACAGAGCCTAGGGCACTTCCACTTATGGTCCTATAGCTTAGGGAAATTAAAATCAAAAAGACACAGCCACCCCAATGTTTGGGATGCCTCTGTTTACAAGAACCTCGTTTACCGTACAAGTTCAATATCACAGAAAGTGAAAAATGGATAAAGAACTTGTGGTACTTACGTACAATGCAGTATCACTCTGCAGTGAAATCTATGCCATCAGGCCCGTAGCAGCACAATGAGTGGATTCAGGTACGATGATTCTAACTGAAATAAGTCACACAGAAAAAGAAACATCATAAGATATCAGTAATACACGGAATGTAAACTTGGCTACACAGGAACTGAATTACAGAACAGAACAGGGTCTCAAATTTAGAAAACCAACTTATGCATGTTTAAGGGTAAAGGTGAGTTGGGGTGCTGCATAAAACCAGAGATTGAAATGAGCACAGATAAAGTTCCTTAAGCCAAATATGGAATAGACAAGAGCTACTCCTTGCTCAACGAAATGGACTCAACACCCCATATTAAACGCCTAAGAATGTACCTGACTCTTAAGTATCTTAAAACCTATGGATTGCTATGTCTCCGAAAGAGAATCAAGCATGTGTACAGGGACATAAACGCAGCAGTGATAGGATTGGAGAGGTTCGGTGAGCAAATGAAGACCCTTTGAAGTCATATTGCATGGTACCCATTCCACGGGTTTCAACTACGCAGGTTTAAGGTATTCTTCCTTCAGCTAAAACATGCATGTGGAACCTAGAGTATGATCAACCATGTGATCGGGAGACGTGTTCAAATATGTCTCAGTTTTCGTACCCTGGTACTCGGGTGCAACATTCCAGACGCTTTACTAACACTCTCCCGACTTGGAGAGTCAGTCCCTTTAACCTCCTGTTTGGCCCAGTTTGCAATTTCTGCGGAAGATGAACAGGAATAGCGAGAACCAATGAGAGACAAGCTGGAGGTGTCTGGACGGGCAAATTTAACTCTCATTTCCCACCAGGAAGAGGAAATAACCAAAGGCTCAGCGTGCCGTGCCGGAACCAGATTAGGGCCTGAAGCCATCCTGCGGTGTTGCGGCCAGCTCACAAGAAAACGAGTTGAAGAAAGGAGCTCAGGGGTACTGTAATTCACAAACCTGCAGAGTTATAAATGACAACTATCGTCCAAAAATATACTGAAGTAAGGCTGCCAAGAGGACTTGAAAGCGGGGCAGAATTGCAGGAAACCGATTTCAGGAGGTAGACTGGAATTGCATTGAAAGCATAGGAAAAGAGGCAGAACGTCCACAATGATGCACTTGGCCAAAAAGGGCGTATGCGTTTTTTCCTGAATATATTCAGGAAAAAACGCATACGCCCTTTTTGGCCAACCAAGCAAGCTTGCAAAGGAAATCTGCACTACAATGAAGTCTCACTTCCCCCCGGTCAAAAGGGCCATCTGAAAAAAGTGTAAAATCCAGAAAGGCAGGACAGGCCATGGAGAACTGGGAGCCTTGTTATGCTGATGGGCGGGATGTAAATTGCCAACAGACACTCGGGAGAAGTGTATGGTGTTTCCTGAAACATCTAAAAAACAAAGCAACAGAGCCTAGGGCACTTCCACTTATGGTCCTATAGCTTAGGGAAATTAAAATCAAAAAGACACAGCCACCCCAATGTTTGGGACGCCTCTGTTTACAAGAACCTCGTTTACCGTACAAGTTCAATATCACAGAAAGTGAAAAATGGATAAAGAACTTGTGGTACTTACGTACAATGCAGTATCACTCAGCAGTGAAATCTATGCCATCAGGCCCGTAGCAGCACAATGAGTGGATTCAGGTACGATGATTCTAACTGAAATAAGTCACACAGAAAAAGAAACATCATAAGATATCAGTAATACACGGAATGTAAACTTGGCTACACAGGAACTGAATTACAGAACAGAACAGGGTCTCAAATTTAGAAAACCAACTTATGCTTGTTTAAGGGTAAAGGTGAGTTGGAGTGCTGCATAAAACCAGAGATTGAAATGAGCACAGATAAAGTTCCTTAAGCCAAATATGGAATAGACAAGAGCTACTCCTTGCTCAACGAAATGGACTCAACACCCCATATTAAACGCCTAAGAATGTACCTGACTCTTAAGTATCTTAAAACCTATGGATTGCTATGTCTCCGAAAGAGAATCAAACATGTGTACAGGGACATAAACGCAGCAGTGATAGGATTGGAGAGGTTCGGTGAGCAAATGAAGACCCTTTGAAGTCATATTGCATGGTACCCATTCCACGGGTTTCAACTACCCAGGTTTAAGGTATTCTTCCTTCAGCTAAAACATGCATGTGGAACCTAGAGTATGATCAACCATGTGATCGGGAGACGTGTTCAAATATGTCTCAGTTTTCGTACCCTGGTACTCGGGTGCAACATTCCAGACGCTTTACTAACACTCTCCCGACTTGGAGAGTCAGTCCCTTTAACCTCCTGTTTGGCCCAGTTTACAATTTCTGCGGAAGATGAACAGGAATAGCGAGAACCAATGAGAGACTAGCTGGAGGTGTCTGGACGGGCAAATTTAACTCTCATTTCCCACCAGGAAGAGGAAATAACCAAAGGCTCAGCGTGCCGTGCCGGAACCAGATTAGGGCCTGAAGCCATCCTGCGGTGTTGCGGCCAGCTCACAAGAAAACGAGTTGAAGAAAGGAGCTCAGGGGCACTGTAATTCACAAACCTGCAGAGTTATAAATGACAACTATCGTCCAAAAATATACTGAAGTAAGGCTGCCAAGAGGACTTGAAAGCGGGGCAGAATTGCAGGAAACCGATTTCAGGAGGTAGACTGGAATTGCATTGAAAGCATAGGAAAAGAGGCAGAACGTCCACAATGATGCACTTGGCCAAAAAGGGCGTATGCGTTTTTTCCTGAATATATTCAGGAAAAAACGCATACGCCCTTTTTGGCCAACCAAGCAAGCTTGCAAAGGAAATCTGCACTACAATGAAGTCTCACTTCCCCCCGGTCAAAAGGGCCATATGAAAAAAGTGTAAAATCCAGAAAGGCAGGACAGGCCATGGAGAACTGGGAGCCTTGTTATGCTGATGGGCGGGATGTAAATTGCCAACAGACACTCGGGAGAAGTGTATGGTGTTTCCTGAAACATCTAAAAAACAAAGCAACAGAGCCTAGGGCACTTCCACTTATGGTCCTATAGCTTAGGGAAATTAAACTCAAAAAGATACAGCCACCCCAATGTTTGGGACGCCTCTGTTTACAAGAACCTCGTTTACCGTACAAGTTCAATATCACAGAAAGTGAAAAATGGATAAAGAACTTGTGGTACTTACGTACAATGCAGTATCACTCAGCAGTGAAATCTATGTCATCAGGCCCGTAGCAGCACAATGAGTGGATTCAGGTACGATGATTCTAACTGAAATAAGTCACACAGAAAAAGAAACATCATAAGATATCAGTAATACACGGAATGTAAACTTGGCTACACAGGAACTGAATTACAGAACAGAACAGGGTCTCAAATTTAGAAAACCAACTTATGCTTGTTTAAGGGTAAAGGTGAGTTGGGGTGCTGCATAAAACCAGAGATTGAAATGAGCACAGATAAAGTTCCTTAAGCCAAATATGGAATAGACAAGAGCTACTCCTTGCTCAACGAAATGGACTCAACACCGCATATTAAACGCCTAAGAATGTACCTGACTCTTAAGTATCTTAAAACCTATGGATTGCTATGTCTCCGAAAGAGAATCAAGCATGTGTACAGGGACATAAACGCAGCAGTGATAGGATTGGAGAGGTTCGGTGAGCAAATGAAGACCCTTTGAAGTCATATTGCATGGTACCCATTCCACGGGTTTCAACTACCCAGGTTTAAGGTATTCTTCCTTCAGCTAAAACATGCATGTGGAACCTAGAGTATGATCAACCATGTGATCGGGAGACGTGTTCAAATATGTCTCAGTTTTCGTACCCTGGTACTCGGGTGCAACATTCCAGACGCTTTACTAACACTCTCCCGACTTGGAGAGTCAGTCCCTTTAACCTCCTGTTTGGCCCAGTTTGCAATTTCTGCGGAAGATGAACAGGAATAGCGAGAACCAATGAGAGACTAGCTGGAGGTGTCTGGACGGGCAAATTTAACTCTCATTTCCCACCAGGAAGAGGAAATAACCAAAGGCTCAGCGTGCCGTGCCGGAACCAGATTAGGGCCTGAAGCCATCCTGCGGTGTTGCGGCCAGCTCACAAGAAAACGAGTTGAAGAAAGGAGCTCAGGGGCACTGTAATTCACAAACCTGCAGAGTTATAAATGACAACTATCGTCCAAAAATATACTGAAGTAAGGCTGCCAAGAGGACTTGAAAGCGGGGCAGAATTGCAGGAAACCGATTTCAGGAGGTAGACTGGAATTGCATTGAAAGCATAGGAAAAGAGGCAGAACGTCCACAATGATGCACTTGGCCAAAAAGGGCATATGCGTTTTTTCCTGAATATATTCAGGAAAAAACGCATACGCCCTTTTTGGCCAACCAAGCAAGCTTGCAAAGGAAATCTGCACTACAATGAAGTCTCACTTCCCCCCGGTCAAAAGGGCCATCTGAAAAAAGTGTAAAATCCAGAAAGGCAGGACAGGCCATGGAGAACTGGGAGCCTTGTTATGCTGATGGGCGGGATGTAAATTGCCAACAGACACTCGGGAGAAGTGTATGGTGTTTCCTGAAACATCTAAAAAACAAAGCAACAGAGCCTAGGGCACTTCCACTTATGGTCCTATAGCTTAGGGAAATTAAAATCAAAAAGACACAGCCACCCCAATGTTTGGGACGCCTCTGTTTACAAGAACCTCGTTTACCGTACAAGTTCAATATCACAGAAAGTGAAAAATGGATAAAGAACTTGTGGTACTTACGTACAATGCAGTATCACTCAGCAGTGAAATCTATGCCATCAGGCCCGTAGCAGCACAATGAGTGGATTCAGGTACGATGATTCTAACTGAAATAAGTCACACAGAAAAAGAAACATCATAAGATATCAGTAATACACGGAATGTAAACTTGGCTACACAGGAACTGAATTACAGAACAGAACAGGGTCTCAAATTTAGAAAACCAACTTATGCTTGTTTAAGGGTAAAGGTGAGTTGGGGTGCTGCATAAAACCAGAGATTGAAATGAGCACAGATAAAGTTCCTTAAGCCAAATATGGAATAGACAAGAGCTACTCCTTGCTCAACGAAATGGACTCAACACCCCATATTAAACGCCTAAGAATGTACCTGACTCTTAAGTATCTTAAAACCTATGGATTGCTATGTCTCCGAAAGAGAATCAAACATGTGTACAGGGACATAAACGCAGCAGTGATAGGATTGGAGAGGTTCGGTGAGCAAATGAAGACCCTTTGAAGTCATATTGCATGGTACCCATTCCACGGGTTTCAACTACCCAGGTTTAAGGTATTCTTCCTTCAGCTAAAACATGCATGTGGAACCTAGAGTATGATCAACCATGTGATCGGGAGACGTGTTCAAATATGTCTCAGTTTTCGTACCCTGGTACTCGGGTGCAACATTCCAGACGCTTTACTAACACTCTCCCGACTTGGAGAGTCAGTCCCTTTAACCTCCTGTTTGGCCCAGTTTGCAATTTCTGCGGAAGATGAACAGGAATAGCGAGAACCAATGAGAGACTAGCTGGAGGTGTCTGGACGGGCAAATTTAACTCTCATTTCCCACCAGGAAGAGGAAATAACCAAAGGCTCAGCGTGCCGTGCCGGAACCAGATTAGGGCCTGAAGCCATCCTGCGGTGTTGCGGCCAGCTCACAAGAAAACGAGTTGAAGAAAGGAGCTCAGGGGCACTGTAATTCACAAACCTGCAGAGTTATAAATGACAACTATCGTCCAAAAATATACTGAAGTAAGGCTGCCAAGAGGACTTGAAAGCGGGGCAGAATTGCAGGAAACCGATTTCAGGAGGTAGACTGGAATTGCATTGAAAGCATAGGAAAAGAGGCAGAACGTCCACAATGATGCACTTGGCCAAAAAGGGCGTATGCGTTTTTTCCTGAATATATTCAGGAAAAAACGCATACGCCCTTTTTGGCCAACCAAGCAAGCTTGCAAAGGAAATCTGCACTACAATGAAGTCTCACTTCCCCCCGGTCAAAAGGGCCATCTGAAAAAAGTGTAAAATCCAGAAAGGCAGGACAGGCCATGGAGAACTGGGAGCCTTGTTATGCTGATGGGCGGGATGTAAATTGCCAACAGACACTCGGAGAAGTGTATGGTGTTTCCTGAAACATCTAAAAAACAAAGCAACAGAGCCTAGGGCACTTCCACTTATGGTCCTATAGCTTAGGGAAATTAAAATCAAAAAGACACAGCCACCCCAATGTTTGGGACGCCTCTGTTTACAAGAACCTCGTTTACCGTACAAGTTCAATATCACAGAAAGTGAAAAATGGATAAAGAACTTGTGGTACTTACGTACAATGCAGTATCACTCAGCAGTGAAATCTATGCCATCAGGCCCGTAGCAGCACAATGAGTGGATTCAGGTACGATGATTCTAACTGAAATAAGTCACACAGAAAAAGAAACATCATAAGATATCAGTAATACACGGAATGTAAACTTGGCTACACAGGAACTGAATTACAGAACAGAACAGGGTCTCAAATTTAGAAAACCAACTTATGCTTGTTTAAGGGTAAAGGTGAGTTGGGGTGCTGCATAAAACCAGAGATTGAAATGAGCACAGATAAAGTTCCTTAAGCCAAATATGGAATAGACAAGAGCTACTCCTTGCTCAACGAAATGGACTCAACACCCCATATTAAACGCCTAAGAATGTACCTGACTCTTAAGTATCTTAAAACCTATGGATTGCTATGTCTCCGAAAGAGAATCAAACATGTGTACAGGGACATAAACGCAGCAGTGATAGGATTGGAGAGGTTCGGTGAGCAAATGAAGACCCTTTGAAGTCATATTGCATGGTACCCATTCCACGGGTTTCAACTACCCAGGTTTAAGGTATTCTTCCTTCAGCTAAAACATGCATGTGGAACCTAGAGTATGATCAACCATGTGATCGGGAGACGTGTTCAAATATGTCTCAGTTTTCGTACCCTGGTACTCGGGTGCAACATTCCAGACGCTTTACTAACACTCTCCCGACTTGGAGAGTCAGTCCCTTTAACCTCCTGTTTGGCCCAGTTTGCAATTTCTGCGGAAGATGAACAGGAATAGCGAGAACCAATGAGAGACTAGCTGGAGGTGTCTGGACGGGCAAATTTAACTCTCATTTCCCACCAGGAAGAGGAAATAACCAAAGGCTCAGCGTGCCGTGCCGGAACCAGATTAGGGCCTGAAGCCATCCTGCGGTGTTGCGGCCAGCTCACAAGAAAACGAGTTGAAGAAAGGAGCTCAGGGGCACTGTAATTCACAAACCTGCAGAGTTATAAATGACAACTATCGTCCAAAAATATACTGAAGTAAGGCTGCCAAGAGGACTTGAAAGCGGGGCAGAATTGCAGGAAACCGATTTCAGGAGGTAGACTGGAATTGCATTGAAAGCATAGGAAAAGAGGCAGAACGTCCACAATGATGCACTTGGCCAAAAAGGGCGTATGCGTTTTTTCCTGAATATATTCAGGAAAAAACGCATACGCCCTTTTTGGCCAACCAAGCAAGCTTGCAAAGGAAATCTGCACTACAATGAAGTCTCACTTCCCCCCGGTCAAAAGGGCCATCTGAAAAAAGTGTAAAATCCAGAAAGGCAGGACAGGCCATGGAGAACTGGGAGCCTTGTTATGCTGATGGGCGGGATGTAAATTGCCAACAGACACTCGGAGAAGTGTATGGTGTTTCCTGAAACATCTAAAAAACAAAGCAACAGAGCCTAGGGCACTTCCACTTATGGTCCTATAGCTTAGGGAAATTAAAATCAAAAAGACACAGCCACCCCAATGTTTGGGACGCCTCTGTTTACAAGAACCTCGTTTACCGTACAAGTTCAATATCACAGAAAGTGAAAAATGGATAAAGAACTTGTGGTACTTACGTACAATGCAGTATCACTCAGCAGTGAAATCTATGCCATCAGGCCCGTAGCAGCACAATGAGTGGATTCAGGTACGATGATTCTAACTGAAATAAGTCACACAGAAAAAGAAACATCATAAGATATCAGTAATACACGGAATGTAAACTTGGCTACACAGGAACTGAATTACAGAACAGAACAGGGTCTCAAATTTAGAAAACCAACTTATGCTTGTTTAAGGGTAAAGGTGAGTTGGGGTGCTGCATAAAACCAGAGATTGAAATGAGCACAGATAAAGTTCCTTAAGCCAAATACGGAAGAGACAAGAGCTACTCCTTGCTCAACGAAATGGACTCAACACCCCATATTAAACGCCTAAGAATGTACCTGACTCTTAAGTATCTTAAAACCTATGGATTGCTATGTCTCCGAAAGAGAATCAAGCATGTGTACAGGGACATAAACGCAGCAGTGATAGGATTGGAGAGGTTCGGTGAGCAAATGAAGACCCTTTGAAGTCATATTGCATGGTACCCATTCCACGGGTTTCAACTACCCAGGTTTAAGGTATTCTTCCTTCAGCTAAAACATGCATGTGGAACCTAGAGTATGATCAACCATGTGATCGGGAGACGTGTTCAAATATGTCTCAGTTTTCGTACCCTGGTACTCGGGTGCAACATTCCAGACGCTTTACTAACACTCTCCCGACTTGGAGAGTCAGTCCCTTTAACCTCCTGTTTGGCCCAGTTTACAATTTCTGCGGAAGATGAACAGGAATAGCGAGAACCAATGAGAGACTAGCTGGAGGTGTCTGGACGGGCAAATTTAACTCTCATTTCCCACCAGGAAGAGGAAATAACCAAAGGCTCAGCGTGCCGTGCCGGAACAAGATTAGGGCCTGAAGCCATCCTGCGGTGTTGCGGCCAGCTCACAAGAAAACGAGTTGAAGAAAGGAGCTCAGGGGCACTGTAATTCACAAACCTGCAGAGTTATAAATGACAACTATCGTCCAAAAATATACTGAAGTAAGGCTGCCAAGAGGACTTGAAAGCGGGGCAGAATTGCAGGAAACCGATTTCAGGAGGTAGACTGGAATTGCATTGAAAGCATAGGAAAAGAGGCAGAACGTCCACAATGATGCACTTGGCCAAAAAGGGCGTATGCGTTTTTTCCTGAATATATTCAGGAAAAAACGCATACGCCCTTTTTGGCCAACCAAGCAAGCTTGCAAAGGAAATCTGCACTACAATGAAGTCTCACTTCCCCCCGGTCAAAAGGGCCATCTGAAAAAAGTGTAAAATCCAGAAAGGCAGGACAGGCCATGGAGAACTGGGAGCCTTGTTATGCTGATGGGCGGGATGTAAATTGCCAACAGACACTCGGGAGAAGTGTATGGTGTTTCCTGAAACATCTAAAAAACAAAGCAACAGAGCCTAGGGCACTTCCACTTATGGTCCTATAGCTTAGGGAAATTAAAATCAAAAAGACACAGCCACCCCAATGTTTGGGACGCCTCTGTTTACAAGAACCTCGTTTACCGTACAAGTTCAATATCACAGAAAGTGAAAAATGGATAAAGAACTTGTGGTACTTACGTACAATGCAGTATCACTCAGCAGTGAAATCTATGCCATCAGGCCCGTAGCAGCACAATGAGTGGATTCAGGTACGATGATTCTAACTGAAATAAGTCACACAGAAAAAGAAACATCATAAGATATCAGTAATACACGGAATGTAAACTTGGCTACACAGGAACTGAATTACAGAACAGAACAGGGTCTCAAATTTAGAAAACCAACTTATGCTTGTTTAAGGGTAAAGGTGAGTTGGGGTGCTGCATAAAACCAGAGATTGAAATGAGCACAGATAAAGTTCCTTAAGCCAAATATGGAATAGACAAGAGCTACTCCTTGCTCAACGAAATGAACTCAACACCGCATATTAAACGCCTAAGAATGTACCTGACTCTTAAGTATCTTAAAACCTATGGATTGCTATGTCTCCGAAAGAGAATCAAGCATGTGTACAGGGACATAAACGCAGCAGTGATAGGATTGGAGAGGTTCGGTGAGCAAATGAAGACCCTTTGAAGTCATATTGCATGGTACCCATTCCACGGGTTTCAACTACCCAAGTTTAAGGTATTCTTCCTTCAGCTAAAACATGCATGTGGAACCTAGAGTATGATCAACCATGTGATCGGGAGACGTGTTCAAATATGTCTCAGTTTTCGTACCCTGGTACTCGGGTGCAACATTCCAGACGCTTTACTAACACTCTCCCGACTTGGAGAGTCAGTCCCTTTAACCTCCTGTTTGGCCCAGTTTGCAATTTCTGCGGAAGATGAACAGGAATAGCGAGAACCAATGAGAGACTAGCTGGAGGTGTCTGGACGGGCAAATTTAACTCTCATTTCCCACCAGGAAGAGGAAATAACCAAAGGCTCAGCGTGCCGTGCCGGAACCAGATTACGGCCTGAAGCCATCCTGCGGTGTTGCGGCCAGCTCACAAGAAAGCGAGTTGAAGAAAGGAGCTCAGGGGCACTGTAATTCACAAACGTGCAGAGTTATAAATGACAGCTATCGTCCAAAAATATACTGAAGTAAGGCTGCCAAGAGGACTTGAAAGCGGGGCAGAATTGCAGGAAACCGATTTCAGGAGGTAGACTGGAATTGCATTGAAAGCATAGGAAAAGAGGCAGAACGTCCACAATGATGCACTTGGCCAAAAAGGGCGTATGCGTTTTTTCCTGAATATATTCAGGAAAAAACGCATACGCCCTTTTTGGCCAACCAAGCAAGCTTGCAAAGGAAATCTGCACTACAATGAAGTCTCACTTCCCCCCGGTCAAAAGGGCCATCTGAAAAAAGTGTAAAATCCAGAAAGGCAGGACAGGCCATGGAGAACTGGGAGCCTTGTTATGCTGATGGGCGGGATGTAAACTGCCAACAGACACTCGGGAGAAGTGTATGGTGTTTCCTGAAACATCTAAAAAACAAAGCAACAGAGCCTAGGGCACTTCCACTTATGGTCCTATAGCTTAGGGAAATTAAAATCAAAAAGATACAGCCACCCCAATGTTTGGGACGCCTCTGTTTACAAGAACCTCGTTTACCGTACAAGTTCAATATCACAGAAAGTGAAAAATGGATAAAGAACTTGTGGTACTTACGTACAATGCAGTATCACTCAGCAGTTAAATCTATGTCATCAGGCCCGTAGCAGCACAATGAGTGGATTCAGGTACGATGATTCTAACTGAAATAAGTCACACAGAAAAAGAAACATCATAAGATATCAGTAATACACGGAATGTAAACTTGGCTACACAGGAACTGAATTACAGAACAGAACAGGGTCTCAAATTTAGAAAACCAACTTATGCTTGTTTAAGGGTAAAGGTGAGTTGGGGTGCTGCATAAAACCAGAGATTGAAATGAGCACAGATAAAGTTCCTTAAGCCAAATATGGAATAGACAAGAGCTACTCCTTGCTCAACGAAATGGACTCAACACCCCATATTAAACGCCTAAGAATGTACCTGACTCTTAAGTATCTTAAAACGTATGTATTGCTATGTCTCCGAAAGAGAATCAAGCATGTGTACAGGGACATAAACGCAGCAGTGATAGGATTGGAGAGGTTCGGTGAGCAAATGAAGACCCTTTGAAGTCATATTGCATGGTACCCATTCCACGGGTTTCAACTACCCATGTTTAAGGTATTCTTCCTTCAGCTAAAACATGCATGTGGAACCTAGAGTATGATCAACCATGTGATCGGGAGACGTGTTCAAATATGTCTCAGTTTTCGTACCCTGGTACTCGGGTGCAACATTCCAGACGCTTTACTAACACTCTCCCGACTTGGAGAGTCAGTCCCTTTAACCTCCTGTTTGGCCCAGTTTGCAATTTCTGCGGAAGATGAACAGGAATAGCGAGAACCAATGAGAGACTAGCTGGAGGTGTCTGGACGGGCAAATTTAACTCTCATTTCCCACCAGGAAGAGGAAATAACCAAAGGCTCAGCGTGCCGTGCCGGAACCAGATTAGGGCCTGAAGCCATCCTGCGGTGTTGCGGCCAGCTCACAAGAAAACGAGTTGAAGAAAGGAGCTCAGGGGCACTGTAATTCACAAACCTGCAGAGTTATAAATGACAACTATCGTCCAAAAATATACTGAAGTAAGGCTGCCAAGAGGACTTGAAAGCGGGGCAGAATTGCAGGAAACCGATTTCAGGAGGTAGACTGGAATTGCATTGAAAGCATAGGAAAAGAGGCAGAACGTCCACAATGATGCACTTGGCCAAAAAGGGCGTATGCGTTTTTTCCTGAATATATTCAGGAAAAAACGCATACGCCCTTTTTGGCCAACCAAGCAAGCTTGCAAAGGAAATCTGCACTACAATGAAGTCTCACTTCCCCCCGGTCAAAAGGGCCATCTGAAAAAAGTGTAAAATCCAGAAAGGCAGGACAGGCCATGGAGAACTGGGAGCCTTGTTATGCTGATGGGCGGGATGTAAACTGCCAACAGACACTCGGGAGAAGTGTATAGTGTTTCCTGAAACATCTAAAAAACAAAGCAACAGAGCCTAGGGCACTTCCACTTATGGTCCTATAGCTTAGGGAAATTAAAATCAAAAAGACACAGCCACCCCAATGTTTGGGACGCCTCTGTTTACAAGAACCTCGTTTACCGTACAAGTTCAATATCACAGAAAGTGAAAAATGGATAAAGAACTTGTGGTACTTACGTACAATGCAGTATCACTCAGCAGTGAAATCTATGTCATCAGGCCCGTAGCAGCACAATGAGTGGATTCAGGTACGATGATTCTAACTGAAATAAGTCACACAGAAAAAGAAACATCATAAGATATCAGTAATACACGGAATGTAAACTTGGCTACACAGGAACTGAATTACAGAACAGAACAGGGTCTCAAATTTAGAAAACCAACTTATGCTTGTTTAAGGGTAAAGGTGAGTTGGGGTGCTGCATAAAACCAGAGATTGAAATGAGCACAGATAAAGTTCCTTAAGCCAAATATGGAATAGACAAGAGCTACTCCTTGCTCAACGAAATGGACTCAACACCCCATATTAAACGCCTAAGAATGTACCTGACTCTTAAGTATCTTAAAACCTATGGATTGCTATGTCTCCCAAAGAGAATCAAGCATGTGTACAGGGACATAAACGCAGCAGTGATAGGATTGGAGAGGTTCGGTGAGCAAATGAAGACTCTTTGAAGTCATATTGCATGGTACCCATTCCACGGGTTTCAACTACCCAGGTTTAAGGTATTCTTCCTTCAGCTAAAACATGCATGTGGAACCTAGAGTATGATCAACCATGTGATCGGGAGACGTGTTCAAATATGTCTCAGTTTTCGTACCCTGGTACTCGGGTGCAACATTCCAGACGCTTTACTAACACTCTCCCGACTTGGAGAGTCAGTCCCTTTAACCTCCTGTTTGGCCCAGTTTGCAATTTCTGCGGAAGATGAACAGGAATAGCGAGAACCAATGAGAGACTAGCTGGAGGTGTCTGGACGGGCAAATTTAACTCTCATTTCCCACCAGGAAGAGGAAATAACCAAAGGCTCAGCATGCCGTGCCGGAACCAGATTAGGGCCTGAAGCCATCCTGCGGTGTTGCGGCCAGCTCACAAGAAAGCGAGTTGAAGAAAGGAGCTCAGGGGCACTGTAATTCACAAACCTGCAGAGTTATAAATGACAACTATCGTCCAAAAATATACTGAAGTAAGGCTGCCAAGAGGACTTGAAAGCGGGGCAGAATTGCAGGAAACCGATTTCAGGAGGTAGACTGGAATTGCATTGAAAGCATAGGAAAAGAGGCAGAACGTCCACAATGATGCACTTGGCCAAAAAGGGCGTATGCGTTTTTTCCTGAATATATTCAGGAAAAAACGCATACGCCCTTTTTGGCCAACCAAGCAAGCTTGCAAAGGAAATCTGCACTACAATGAAGTCTCACTTCCCCCCGGTCAAAAGGGCCATCTGAAAAAAGTGTAAAATCCAGAAAGGCAGGACAGGCCATGGAGAACTGGGAGCCTTGTTATGCTGATGGGCGGGATGTAAATTGCCAACAGACACTCGGGAGAAGTGTATGGTGTTTCCAGAAACATCTAAAAAACAAAGCAACAGAGCCTAGGGCACTTCCACTTATGGTCCTATAGCTTAGGGAAATTAAAATCAAAAAGATACAGCCACCCCAATGTTTGGGACGCCTCTGTTTACAAGAACCTCGTTTACCGTACAAGTTCAATATCACAGAAAGTGAAAAATGGATAAAGAACTTGTGGTACTTATGTACAATGCAGTATCACTCAGCAGTGAAATCTATGCCATCAGGCCCGTAGCAGCACAATGAGTGGATTCAGGTACGATGATTCTAACTGAAATAAGTCACACAGAAAAAGAAACATCATAAGATATCAGTAATACACGGAATGTAAACTTGGCTACACAGGAACTGAATTACAGAACAGAACAGGGTCTCAAATTTAGAAAACCAACTTATGCTTGTTTAAGGGTAAAGGTGAGTTGGGGTGCTGCATAAAACCAGAGATTGAAATGAGCACAGATAAAGTTCCTTAAGCCAAATATGGAATAGACAAGAGCTACTCCTTGCTCAACGAAATGGACTCAACACCGCATATTAAACGCCTAAGAATGTACCTGACTCTTAAGTATCTTAAAACCTATGGATTGCTATGTCTCCGAAAGAGAATCAAGCATGTGTACAGGGACATAAACAGCAGCAGTGATAGGATTGGAGAGGTTCGGTGAGCAAATGAAGACCCTTTGAAGTCATATTGCATGGTACCCATTCCACGGGTTTCAACTACCCAGGTTTAAGGTATTCTTCCTTCAGCTAAAACATGCATGTGGAACCTAGAGTATGATCAACCATGTGATCGGGAGACGTGTTCAAATATGTCTCAGTTTTCGTACCCTGGTACTCGGGTGCAACATTCCAGACGCTTTACTAACACTCTCCCGACTTGGAGAGTCAGTCCCTTTAACCTCCTGTTTGGCCCAGTTTGCAATTTCTGCGGAAGATGAACAGGAATAGCGAGAACCAATGAGAGACTAGCTGGAGGTGTCTGGACGGGCAAATTTAACTCTCATTTCCCACCAGGAAGAGGAAATAACCAAAGGCTCAGCGTGCCGTGCCGGAACCAGATTAGGGCCTGAAGCCATCCTGCGGTGTTGCGGCCAGCTCACAAGAAAACGAGTTGAAGAAAGGAGCTCAGGGGCACTGTAATTCACAAACCTGCAGAGTTATAAATGACAACTATCGTCCAAAAATATACTGAAGTAAGGCTGCCAAGAGGACTTGAAAGCGGGGCAGAATTGCAGGAAACCGATTTCAGGAGGTAGACTGGAATTGCATTGAAAGCATAGGAAAAGAGGCAGAACGTCCACAATGATGCACTTGGCCAAAAAGGGCGTATGCGTTTTTTCCTGAATATATTCAGGAAAAAACGCATACGCCCTTTTTGGCCAACCAAGCAAGCTTGCAAAGGAAATCTGCACTACAATGAAGTCTCACTTCCCCCCGCCCCCGGTCAAAAGGGCCATCTGAAAAAAGTGTAAAATCCAGAAAGGCAGGACAGGCCATGGAGAACTGGGAGCCTTGTTATGCTGATGGGCGGGATGTAAACTGCCAACAGACACTCGGGAGAAGTGTATGGTGTTTCCTGAAACATCTAAAAAACAAAGCAACAGAGCCTAGGGCACTTCCACTTATGGTCCTATAGCTTAGGGAAATTAAAATCAAAAAGATACAGCCACCCCAATGTTTGGGACGCCTCTGTTTACAAGAACCTCGTTTACCATACAAGTTCAATATCACAGAAAGTGAAAAATGGATAAAGAACTTGTGGTACTTACGTACAATGCAGTATCACTCAGCAGTGAAATCTATGTCATCAGGCCCGTAGCAGCACAATGAGTGGATTCAGGTACGATGATTCTAACTGAAATAAGTCACACAGAAAAAGAAACATCATAAGATATCAGTAATACACGGAATGTAAACTTGGCTACACAGGAACTGAATTACAGAACAGAACAGGGTCTCAAATTTAGAAAACCAACTTATGCTTGTTTAAGGGTAAAGGTGAGTTGGGGTGCTGCATAAAACCAGAGATTGAAATGAGCACAGATAAAGTTCCTTAAGCCAAATATGGAATAGACAAGAGCTACTCCTTGCTCAACGAAATGGACTCAACACCGCATATTAAACGCCTAAGAATGTACCTGACTCTTAAGTATCTTAAAACCGATGGATTGCTATGTCTCCGAAAGAGAATCAAGCATGTGTACAGGGACATAAACGTAGCAGTGATAGGATTGGAGAGGTTCGGTGAGCAAATGAAGACCCTTTGAAGTCATATTGCATGGTACCCATTCCACGGGTTTCAACTACCCAGGTTTAAGGTATTCTTCCTTCAGCTAAAACATGCATGTGGAACCTAGAGTATGATCAACCATGTGATCGGGAGACGTGTTCAAATATGTCTCAGTTTTCGTACCCTGGTACTCGGGTGCAACATTCCAGACGCTTTACTAACACTCTCCCGACTTGGAGAGTCAGTCCCTTTAACCTCCTGTTTGGCCCAGTTTGCAATTTCTGCGGAAGATGAACAGGAATAGCGAGAACCAATGAGAGACTAGCTGGAGGTGTCTGGACGGGCAAATTTAACTCTCATTTCCCACCAGGAAGAGGAAATAACCAAAGGCTCAGCGTGCCGTGCCGGAACCAGATTAGGGCCTGAAGCCATCCTGCGGTGTTGCGGCCAGCTCACAAGAAAACGAGTTGAAGAAAGGAGCTCAGGGGCACTGTAATTCACAAACCTGCAGAGTTATAAATGACAACTATCGTCCAAAAATATACTGAAGTAAGGCTGCCAAGCGGACTTGAAAGCGGGGCAGAATTGCAGGAAACCGATTTCAGGAGGTAGACTGGAATTGCATTGAAAGCATAGGAAAAGAGGCAGAACGTCCACAATGATGCACTTGGCCAAAAAGGGCGTATGCGTTTTTTCCTGAATATATTCAGGAAAAAACGCATACGCCCTTTTTGGCCAACCAAGCAAGCTTGCAAAGGAAATCTGCACTACAATGAAGTCTCACTTCCCCGGCCCCCCGGTCAAAAGGGCCATCTGAAAAAAGTGTAAAATCCAGAAAGGCAGGACAGGCCATGGAGAACTGGGAGCCTTGTTATGCTGATGGGCGGGATGTAAATTGCCAACAGACACTCGGGAGAAGTGTATGGTGTTTCCTGAAACATCTAAAAAACAAAGCAACAGAGCCTAGGGCACTTCCACTTATGGTCCTATAGCTTAGGGAAATTAAAATCAATAAGATACAGCCACCCCAATGTTTGGGACACCTCTGTTTACAAGAACCTCGTTTACCGTACAAGTTCAATATCACAGAAAGTGAAAAATGGATAAAGAACTTGTGGTACTTACGTACAATGCAGTATCACTCAGCAGTGAAATCTATGTCATCAGGCCCGTAGCAGCACAATGAGTGGATTCAGGTACGATGATTCTAACTGAAATAAGTCACACAGAAAAAGAAACATCATAAGATATCAGTAATACACGGAATGTAAACTTGGCTACACAGGAACTGAATTACAGAACAGAACAGGGTCTCAAATTTAGAAAACCAACTTATGCTTGTTTAAGGGTAAAGGTGAGTTGGGGTGCTGCATAAAACCAGAGATTGAAATGAGCACAGATAAAGTTCCTTAAGCCAAATATGGAATAGACAAGAGCTACTCCTTGCTCAACGAAATGGACTCAACACCGCATATTAAACGCCTAAGAATGTACCTGACTCTTAAGTATCTTAAAACCTATGGATTGCTATGTCTCCGAAAGAGAATCAAGCATGTGTACAGGGACATAAACGCAGCAGTGATAGGATTGGAGAGGTTCGGTGAGCAAATGAAGACCCTTTGAAGTCATATTGCATGGTACCCATTCCACGGGTTTCAACTACCCAGGTTTAAGGTATTCTTCCTTCAGCTAAAACATGCATGTGGAACCTAGAGTATGATCAACCATGTGATCGGGAGACGTGTTCAAATATGTCTCAGTTTTTGTACCCTGGTACTCGGGTGCAACATTCCAGACGCTTTACTAACACTCTCCCGACTTGGAGAGTCTGTCCCTTTAACCTCCTGTTTGGCCCAGTTTGCAATTTCTGCGGAAGATGAACAGGAATAGCGAGAACCAATGAGAGACTAGCTGGAGGTGTCTGGACGGGCAAATTTAACTCTCATTTCCCACCAGGAAGAGGAAATAACCAAAGGCTCAGCGTGCCATGCCGGAACCAGATTAGGGCCTGAAGCCATCCTGCGGTGTTGCGGCCAGCTCACAAGAAAACGAGTTGAAGAAAGGAGCTCAGGGGCACTGTAATTCACAAACCTGCAGAGTTATAAATGACAACTATCGTCCAAAAATATACTGAAGTAAGGCTGCCAAGAGGACTTGAAAGCGGGGCAGAATTGCAGGAAACCGATTTCAGGAGGTAGACTGGAATTGCATTGAAAGCATAGGAAAAGAGGCAGAACGTCCACAATGATGCACTTGGCCAAAAAGGGCGTATGCGTTTTTTCCTGAATATATTCAGAAAAAAACGCATACGCCCTTTTTGGCCAACCAAGCAAGCTTGCAAAGGAAATCTGCACTACAATGAAGTCTCACTTCCCCCCAGTCAAAAGGGCCATCTGAAAAAAGTGTAAAATCCAGAAAGGCAGGACAGGCCATGGAGAACTGGGAGCCTTGTTATGCTGATGGGCGGGATGTAAATTGCCAACAGACACTCCGGAGAAGTGTATGGTGTTTCCTGAAACATCTAAAAAACAAAGCAACAGAGCCTAGGGCACTTCCACTTATGGTCCTATAGCTTAGGGAAATTAAAATCAAAAAGACACAGCCACCCCAATGTTTGGGACGCCTCTGTTTACAAGAACCTCGTTTACCGTACAAGTTCAATATCACAGAAAGTGAAAAATGGATAAAGAACTTGTGGTACTTACGTACAATGCAGTATCACTCAGCAGTGAAATCTATGTCATCAGGCCCGTAGCAGCACAATGAGTGGATTCAGGTACGATGATTCTAACTGAAATAAGTCACACAGAAAAAGAAACATCATAAGATATCAGTAATACACGGAATGTAAACTTGGCTACACAGGAACTGAATTACAGAACAGAACAGGGTCTCAAATTTAGAAAACCAACTTATGCTTGTTTAAGGGTAAAGGTGAGTTGGGGTGCTGCATAAAACCAGAGATTGAAATGAGCACAGATAAAGTTCCTTAAGCCAAATATGGAATAGACAAGAGCTACTCCTTGCTCAACGAAATGGACTCAACACCGCATATTAAACGCCTAAGAATGTACCTGACTCTTAAGTATCTTAAAACCTATGGATTGCTATGTCTCCGAAAGAGAATCAAGCATGTGTACAGGGACATAAACGCAGCAGTGATAGGATTGGAGAGGTTCGGTGAGCAAATGAAGACCCTTTGAAGTCATATTGCATGGTACCCATGCCACGGGTTTCAACTACCCAGGTTTAAGGTATTCTTCCTTCAGCTAAAACATGCATGTGGAACCTAGAGTATGATCAACCATGTGATCGGGAGACGTGTTCAAATATGTCTCAGTTTTCGTACCCTGGTACTCGGGTGCAACATTCCAGACGCTTTACTAACACTCTCCCGACTTGGAGAGTCAGTCCCTTTAACCTCCTGTTTGGCCCAGTTTGCAATTTCTGCGGAAGATGAACAGGAATAGCGAGAACCAATGAGAGACTAGCTGGAGGTGTCTGGACGGGCAAATTTAACTCTCATTTCCCACCAGGAAGAGGAAATAACCAAAGGCTCAGCGTCCCGTGCCGGAACCAGATTAGGGCCTGAAGCCATCCTGCGGTGTTGCGGCCAGCTCACAAGAAAGCGAGTTGAAGAAAGGAGCTCAGGGGCACTGTAATTCACAAACTTGCAGAGTTATAAATGACAGCTATCGTCCAAAAATATACTGAAGTAAGGCTGCCAAGAGGACTTGAAAGCGGGGCAGAATTGCAGGAAACCGATTTCAGGAGGTAGACTGGAATTGCATTGAAAGCATAGGAAAAGAGGCAGAACGTCCACAATGATGCACTTGGCCAAAAAGGGCGTATGCGTTTTTTCCTGAATATATTCAGGAAAAAACGCATACGCCCTTTTTGGCCAACCAAGCAAGCTTGCAAAGGAAATCTGCACTACAATGAAGTCTCATTTCCCCGGCCCCCCGGTCAAAAGGGCCATCTGAAAAAAGTGTAAAATCCAGAAAGGCAGGACAGGCCATGGAGAACTGGGAGCCTTGTTATGCTGATGGGCGGGATGTAAATTGCCAACAGACACTCGGGAGAAGTGTATGGTGTTTCCTGAAACATCTAAAAAACAAAGCAACAGAGCCTAGGGCACTTCCACTTATGGTCCTATAGCTTAGGGAAATTAAAATCAATAAGATACAGCCACCCCAATGTTTGGGACACCTCTGTTTACAAGAACCTCGTTTACCGTACAAGTTCAATATCACAGAAAGTGAAAAATGGATAAAGAACTTGTGGTACTTACGTACAATGCAGTATCACTCAGCAGTGAAATCTATGTCATCAGGCCCGTAGCAGCACAATGAGTGGATTCAGGTACGATGATTCTAACTGAAATAAGTCACACAGAAAAAGAAACATCATAAGATATCAGTAATACACGGAATGTAAACTTGGCTACACAGGAACTGAATTACAGAACAGAACAGGGTCTCAAATTTAGAAAACCAACTTATGCTTGTTTAAGGGTAAAGGTGAGTTGGGGTGCTGCATAAAACCAGAGATTGAAATGAGCACAGATAAAGTTCCTTAAGCCAAATATGGAATAGACAAGAGCTACTCCTTGCTCAACGAAATGGACTCAACACCGCATATTAAACGCCTAAGAATGTACCTGACTCTTAAGTATCTTAAAACCTATGGATTGCTATGTCTCCGAAAGAGAATCAAGCATGTGTACAGGGACATAAACGCAGCAGTGATAGGATTGGAGAGGTTCGGTGAGCAAATGAAGACCCTTTGAAGTCATATTGCATGGTACCCATTCCACGGGTTTCAACTACCCAGGTTTAAGGTATTCTTCCTTCAGCTAAAACATGCATGTGGAACCTAGAGTATGATCAACCATGTGATCGGGAGACGTGTTCAAATATGTCTCAGTTTTCGTACCCTGGTACTCGGGTGCAACATTCCAGACGCTTTACTAACACTCTCCCGACTTGGAGAGTCAGTCCCTTTAACCTCCTGTTTGGCCCAGTTTGCAATTTCTGCGGAAGATGAACAGGAATAGCGAGAACCAATGAGAGACTAGCTGGAGGTGTCTGGACGGGCAAATTTAACTCTCATTTCCCACCAGGAAGAGGAAATAACCAAAGGCTCAGCGTGCCATGCCGGAACCAGATTAGGGCCTGAAGCCATCCTGCGGTGTTGCGGCCAGCTCACAAGAAAACGAGTTGAAGAAAGGAGCTCAGGGGCACTGTAATTCACAAACCTGCAGAGTTATAAATGACAACTATCGTCCAAAAATATACTGAAGTAAGGCTGCCAAGAGGACTTGAAAGCGGGGCAGAATTGCAGGAAACCGATTTCAGGAGGTAGACTGGAATTGCATTGAAAGCATAGGAAAAGAGGCAGAACGTCCACAATGATGCACTTGGCCAAAAAGGGCGTATGCGTTTTTTCCTGAATATATTCAGGAAAAAACGCATACGCCCTTTTTGGCCAACCAAGCAAGCTTGCAAAGGAAATCTGCACTACAATGAAGTCTCACTTCCCCCCAGTCAAAAGGGCCATCTGAAAAAAGTGTAAAATCCAGAAAGGCAGGACAGGCCATGGAGAACTGGGAGCCTTGTTATGCTGATGGGCGGGATGTAAATTGCCAACAGACACTCCGGAGAAGTGTATGGTGTTTCCTGAAACATCTAAAAAACAAAGCAACAGAGCCTAGGGCACTTCCACTTATGGTCCTATAGCTTAGGGAAATTAAAATCAAAAAGACACAGCCACCCCAATGTTTGGGACGCCTCTGTTTACAAGAACCTCGTTTACCGTACAAGTTCAATATCACAGAAAGTGAAAAATGGATAAAGAACTTGTGGTACTTACGTACAATGCAGTATCACTCAGCAGTGAAATCTATGTCATCAGGCCCGTAGCAGCACAATGAGTGGATTCAGGTACGATGATTCTAACTGAAATAAGTCACACAGAAAAAGAAACATCATAAGATATCAGTAATACACGGAATGTAAACTTGGCTACACAGGAACTGAATTACAGAACAGAACAGGGTCTCAAATTTAGAAAACCAACTTATGCTTGTTTAAGGGTAAAGGTAAGTTGGGGTGCTGCATAAAACCAGAGATTGAAATGAGCACAGATAAAGTTCCTTAAGCCAAATATGGAATAGACAAGAGCTACTCCTTGCTCAACGAAATGGACTCAACACCGCATATTAAACGCCTAAGAATGTACCTGACTCTTAAGTATCTTAAAACCTATGGATTGCTATGTCTCCGAAAGAGAATCAAGCATGTGTACAGGGACATAAACGCAGCAGTGATAGGATTGGAGAGGTTCGGTGAGCAAATGAAGACCCTTTGAAGTCATATTGCATGGTACCCATGCCACGGGTTTCAACTACCCAGGTTTAAGGTATTCTTCCTTCAGCTAAAACATGCATGTGGAACCTAGAGTATGATCAACCATGTGATCGGGAGACGTGTTCAAATATGTCTCAGTTTTCGTACCCTGGTACTCGGGTGCAACATTCCAGACGCTTTACTAACACTCTCCCGACTTGGAGAGTCAGTCCCTTTAACCTCCTGTTTGGCCCAGTTTGCAATTTCTGCGGAAGATGAACAGGAATAGCGAGAACCAATGAGAGACTAGCTGGAGGTGTCTGGACGGGCAAATTTAACTCTCATTTCCCACCAGGAAGAGGAAATAACCAAAGGCTCAGCGTCCCGTGCCGGAACCAGATTAGGGCCTGAAGCCATCCTGCGGTGTTGCGGCCAGCTCACAAGAAAGCGAGTTGAAGAAAGGAGCTCAGGGGCACTGTAATTCACAAACTTGCAGAGTTATAAATGACAGCTATCGTCCAAAAATATACTGAAGTAAGGCTGCCAAGAGGACTTGAAAGCGGGGCAGAATTGCAGGAAACCGATTTCAGGAGGTAGACTGGAATTGCATTGAAAGCATAGGAAAAGAGGCAGAACGTCCACAATGATGCACTTGGCCAAAAAGGGCGTATGCGTTTTTTCCTGAATATATTCAGGAAAAAACGCATACGCCCTTTTTGGCCAACCAAGCAAGCTTGCAAAGGAAATCTGCACTACAATGAAGTCTCACTTCCCCCGGTCAAAAGGGCCATCTGAAAAAAGTGTAAAATCCAGAAAGGCAGGACAGGCCATGGAGAACTGGGAGCCTTGTTATGCTGATGGGCGGGATGTAAACTGCCAACAGACACTCGGGAGAAGTGTATGGTGTTTCCTGAAACATCTAAAAAACAAAGCAACAGAGCCTAGGGCACTTCCACTTATGGTCCTATAGCTTAGGGAAATTAAAATCAAAAAGACACAGCCACCCCAATGTTTGGGACGACTCTGTTTACAAGAACCTCGTTTACCGTACAAGTTCAATATCACAGAAAGTGAAAAATGGATAAAGAACTTGTGGTACTTACGTACAATGCAGTATCACTCAGCAGTGAAATCTATGCCATCAGGCCCGTAGCAGCACAATGAGTGGATTCAGGTACGATGATTCTAACTGAAATAAGTCACACAGAAAAAGAAACATCATAAGATATCAGTAATACACGGAATGTAAACTTGGCTACAGAGGAACTGAATTACAGAACAGAACAGGGTCTCAAATTTAGAAAACCAACTTATGCTTGTTTAAGGGTAAAGGTGAGTTGGGGTGCTGCATAAAACCAGAGATTGAAATGAGCACAGATAAAGTTCCTTAAGCCAAATATGGAATAGACAAGAGCTACTCCTTGCTCAACGAAATGGACTCAACACCGCATATTAAACGCCTAAGAATGTACCTGACTCTTAAGTATCTTAAAACCTATGGATTGCTATGTCTCCGAAAGAGAATCAAGCATGTGTACAGGGACATAAACGCAGCAGTGATAGGATTGGAGAGGTTCGGTGAGCAAATGAAGACCCTTTGAAGTCATATTGCATGGTACCCATTCCACGGGTTTCAACTACCCAGGTTTAAGGTATTCTTCCTTCAGCTAAAACATGCATGTGGAACCTAGAGTATGATCAACCATGTGATCGGGAGACGTGTTCAAATATGTCTCAGTTTTCGTACCCTGGTACTCGGGTGCAACATTCCAGACGCTTTACTAACACTCTCCCGACTTGGAGAGTCAGTCCCTTTAACCTCCTGTTTGGCCCAGTTTGCAATTTCTGCGGAAGATGAACAGGAATAGCGAGAACCAATGAGAGACTAGCTGGAGGTGTCTGGACGGGCAAATTTAACTCTCATTTCCCACCAGGAAGAGGAAATAACCAAAGGCTCAGCGTGCCGTGCCGGAACCAGATTAGGGCCTGAAGCCATCCTGCGGTGTTGCGGCCAGCTCACAAGAAAACGAGTTGAAGAAAGGAGCTCAGGGGCACTGTAATTCACAAACCTGCAGAGTTATAAATGACAGCTATCGTCCAAAAATATACTGAAGTAAGGCTGCCAAGAGGACTTGAAAGCGGGGCAGAATTGCAGGAAACCGATTTCAGGAGGTAGACTGGAATTGCATTGAAAGCATAGGAAAAGAGGCAGAACGTCCACAATGATGCACTTGGCCAAAAAGGGCGTATGCGTTTTTTCCTGAATATATTCAGGAAAAAACGCATACGCCCTTTTTGGCCAACCAAGCAAGCTTGCAAAGGAAATCTGCACTACAATGAAGTCTCACTTCCCCCCGGTCAAAAGGGCCATCTGAAAAAAGTGTAAAATCCAGAAAGGCAGGACAGGCCATGGAGAACTGGGAGCCTTGTTATGCTGATGGGCGGGATGTAAACTGCCAACAGACACTCGGGAGAAGTGTATGGTGTTTCCTGAAACATCTAAAAAACAAAGCAACAGAGCCTAGGGCACTTCCACTTATGGTCCTATAGCTTAGGGAAATTAAAATCAAAAAGACACAGCCACCCCAATGTTTGGGACGCCTCTGTTTACAAGAACCTCGTTTACCGTACAAGTTCAATATCACAGAAAGTGAAAAATGGATAAAGAACTTGTGGTACTTACGTACAATGCAGTATCACTCAGCAGTGAAATCTATGTCATCAGGCCCGTAGCAGCACAATGAGTGGATTCAGGTACGATGATTCTAACTGAAATAAGTCACACAGAAAAAGAAACATCATAAGATATCAGTAATACACGGAATGTAAACTTGGCTACACAGGAACTGAATTACAGAACAGAACAGGGTCTCAAATTTAGAAAACCAACTTATGCTTGTTTAAGGGTAAAGGTGAGTTGGGGTGCTGCATAAAACCAGAGATTGAAATGAGCACAGATAAAGTTCCTTAAGCCAAATATGGAATAGACAAGAGCTACTCCTTGCTCAACGAAATGGACTCAACACCGCATATTAAACGCCTAAGAATGTACCTGACTCTTAAGTATCTTAAAACCTATGGATTGCTATGTCTCCGAAAGAGAATCAAGCATGTGTACAGGGACATAAACGCAGCAGTGATAGGATTGGAGAGGTTCGGTGAGCAAATGAAGACCCTTTGAAGTCATATTGCATGGTACCCATGCCACGGGTTTCAACTACCCAGGTTTAAGGTATTCTTCCTTCAGCTAAAACATGCATGTGGAACCTAGAGTATGATCAACCATGTGATCGGGAGACGTGTTCAAATATGTCTCAGTTTTCGTACCCTGGTACTCGGGTGCAACATTCCAGACGCTTTACTAACACTCTCCCGACTTGGAGAGTCAGTCCCTTTAACCTCCTGTTTGGCCCAGTTTGCAATTTCTGCGGAAGATGAACAGGAATAGCGACAACCAATGAGAGACTAGCTGGAGGTGTCTGGACGGGCAAATTTAACTCTCATTTCCCACCAGGAAGAGGAAATAACCAAAGGCTCAGCGTGCCGTGCCGGAACCAGATTAGGGCCTGAAGCAATCCTGCGGTGTTGCGGCCAGCTCACAAGAAAGCGAGTTGAAGAAAGGAGCTCAGGGGCACTGTAATTCACAAACCTGCAGAGTTATAAATGACAACTATCGTCCAAAAATATACTGAAGTAAGGCTGCCAAGAGGACTTGAAAGCGGGGCAGAATTGCAGGAAACCGATTTCAGGAGGTAGACTGGAATTGCATTGAAAGCATAGGAAAAGAGGCAGAACGTCCACAATGATGCACTTGGCCAAAAAGGGCGTATGCGTTTTTTCCTGAATATATTCAGGAAAAAACGCATACGCCCTTTTTGGCCAACCAAGCAAGCTTGCAAAGGAAATCTGCACTACAATGAAGTCTCACTTCCCCCCGGTCAAAAGGGCCATCTGAAAAAAGTGTAAAATCCAGAAAGGCAGGACAGGCCATGGAGAACTGGGAGCCTTGTTATGCTGATGGGCGGGATGTAAACTGCCAACAGACACTCGGGAGAAGTGTATGGTGTTTCCTGAAACATCTAAAAAACAAAGCAACAGAGCCTAGGGCACTTCCACTTATGGTCCTATAGCTTAGGGAAATTAAAATAAAAAAGACACAGCCACCCCAATGTTTGGGACGCCTCTGTTTACAAGAACCTCGTTTACCGTACAAGTTCAATATCACAGAAAGTGAAAAATGGATAAAGAACTTGTGGTACTTACGTACAATGCAGTATCACTCAGCAGTGAAATCTATGTCATCAGGCCCGTAGCAGCACAATGAGTGGATTCAGGTACGATGATTCTAACTGAAATAAGTCACACAGAAAAAGAAACATCATAAGATATCAGTAATACACGGAATGTAAACTTGGCTACACAGGAACTGAATTACAGAACAGAACAGGGTCTCAAATTTAGAAAACCAACTTATGCTTGTTTAAGGGTAAAGGTGAGTTGGGGTGCTGCATAAAACCAGAGATTGAAATGAGCACAGATAAAGTTCCTTAAGCCAAATATGGAATAGACAAGAGCTACTCCTTGCTCAACGAAATGGACTCAACACCCCATATTAAACGCCTAAGAATGTACCTGACTCTTAAGTATCTTAAAACCGATGGATTGCTATGTCTCCGAAAGAGAATCAAGCATGTGTACAGGGACATAAACGCAGCAGTGATAGGATTGGAGAGGTTCGGTGAGCAAATGAAGACCCTTTGAAGTCATATTGCATGGTACCCATTCCACGGGTTTCAACTACCCAGGTTTAAGGTATTCTTCCTTCAGCTAAAACATGCATGTGGAACCTAGAGTATGATCAACCATGTGATCGGGAGACATGTTCAAATATGTCTCAGTTTTTGTACCCTGGTACTCGGGTGCAACATTCCAGACGCTTTACTAACACTCTCCCGACTTGGAGAGTCAGTCCCTTTAACCTCCTGTTTGGCCCAGTTTGCAATTTCTGCGGAAGATGAACAGGAATAGCGAGAACCAATGAGAGACTAGCTGGAGGTGTCTGGACGGGCAAATTTAACTCTCATTTCCCACCAGGAAGAGGAAATAACCAAAGGCTCAGCGTGCCGTGCCGGAACCAGATTAGGGCCTGAAGCCATCCTGCGGTGTTGCGGCCAGCTCACAAGAAAGCGAGTTGAAGAAAGGAGCTCAGGGGCACTGTAATTCACAAACCTGCAGAGTTATAAATGACAACTATCGTCCAAAAATATACTGAAGTAAGGCTGCCAAGAGGACTTGAAAGCGGGGCAGAATTGCAGGAAACCGATTTCAGGAGGTAGACTGGAATTGCATTGAAAGCATAGGAAAAGAGGCAGAACGTCCACAATGATGCACTTGGCCAAAAAGGGCATATGCGTTTTTTCCTGAATATATTCAGGAAAAAACGCATACGCCCTTTTTGGCCAACCAAGCAAGCTTGCAAAGGAAATCTGCACTACAATGAAGTCTCACTTCCCCCCGGTCAAAAGGGCCATCTGAAAAAAGTGTAAAATCCAGAAAGGCAGGACAGGCCATGGAGAACTGGGAGCCTTGTTATGCTGATGGGCGGGATGTAAATTGCCAACAGACACTCGGGAGAAGTGTATGGTGTTTCCAGAAACATCTAAAAAACAAAGCAACAGAGCCTAGGGCACTTCCACTTATGGTCCTATAGCTTAGGGAAATTAAAATCAAAAAGATACAGCCACCCCAATGTTTGGGACGCCTCTGTTTACAAGAACCTCGTTTACCGTACAAGTTCAATATCACAGAAAGTGAAAAATGGATAAAGAACTTGTGGTACTTATGTACAATGCAGTATCACTCAGCAGTGAAATCTATGCCATCAGGCCCGTAGCAGCACAATGAGTGGATTCAGGTATGATGATTCTAACTGAAATAAGTCACACAGAAAAAGAAACATCATAAGATATCAGTAATACACGGAATGTAAACTTGGCTACACAGGAACTGAATTACAGAACAGAACAGGGTCTCAAATTTAGAAAACCAACTTATGCTTGTTTAAGGGTAAAGGTGAGTTGGGGTGCTGCATAAAACCAGAGATTGAAATGAGCACAGATAAAGTTCCTTAAGCCAAATATGGAATAGACAAGAGCTACTCCTTGCTCAACGAAATGGACTCAACACCGCATATTAAACGCCTAAGAATGTACCTGACTCTTAAGTATCTTAAAACCTATGGATTGCTATGTCTCCGAAAGAGAATCAAGCATGTGTACAGGGACATAAACGCAGCAGTGATAGGATTGGAGAGGTTCGGTGAGCAAATGAAGACCCTTTGAAGTCATATTGCATGGTACCCATTCCACGGGTTTCAACTACCCAGGTTTAAGGTATTCTTCCTTCAGCTAAAACATGCATGTGGAACCTAGAGTATGATCAACCATGTGATCGGGAGACGTGTTCAAATATGTCTCAGTTTTCGTACCCTGGTACTCGGGTGCAACATTCCAGACGCTTTACTAACACTCTCCCGACTTGGAGAGTCAGTCCCTTTAACCTCCTGTTTGGCCCAGTTTGCAATTTCTGCGGAAGATGAACAGGAATAGCGAGAACCAATGAGAGACTAGCTGGAGGTGTCTGGACGGGCAAATTTAACTCTCATTTCCCACCAGGAAGAGGAAATAACCAAAGGCTCAGCGTGCCGTGCCGGAACCAGATTAGGGCCTGAAGCCATCCTGCGGTGTTGCGGCCAGCTCACAAGAAAACGAGTTGAAGAAAGGAGCTCAGGGGCACTGTAATTCACAAACCTGCAGAGTTATAAATGACAACTATCGTCCAAAAATATACTGAAGTAAGGCTGCCAAGAGGACTTGAAAGCGGGGCAGAATTGCAGGAAACCGATTTCAGGAGGTAGACTGGAATTGCATTGAAAGCATAGGAAAAGAGGCAGAACGTCCACAATGATGCACTTGGCCAAAAAGGGCGTATGCGTTTTTTCCTGAATATATTCAGGAAAAAACGCATACGCCCTTTTTGGCCAACCAAGCAAGCTTGCAAAGGAAATCTGCACTACAATGAAGTCTCACTTCCCCCCGCCCCCGGTCAAAAGGGCCATCTGAAAAAAGTGTAAAATCCAGAAAGGCAGGACAGGCCATGGAGAACTGGGAGCCTTGTTATGCTGATGGGCGGGATGTAAACTGCCAACAGACACTCGGGAGAAGTGTATGGTGTTTCCTGAAACATCTAAAAAACAAAGCAACAGAGCCTAGGGCACTTCCACTTATGGTCCTATAGCTTAGGGAAATTAAAATCAAAAAGATACAGCCACCCCAATGTTTGGGACGCCTCTGTTTACAAGAACCTCGTTTACCATACAAGTTCAATATCACAGAAAGTGAAAAATGGATAAAGAACTTGTGGTACTTACGTACAATGCAGTATCACTCAGCAGTGAAATCTATGTCATCAGGCCCGTAGCAGCACAATGAGTGGATTCAGGTACGATGATTCTAACTGAAATAAGTCACACAGAAAAAGAAACATCATAAGATATCAGTAATACACGGAATGTAAACTTGGCTACACAGGAACTGAATTACAGAACAGAACAGGGTCTCAAATTTAGAAAACCAACTTATGCTTGTTTAAGGGTAAAGGTGAGTTGGGGTGCTGCATAAAACCAGAGATTGAAATGAGCACAGATAAAGTTCCTTAAGCCAAATATGGAATAGACAAGAGCTACTCCTTGCTCAACGAAATGGACTCAACACCGCATATTAAACGCCTAAGAATGTACCTGACTCTTAAGTATCTTAAAACCGATGGATTGCTATGTCTCCGAAAGAGAATCAAGCATGTGTACAGGGACATAAACGTAGCAGTGATAGGATTGGAGAGGTTCGGTGAGCAAATGAAGACCCTTTGAAGTCATATTGCATGGTACCCATTCCACGGGTTTCAACTACCCAGGTTTAAGGTATTCTTCCTTCAGCTAAAACATGCATGTGGAACCTAGAGTATGATCAACCATGTGATCGGGAGACGTGTTCAAATATGTCTCAGTTTTCGTACCCTGGTACTCGGGTGCAACATTCCAGACGCTTTACTAACACTCTCCCGACTTGGAGAGTCAGTCCCTTTAACCTCCTGTTTGGCCCAGTTTGCAATTTCTGCGGAAGATGAACAGGAATAGCGAGAACCAATGAGAGACTAGCTGGAGGTGTCTGGACGGGCAAATTTAACTCTCATTTCCCACCAGGAAGAGGAAATAACCAAAGGCTCAGCGTGCCGTGCCGGAACCAGATTAGGGCCTGAAGCCATCCTGCGGTGTTGCGGCCAGCTCACAAGAAAACGAGTTGAAGAAAGGAGCTCAGGGGCACTGTAATTCACAAACCTGCAGAGTTATAAATGACAACTATCGTCCAAAAATATACTGAAGTAAGGCTGCCAAGCGGACTTGAAAGCGGGGCAGAATTGCAGGAAACCGATTTCAGGAGGTAGACTGGAATTGCATTGAAAGCATAGGAAAAGAGGCAGAACGTCCACAATGATGCACTTGGCCAAAAAGGGCGTATGCGTTTTTTCCTGAATATATTCAGGAAAAAATGCATACGCCCTTTTTGGCCAACCAAGCAAGCTTGCAAAGGAAATCTGCACTACAATGAAGTCTCACTTCCCCGGCCCCCCGGTCAAAAGGGCCATCTGAAAAAAGTGTAAAATCCAGAAAGGCAGGACAGGCCATGGAGAACTGGGAGCCTTGTTATGCTGATGGGCGGGATGTAAATTGCCAACAGACACTCGGGAGAAGTGTATGGTGTTTCCTGAAACATCTAAAAAACAAAGCAACAGAGCCTAGGGCACTTCCACTTATGGTCCTATAGCTTAGGGAAATTAAAATCAATAAGATACAGCCACCCCAATGTTTGGGACGCCTCTGTTTACAAGAACCTCGTTTACCGTACAAGTTCAATATCACAGAAAGTGAAAAATGGATAAAGAACTTGTGGTACTTACGTACAATGCAGTATCACTCAGCAGTGAAATCTATGTCATCAGGCCCGTAGCAGCACAATGAGTGGATTCAGGTACGATGATTCTAACTGAAATAAGTCACACAGAAAAAGAAACATCATAAGATATCAGTAATACACGGAATGTAAACTTGGCTACACAGGAACTGAATTACAGAACAGAACAGGGTCTCAAATTTAGAAAACCAACTTATGCTTGTTTAAGGGTAAAGGTGAGTTGGGGTGCTGCATAAAACCAGAGATTGAAATGAGCACAGATAAAGTTCCTTAAGCCAAATATGGAATAGACAAGAGCTACTCCTTGCTCAATGAAATGGACTCAACACCGCATATTAAACGCCTAAGAATGTACCTGACTCTTAAGTATCTTAAAACCTATGGATTGCTATGTCTCCGAAAGAGAATCAAGCATGTGTACAGGGACATAAACGCAGCAGTGATAGGATTGGAGAGGTTCGGTGAGCAAATGAAGACCCTTTGAAGTCATATTGCATGGTACCCATTCCACGGGTTTCAACTACCCAGGTTTAAGGTATTCTTCCTTCAGCTAAAACATGCATGTGGAACCTAGAGTATGATCAACCATGTGATCGGGAGACGTGTTCAAATATGTCTCAGTTTTCGTACCCTGGTACTCGGGTGCAACATTCCAGACGCTTTACTAACACTCTCCCGACTTGGAGAGTCAGTCCCTTTAACCTCCTGTTTGGCCCAGTTTGCAATTTCTGCGGAAGATGAACAGGAATAGCGAGAACCAATGAGAGACTAGCTGGAGGTGTCTGGACGGGCAAATTTAACTCTCATTTCCCACCAGGAAGAGGAAATAACCAAAGGCTCAGCGTGCCATGCCGGAACCAGATTAGGGCCTGAAGCCATCCTGCGGTGTTGCGGCCAGCTCACAAGAAAACGAGTTGAAGAAAGGAGCTCAGGGGCACTGTAATTCACAAACCTGCAGAGTTATAAATGACAACTATCGTCCAAAAATATACTGAAGTAAGGCTGCCAAGAGGACTTGAAAGCGGGGCAGAATTGCAGGAAACCGATTTCAGGAGGTAGACTGGAATTGCATTGAAAGCATAGGAAAAGAGGCAGAACGTCCACAATGATGCACTTGGCCAAAAAGGGCGTATGCGTTTTTTCCTGAATATATTCAGGAAAAAACGCATACGCCCTTTTTGGCCAACCAAGCAAGCTTGCAAAGGAAATCTGCACTACAATGAAGTCTCACTTCCCCCGGTCAAAAGGGCCATCTGAAAAAAGTGTAAAATCCAGAAAGGCAGGACAGGCCATGGAGAACTGGGAGCCTTGTTATGCTGATGGGCGGGATGTAAATTGCCAACAGACACTCGGGAGAAGTGTATGGTGTTTCCTGAAACATCTAAAAAACAAAGCAACAGAGCCTAGGGCACTTCCACTTATGGTCCTATAGCTTAGGGAAATTAAAATCAATAAGATACAGCCACCCCAATGTTTGGGACGCCTCTGTTTACAAGAACCTCGTTTACCGTACAAGTTCAATATCACAGAAAGTGAAAAATGGATAAAGAACTTGTGGTACTTACGTACAATGCAGTATCACTCAGCAGTGAAATCTATGTCATCAGGCCCGTAGCAGCACAATGAGTGGATTCAGGTACGATGATTCTAACTGAAATAAGTCACACAGAAAAAGAAACATCATAAGATATCAGTAATACACGGAATGTAAACTTGGCTACACAGGAACTGAATTACAGAACAGAACAGGGTCTCAAATTTAGAAAACCAACTTATGCTTGTTTAAGGGTAAAGGTGAGTTGGGGTGCTGCATAAAACCAGAGATTGAAATGAGCACAGATAAAGTTCCTTAAGCCAAATATGGAATAGACAAGAGCTACTCCTTGCTCAATGAAATGGACTCAACACCGCATATTAAACGCCTAAGAATGTACCTGACTCTTAAGTATCTTAAAACCTATGGATTGCTATGTCTCCGAAAGAGAATCAAGCATGTGTACAGGGACATAAACGCAGCAGTGATAGGATTGGAGAGGTTCGGTGAGCAAATGAAGACCCTTTGAAGTCATATTGCATGGTACCCATTCCACGGGTTTCAACTACCCAGGTTTAAGGTATTCTTCCTTCAGCTAAAACATGCATGTGGAACCTAGAGTATGATCAACCATGTGATCGGGAGACGTGTTCAAATATGTCTCAGTTTTCGTACCCTGGTACTCGGGTGCAACATTCCAGACGCTTTACTAACACTCTCCCGACTTGGAGAGTCAGTCCCTTTAACCTCCTGTTTGGCCCAGTTTGCAATTTCTGCGGAAGATGAACAGGAATAGCGAGAACCAATGAGAGACTAGCTGGAGGTGTCTGGACGGGCAAATTTAACTCTCATTTCCCACCAGGAAGAGGAAATAACCAAAGGCTCAGCGTGCCATGCCGGAACCAGATTAGGGCCTGAAGCCATCCTGCGGTGTTGCGGCCAGCTCACAAGAAAACGAGTTGAAGAAAGGAGCTCAGGGGCACTGTAATTCACAAACCTGCAGAGTTATAAATGACAACTATCGTCCAAAAATATACTGAAGTAAGGCTGCCAAGAGGACTTGAAAGCGGGGCAGAATTGCAGGAAACCGATTTCAGGAGGTAGACTGGAATTGCATTGAAAGCATAGGAAAAGAGGCAGAACGTCCACAATGATGCACTTGGCCAAAAAGGGCGTATGCGTTTTTTCCTGAATATATTCAGGAAAAAACGCATACGCCCTTTTTGGCCAACCAAGCAAGCTTGCAAAGGAAATCTGCACTACAATGAAGTCTCACTTCCCCCGGTCAAAAGGGCCATCTGAAAAAAGTGTAAAATCCAGAAAGGCAGGACAGGCCATGGAGAACTGGGAGCCTTGTTATGCTGATGGGCGGGATGTAAACTGCCAACAGACACTCGGGAGAAGTGTATGGTGTTTCCTGAAACATCTAAAAAACAAAGCAACAGAGCCTAGGGCACTTCCACTTATGGTCCTATAGCTTAGGGAAATTAAAATCAAAAAGACACAGCCACCCCAATGTTTGGGACGACTCTGTTTACAAGAACCTCGTTTACCGTACAAGTTCAATATCACAGAAAGTGAAAAATGGATAAAGAACTTGTGGTACTTACGTACAATGCAGTATCACTCAGCAGTGAAATCTATGCCATCAGGCCCGTAGCAGCACAATGAGTGGATTCAGGTACGATGATTCTAACTGAAATAAGTCACACAGAAAAAGAAACATCATAAGATATCAGTAATACACGGAATGTAAACTTGGCTACAGAGGAACTGAATTACAGAACAGAACAGGGTCTCAAATTTAGAAAACCAACTTATGCTTGTTTAAGGGTAAAGGTGAGTTGGGGTGCTGCATAAAACCAGAGATTGAAATGAGCACAGATAAAGTTCCTTAAGCCAAATATGGAATAGACAAGAGCTACTCCTTGCTCAACGAAATGGACTCAACACCGCATATTAAACGCCTAAGAATGTACCTGACTCTTAAGTATCTTAAAACCTATGGATTGCTATGTCTCCGAAAGAGAATCAAGCATGTGTACAGGGACATAAACGCAGCAGTGATAGGATTGGAGAGGTTCGGTGAGCAAATGAAGACCCTTTGAAGTCATATTGCATGGTACCCATTCCACGGGTTTCAACTACCCAGGTTTAAGGTATTCTTCCTTCAGCTAAAACATGCATGTGGAACCTAGAGTATGATCAACCATGTGATCGGGAGACGTGTTCAAATATGTCTCAGTTTTCGTACCCTGGTACTCGGGTGCAACATTCCAGACGCTTTACTAACACTCTCCCGACTTGGAGAGTCAGTCCCTTTAACCTCCTGTTTGGCCCAGTTTGCAATTTCTGCGGAAGATGAACAGGAATAGCGAGAACCAATGAGAGACTAGCTGGAGGTGTCTGGACGGGCAAATTTAACTCTCATTTCCCACCAGGAAGAGGAAATAACCAAAGGCTCAGCGTGCCGTGCCGGAACCAGATTAGGGCCTGAAGCCATCCTGCGGTGTTGCGGCCAGCTCACAAGAAAACGAGTTGAAGAAAGGAGCTCAGGGGCACTGTAATTCACAAACCTGCAGAGTTATAAATGACAGCTATCGTCCAAAAATATACTGAAGTAAGGCTGCCAAGAGGACTTGAAAGCGGGGCAGAATTGCAGGAAACCGATTTCAGGAGGTAGACTGGAATTGCATTGAAAGCATAGGAAAAGAGGCAGAACGTCCACAATGATGCACTTGGCCAAAAAGGGCGTATGCGTTTTTTCCTGAATATATTCAGGAAAAAACGCATACGCCCTTTTTGGCCAACCAAGCAAGCTTGCAAAGGAAATCTGCACTACAATGAAGTCTCACTTCCCCCCGGTCAAAAGGGCCATCTGAAAAAAGTGTAAAATCCAGAAAGGCAGGACAGGCCATGGAGAACTGGGAGCCTTGTTATGCTGATGGGCGGGATGTAAACTGCCAACAGACACTCGGGAGAAGTGTATGGTGTTTCCTGAAACATCTAAAAAACAAAGCAACAGAGCCTAGGGCACTTCCACTTATGGTCCTATAGCTTAGGGAAATTAAAATCAAAAAGACACAGCCACCCCAATGTTTGGGACGCCTCTGTTTACAAGAACCTCGTTTACCGTACAAGTTCAATATCACAGAAAGTGAAAAATGGATAAAGAACTTGTGGTACTTACGTACAATGCAGTATCACTCAGCAGTGAAATCTATGTCATCAGGCCCGTAGCAGCACAATGAGTGGATTCAGGTACGATGATTCTAACTGAAATAAGTCACACAGAAAAAGAAACATCATAAGATATCAGTAATACACGGAATGTAAACTTGGCTACACAGGAACTGAATTACAGAACAGAACAGGGTCTCAAATTTAGAAAACCAACTTATGCTTGTTTAAGGGTAAAGGTGAGTTGGGGTGCTGCATAAAACCAGAGATTGAAATGAGCACAGATAAAGTTCCTTAAGCCAAATATGGAATAGACAAGAGCTACTCCTTGCTCAACGAAATGGACTCAACACCGCATATTAAACGCCTAAGAATGTACCTGACTCTTAAGTATCTTAAAACCTATGGATTGCTATGTCTCCGAAAGAGAATCAAGCATGTGTACAGGGACATAAACGTAGCAGTGATAGGATTGGAGAGGTTCGGTGAGCAAATGAAGACCCTTTGAAGTCATATTGCATGGTACCCATTCCACGGGTTTCAACTACCCAGGTTTAAGGTATTCTTCCTTCAGCTAAAACATGCATGTGGAACCTAGAGTATGATCAACCATGTGATCGGGAGACGTGTTCAAATATGTCTCAGTTTTCGTACCCTGGTACTCGGGTGCAACATTCCAGACGCTTTACTAACACTCTCCCGACTTGGAGAGTCAGTCCCTTTAACCTCCTGTTTGGCCCAGTTTGCAATTTCTGCGGAAGATGAACAGGAATAGCGAGAACCAATGAGAGACTAACTGGAGGTGTCTGGACGGGCAAATTTAACTCTCATTTCCCACCAGGAAGAGGAAATAACCAAAGGCTCAGCGTGCCGTGCCGGAACCAGATTAGGGCCTGAAGCCATCCTGCGGTGTTGCGGCCAGCTCACAAGAAAACGAGTTGAAGAAAGGAGCTCAGGGGCACTGTAATTCACAAACCTGCAGAGTTATAAATGACAACTATCGTCCAAAAATATACTGAAGTAAGGCTGCCAAGAGGACTTGAAAGCGGGGCAGAATTGCAGGAAACCGATTTCAGGAGGTAGACTGGAATTGCATTGAAAGCATAGGAAAAGAGGCAGAACGTCCACAATGATGCACTTGGCCAAAAAGGGCGTATGCGTTTTTTCCTGAATATATTCAGGAAAAAACGCATACGCCCTTTTTGGCCAACCAAGCAAGCTTGCAAAGGAAATCTGCACTACAATGAAGTCTCACTTCCCCCCGGTCAAAAGGGCCATCTGAAAAAAGTGTAAAATCCAGAAAGGCAGGACAGGCCATGGAGAACTGGGAGCCTTGTTATGCTGATGGGCGGGATGTAAACTGCCAACAGACACTCGGGAGAAGTGTATGGTGTTTCCTGAAACATCTAAAAAACAAAGCAACAGAGCCTAGGGCACTTCCACTTATGGTCCTATAGCTTAGGGAAATTAAAATCAAAAAGACACAGCCACCCCAATGTTTGGGACGCCTCTGTTTACAAGAACCTCGTTTACCGTACAAGTTCAATATCACAGAAAGTGAAAAATGGATAAAGAACTTGTGGTACTTACGTACAATGCAGTATCACTCAGCAGTGAAATCTATGTCATCAGGCCCATAGCAGCACAATGAGTGGATTCAGGTACGATGATTCTAACTGAAATAAGTCACACAGAAAAAGAAACATCATAAGATATCAGTAATACACGGAATGTAAACTTGGCTACACAGGAACTGAATTACAGAACAGAACAGGGTCTCAAATTTAGAAAACCAACTTATGCTTGTTTAAGGGTAAAGGTGAGTTAGCGTGCTGCATAAAACCAGAGATTGAAATGAGCACAGATAAAGTTCCTTAAGCCAAATATGGAATAGACAAGAGCTACTCCTTGCTCAACGATATGGACTCAACACCGCATATTAAACGCCTAAGAATGTACCTGACTCTTAAGTATCTTAAAACCTATGGATTGCTATGTCTCCGAAAGAGAATCAAGCATGTGTACAGGGACATAAACGCAGCAGTGATAGGATTGGAGAGGTTCGGTGAGCAAATGAAGACCCTTTGAAGTCATATTGCATGGTACCCATTCCACGGGTTTCAACTACCCAGGTTTAAGGTATTCTTCCTTCAGCTAAAACATGCATGTGGAACCTAGAGTATGATCAACCATGTGATCGGGAGACGTGTTCAAATATGTCTCAGTTTTCGTACCCTGGTACTCGGGTGCAACATTCCAGACGCTTTACTAACACTCTCCCGACTTGGAGAGTCAGTCCCTTTAACCTCCTGTTTGGCCCAGTTTGCAATTTCTGCGGAAGATGAACAGGAATAGCGAGAACCAATGAGAGACTAGCTGGAGGTGTCTGGACGGGCAAATTTAACTCTCATTTCCCACCAGGAAGAGGAAATAACCAAAGGCTCAGCGTGCCGTGCCGGAACCAGATTAGGGCCTGAAGCCATCCTGCGGTGTTGCGGCCAGCTCACAAGAAAACGAGTTGAAGAAAGGAGCTCAGGGGCACTGTAATTCACAAACCTGCAGTTATAAATGACAACTATCGTCCAAAAATATACTGAAGTAAGGCTGCCAAGAGGACTTGAAAGCGGGGCAGAATTGCAGGAAACCGATTTCAGGAGGTAGACTGGAATTGCATTGAAAGCATAGGAAAAGAGGCAGAACGTCCACAATGATGCACTTGGCCAAAAAGGGCATATGCGTTTTTTCCTGAATATATTCAGGAAAAAACGCATACGCCCTTTTTGGCCAACCAAGCAAGCTTGCAAAGGAAATCTGCACTACAATGAAGTCTCACTTCCCCCCGGTCAAAAGGGCCATCTGAAAAAAGTGTAAAATCCAGAAAGGCAGGACAGGCCATGGAGAACTGGGAGCCTTGTTATGCTGATGGGCGGGATGTAAACTGCCAACAGACACTCGGGAGAAGTGTATGGTGTTTCCTGAAACATCTAAAAAACAAAGCAACAGAGCCTAGGGCACTTCCACTTATGGTCCTATAGCTTAGGGAAATTAAAATCAAAAAGACACAGCCACCCCAATGTTTGGGACGCCTCTGTTTACAAGAACCTCGTTTACCGTACAAGTTCAATATCACAGAAAGTGAAAAATGGATAAAGAACTTGTGGTACTTACGTACAATGCAGTATCACTCAGCAGTGAAATCTATGTCATCAGGCCCGTAGCAGCACAATGAGTGGATTCAGGTACGATGATTCTAACTGAAATAAGTCACACAGAAAAAGAAACATCATAAGATATCAGTAATACATGGAATGTAAACTTGGCTACACAGGAACTGAATTACAGAACAGAACAGGGTCTCAAATTTAGAAAACCAACTTATGCTTGTTTAAGGGTAAAGGTGAGTTGGGGTGCTGCATAAAACCAGAGATTGAAATGAGCACAGATAAAGTTCCTTAAGCCAAATATGGAATAGACAAGAGCTACTCCTTGCTCAACGAAATGGACTCAACACCGCATATTAAACGCCTAAGAATGTACCTGACTCTTAAGTATCTTAAAACCTATGGATTGCTATGTCTCCGAAAGAGAATCAAGCATGTGTACAGGGACATAAACAGCAGCAGTGATAGGATTGGAGAGGTTCGGTGAGCAAATGAAGACCCTTTGAAGTCATATTGCATGGTACCCATTCCACGGGTTTCAACTACCCAGGTTTAAGGTATTCTTCCTTCAGCTAAAACATGCATGTGGAACCTAGAGTATGATCAACCATGTGATCGGGAGACGTGTTCAAATATGTCTCAGTTTTCGTACCCTGGTACTCGGGTGCAACATTCCAGACGCTTTACTAACACTCTCCCGACTTGGAGAGTCTGTCCCTTTAACCTCCTGTTTGGCCCAGTTTGCAATTTCTGCGGAAGATGAACAGGAATAGCGAGAACCAATGAGAGACTAGCTGGAGGTGTCTGGACGGGCAAATTTAACTCTCATTTCCCACCAGGAAGAGGAAATAACCAAAGGCTCAGCGTGCCGTGCCGGAACCAGATTAGGGCCTGAAGCCATCCTGCGGTGTTGCGGCCAGCTCACAAGAAAGCGAGTTGAAGAAAGGAGCTCAGGGGCACTGTAATTCACAAACCTGCAGAGTTATAAATGACAGCTATCGTCCAAAAATATACTGAAGTAAGGCTGCCAAGAGGACTTGAAAGCGGGGCAGAATTGCAGGAAACCGATTTCAGGAGGTAGACTGGAATTGCATTGAAAGCATAGGAATAGAGGCAGAACGTCCACAATGATGCACTTGGCCAAAAAGGGCGTATGCGTTTTTTCCTGAATATATTCAGGAAAAAACGCATACGCCCTTTTTGGCCAACCAAGCAAGCTTGCAAAGGAAATCTGCACTACAATGAAGTCTCACTTCCCCCCGGTCAAAAGGGCCATCTGAAAAAAGTGTAAAATCCAGAAAGGCAGGACAGGCCATGGAGAACTGGGAGCCTTGTTATGCTGATGGGCGGGATGTAAACTGCCAACAGACACTCGGGAGAAGTGTATGGTGTTTCCTGAAACATCTAAAAAACAAAGCAACAGAGCCTAGGGCACTTCCACTTATGGTCCTATAGCTTAGGGAAATTAAAATCAAAAAGACACAGCCACCCCAAAGTTTGGGACGCCTCTGTTTACAAGAACCTCGTTTACCGTACAAGTTCAATATCACAGAAAGTGAAAAATGGATAAAGAACTTGTGGTACTTACGTACAATGCAGTATCACTCAGCAGTGAAATCTATGTCATCAGGCCCGTAGCAGCACAATGAGTGGATTCAGGTACGATGATTCTAACTGAAATAAGTCACACAGAAAAAGAAACATCATAAGATATCAGTAATACACGGAATGTAAACTTGGCTACACAGGAACTGAATTACAGAACAGAACAGGGTCTCAAATTTAGAAAACCAACTTATGCTTGTTTAAGGGTAAAGGTGAGTTGGGGTGCTGCATAAAACCAGAGATTGAAATGAGCACAGATAAAGTTCCTTAAGCCAAATATGGAATAGACAAGAGCTACTCCTTGCTCAACGAAATGGACTCAACACCGCATATTAAACGCCTAAGAATGTACCTGACTCTTAAGTATCTTAAAACCTATGGATTGCTATGTCTCCGAAAGAGAATCAAGCATGTGTACAGGGACATAAACGCAGCAGTGATAGGATTGGAGAGGTTCGGTGAGCAAATGAAGACCCTTTGAAGTCATATTGCATGGTACCCATTCCACGGGTTTCAACTACCCAGGTTTAAGGTATTCTTCCTTCAGCTAAAACATGCATGTGGAACCTAGAGTATGATCAACCATGTGATCGGGAGACGTGTTCAAATATGTCTCAGTTTTCGTACCCTGGTACTCGGGTGCAACATTCCAGACGCTTTACTAACACTCTCCCGACTTGGAGAGTCAGTCCCTTTAACCTCCTGTTTGGCCCAGTTTGCAATTTCTGCGGAAGATGAACAGGAATAGCGAGAACCAATGAGAGACTAGCTGGAGGTGTCTGGACGGGCAAATTTAACTCTCATTTCCCACCAGGAAGAGGAAATAACCAAAGGCTCAGCGTGCCGTGCCGGAACCAGATTAGGGCCTGAAGCCATCCTGCGGTGTTGCGGCCAGCTCACAAGAAAACGAGTTGAAGAAAGGAGCTCAGGGGCACTGTAATTCACAAACCTGCAGAGTTATAAATGACAACTATCGTCCAAAAATATACTGAAGTAAGGCTGCCAAGAGGACTTGAAAGCGGGGCAGAATTGCAGGAAACCGATTTCAGGAGGTAGACTGGAATTGCATTGAAAGCATAGGAAAAGAGGCAGAACGTCCACAATGATGCACTTGGCCAAAAAGGGCGTATGCGTTTTTTCCTGAATATATTCAGGAAAAAACGCATACGCCCTTTTTGGCCAACCAAGCAAGCTTGCAAAGGAAATCTGCACTACAATGAAGTCTCACTTCCCCCCGGTCAAAAGGGCCATCTGAAAAAAGTGTAAAATCCAGAAAGGCAGGACAGGCCATGGAGAACTGGGAGCCTTGTTATGCTGATGGGCGGGATGTAAATTGCCAACAGACACTCGGGAGAAGTGTATGGTGTTTCCTGAAACATCTAAAAAACAAAGCAACAGAGCCTAGGGCACTTCCACTTATGGTCCTATAGCTTAGGGAAATTAAAATCAAAAAGACACAGCCACCCCAATGTTTGGGACGCCTCTGTTTACAAGAACCTCGTTTACCGTACAAGTTCAATATCACAGAAAGTGAAAAATGGATAAAGAACTTGTGGTACTTACGTACAATGCAGTATCACTCAGCAGTGAAATCTATGTCATCAGGCCCGTAGCAGCACAATGAGTGGATTCAGGTACGATGATTCTAACTGAAATAAGTCACACAGAAAAAGAAACATCATAAGATATCAGTAATACACGGAATGTAAACTTGGCTACAGAGGAACTGAATTACAGAACAGAACAGGGTCTCAAATTTAGAAAACCAACTTATGCTTGTTTAAGGGTAAAGGTGAGTTGGGGTGCTGCATAAAACCAGAGATTGAAATGAGCACAGATAAAGTTCCTTAAGCCAAATATGGAATAGACAAGAGCTACTCCTTGCTCAACGAAATGGACTCAACACCGCATATTAAACGCCTAAGAATGTACCTGACTCTTAAGTATCTTAAAACCTATGGATTGCTATGTCTCCGAAAGAGAATCAAGCATGTGTACAGGGACATAAACGCAGCAGTGATAGGATTGGAGAGGTTCGGTGAGCAAATGAAGACCCTTTGAAGTCATATTGCATGGTACCCATTCCACGGGTTTCAACTACCCAGGTTTAAGGTATTCTTCCTTCAGCTAAAACATGCATGTGGAACCTAGAGTATGATCAACCATGTGATCGGGAGACGTGTTCAAATATGTCTCAGTTTTCGTACCCTGGTACTCGGGTGCAACATTCCAGACGCTTTACTAACACTCTCCCGACTTGGAGAGTCAGTCCCTTTAACCTCCTGTTTGGCCCAGTTTGCAATTTCTGCGGAAGATGAACAGGAATAGCGAGAACCAATGAGAGACTAGCTGGAGGTGTCTGGACGGGCAAATTTAACTCTCATTTCCCACCAGGAAGAGGAAATAACCAAAGGCTCAGCGTGCCGTGCCGGAACCAGATTAGGGCCTGAAGCCATCCTGCGGTGTTGCGGCCAGCTCACAAGAAAGCGAGTTGAAGAAAGGAGCTCAGGGGCACTGTAATTCACAAACCTGCAGAGTTATTAATGACAGCTATCGTCCAAAAATATACTGAAGTAAGGCTGCCAAGAGGACTTGAAAGCGGGGCAGAATTGCAGGAAACCGATTTCAGGAGGTAGACTGGAATTGCATTGAAAGCATAGGAAAAGAGGCAGAACGTCCACAATGATGCACTTGGCCAAAAAGGGCGTATGCGTTTTTTCCTGAATATATTCAGGAAAAAACGCATACGCCCTTTTTGGCCAACCAAGCAAGCTTGCAAAGGAAATCTGCACTACAATGAAGTCTCACTTCCCCCCGGTCAAAAGGGCCATCTGAAAAAAGTGTAAAATCCAGAAAGGCAGGACAGGCCATGGAGAACTGGGAGCCTTGTTATGCTGATGGGCGGGATGTAAACTGCCAACAGACACTCGGGAGAAGTGTATGGTGTTTCCTGAAACATCTAAAAAACAAAGCAACAGAGCCTAGGGCACTTCCACTTATGGTCCTATAGATTAGGGAAATTAAAATCAAAAAGACACAGCCACCCCAATGTTTGGGACGCCTCTGTTTACAAGAACCTCGTTTACCGTACAAGTTCAATATCACAGAAAGTGAAAAATGGATAAAAAACTTGTGGTACTTACGTACAATGCAGTATCACTCAGCAGTGAAATCTATGTCATCAGGCCCGTAGCAGCACAATGAGTGGATTCAGGTACGATGATTCTAACTGAAATAAGTCACACAGAAAAAGAAACATCATAAGATATCAGTAATACACGGAATGTCAACTTGGCTACACAGGAACTGAATTACAGAACAGAACAGGGTCTCAAATTTAGAAAACCAACTTATGCTTGTTTAAGGGTAAAGGTGAGTTGGGGTGCTGCATAAAACCAGAGATTGAAATGAGCACAGATAAAGTTCCTTAAGCCAAATATGGAATAGACAAGAGCTACTCCTTGCTCAACGAAATGGACTCAACACCGCATATTAAACGCCTAAGAATGTACCTGACTCTTAAGTATCTTAAAACCTATGGATTGCTATGTCTCCGAAAGAGAATCAAGCATGTGTACAGGGACATAAACGCAGCAGTGATAGGATTGGAGAGGTTCGGTGAGCAAATGAAGACCCTTTGAAGTCATATTGCATGGTACCCATTCCACGGGTTTCAACTACCCAGGTTTAAGGTATTCTTCCTTCAGCTAAAACATGCATGTGGAACCTAGAGTATGATCAACCATGTGATCGGGAGACGTGTTCAAATATGTCTCAGTTTTCGTACCCTGGTACTCGGGTGCAACATTCCAGACGCTTTACTAACACTCTCCCGACTTGGAGAGTCAGTCCCTTTAACCTCCTGTTTGGCCCAGTTTGCAATTTCTGCGGAAGATGAACAGGAATAGCGAGAACCAATGAGAGACTAGCTGGAGGTGTCTGGACGGGCAAATTTAACTCTCATTTCCCACCAGGAAGAGGAAATAACCAAAGGCTCAGCGTGCCGTGCCGGAACCAGATTAGGGCCTGAAGCCATCCTGCGGTGTTGCGGCCAGCTCACAAGAAAACGAGTTGAAGAAAGGAGCTCAGGGGCACTGTAATTCACAAACCTGCAGAGTTATAAATGACAACTATCGTCCAAAAATATACTGAAGTAAGGCTGCCAAGAGGACTTGAAAGCGGGGCAGAATTGCAGGAAACCGATTTCAGGAGGTAGACTGGAATTGCATTGAAAGCATAGGAAAAGAGGCAGAACGTCCACAATGATGCACTTGGCCAAAAAGGGCGTATGCGTTTTTTCCTGAATATATTCAGGAAAAAACGCATACGCCCTTTTTGGCCAACCAAGCAAGCTTGCAAAGGAAATCTGCACTACAATGAAGTCTCACTTCCCCCCGGTCAAAAGGGCCATCTGAAAAAAGTGTAAAATCCAGAAAGGCAGGACAGGCCATGGAGAACTGGGAGCCTTGTTATGCTGATGGGCGGGATGTAAATTGCCAACAGACACTCGGGAGAAGTGTATGGTGTTTCCTGAAACATCTAAAAAACAAAGCAACAGAGCCTAGGCCACTTCCACTTATGGTCCTATAGCTTAGGGAAATTAAAATCAAAAAGACACAGCCACCCCAATGTTTGGGACGCCTCTGTTTACAAGAACCTCGTTTACCGTACAAGTTCAATATCACAGAAAGTGAAAAATGGATAAAGAACTTGTGGTACTTACGTACAATGCAGTATCACTCAGCAGTGAAATCTATGTCATCAGGCCCGTAGCAGCACAATGAGTGGATTCAGGTACGATGATTCTAACTGAAATAAGTCACACAGAAAAAGAAACATCATAAGATATCAGTAATACACGGAATGTAAACTTGGCTACAGAGGAACTGAATTACAGAACAGAACAGGGTCTCAAATTTAGAAAACCAACTTATGCTTGTTTAAGGGTAAAGGTGAGTTGGGGTGCTGCATAAAACCAGAGATTGAAATGAGCACAGATAAAGTTCCTTAAGCCAAATATGGAATAGACAAGAGCTACTCCTTGCTCAACGAAATGGACTCAACACCGCATATTAAACGCCTAAGAATGTACCTGACTCTTAAGTATCTTAAAACCTATGGATTGCTATGTCTCCGAAAGAGAATCAAGCATGTGTACAGGGACATAAACGCAGCAGTGATAGGATTGGAGAGGTTCGGTGAGCAAATGAAGACCCTTTGAAGTCATATTGCATGGTACCCATTCCACGGGTTTCAACTACCCAGGTTTAAGGTATTCTTCCTTCAGCTAAAACATGCATGTGGAACCTAGAGTATGATCAACCATGTGATCGGGAGACGTGTTCAAATATGTCTCAGTTTTCGTACCCTGGTACTCGGGTGCAACATTCCAGACGCTTTACTAACACTCTCCCGACTTGGAGAGTCAGTCCCTTTAACCTCCTGTTTGGCCCAGTTTGCAATTTCTGCGGAAGATGAACAGGAATAGCGAGAACCAATGAGAGACTAGCTGGAGGTGTCTGGACGGGCAAATTTAACTCTCATTTCCCACCAGGAAGAGGAAATAACCAAAGGCTCAGCGTGCCGTGCCGGAACCAGATTAGGGCCTGAAGCCATCCTGCGGTGTTGCGGCCAGCTCACAAGAAAACGAGTTGAAGAAAGGAGCTCAGGGGCACTGTAATTCACAAACCTGCAGAGTTATAAATGACAGCTATCGTCCAAAAATATACTGAAGTAAGGCTGCCAAGAGGACTTGAAAGCGGGGCAGAATTGCAGGAAACCGATTTCAGGAGGTAGACTGGAATTGCATTGAAAGCATAGGAAAAGAGGCAGAACGTCCACAATGATGCACTTGGCCAAAAAGGGCGTATGCGTTTTTTCCTGAATATATTCAGGAAAAAACGCATACGCCCTTTTTGGCCAACCAAGCAAGCTTGCAAAGGAAATCTGCACTACAATGAAGTCTCACTTCCCCCCGGTCAAAAGGGCCATCTGAAAAAAGTGTAAAATCCAGAAAGGCAGGACAGGCCATGGAGAACTGGGAGCCTTGTTATGCTGATGGGCGGGATGTAAACTGCCAACAGACACTCGGGAGAAGTGTATGGTGTTTCCTGAAACATCTAAAAAACAAAGCAACAGAGCCTAGGGCACTTCCACTTATGGTCCTATAGCTTAGGGAAATTAAAATCAAAAAGACACAGCCACCCCAATGTTTGGGACGCCTCTGTTTACAAGAACCTCGTTTACCGTACAAGTTCAATATCACAGAAAGTGAAAAATGGATAAAGAACTTGTGGTACTTACGTACAATGCAGTATCACTCAGCAGTGAAATCTATGTCATCAGGCCCGTAGCAGCACAATGAGTGGATTCAGGTACGATGATTCTAACTGAAATAAGTCACACAGAAAAAGAAACATCATAAGATATCAGTAATACATGGAATGTAAACTTGGCTACACAGGAACTGAATTACAGAACAGAACAGGGTCTCAAATTTAGAAAACCAACTTATGCTTGTTTAAGGGTAAAGGTGAGTTGGGGTGCTGCATAAAACCAGAGATTGAAATGAGCACAGATAAAGTTCTTTAAGCCAAATATGGAATAGACAAGAGCTACTCCTTGCTCAACGAAATGGACTCAACACCGCATATTAAACGCCTAAGAATGTACCTGACTCTTAAGTATCTTAAAACCTATGGATTGCTATGTCTCCGAAAGAGAATCAAGCATGTGTACAGGGACATAAACAGCAGCAGTGATAGGATTGGAGAGGTTCGGTGAGCAAATGAAGACCCTTTGAAGTCATATTGCATGGTACCCATTCCACGGGTTTCAACTACCCAGGTTTAAGGTATTCTTCCTTCAGCTAAAACATGCATGTGGAACCTAGAGTATGATCAACCATGTGATCGGGAGACGTGTTCAAATATGTCTCAGTTTTCGTACCCTGGTACTCGGGTGCAACATTCCAGACGCTTTACTAACACTCTCCCGACTTGGAGAGTCTGTCCCTTTAACCTCCTGTTTGGCCCAGTTTGCAATTTCTGCGGAAGATGAACAGGAATAGCGAGAACCAATGAGAGACTAGCTGGAGGTGTCTGGACGGGCAAATTTAACTCTCATTTCCCACCAGGAAGAGGAAATAACCAAAGGCTCAGCGTGCCGTGCCGGAACCAGATTAGGGCCTGAAGCCATCCTGCGGTGTTGCGGCCAGCTCACAAGAAAGCGAGTTGAAGAAAGGAGCTCAGGGGCACTGTAATTCACAAACCTGCAGAGTTATAAATGACAGCTATCGTCCAAAAATATACTGAAGTAAGGCTGCCAAGAGGACTTGAAAGCGGGGCAGAATTGCAGGAAACCGATTTCAGGAGGTAGACTGGAATTGCATTGAAAGCATAGGAAAAGAGGCAGAACGTCCACAATGATGCACTTGGCCAAAAAGGGCGTATGCGTTTTTTCCTGAATATATTCAGGAAAAAACGCATACGCCCTTTTTGGCCAACCAAGCAAGCTTGCAAAGGAAATCTGCACTACAAAGAAGTCTCACTTCCCCCCGGTCAAAAGGGCCATCTGAAAAAAGTGTAAAATCCAGAAAGGCAGGACAGGCCATGGAGAACTGGGAGCCTTGTTATGCTGATGGGCGGGATGTAAACTGCCAACAGACACTCGGGAGAAGTGTATGGTGTTTCCTGAAACATCTAAAAAACAAAGCAACAGAGCCTAGGGCACTTCCACTTATGGTCCTATAGCTTAGGGAAATTAAAATCAAAAAGACACAGCCACCCCAATGTTTGGGACGCCTCTGTTTACAAGAACCTCGTTTACCGTACAAGTTCAATATCACAGAAAGTGAAAAATGGATAAAGAACTTGTGGTACTTACGTACAATGCAGTATCACTCAGCAGTGAAATCTATGTCATCAGGCCCGTAGCAGCACAATGAGTGGATTCAGGTACGATGATTCTAACTGAAATAAGTCACACAGAAAAAGAAACATCATAAGATATCAGTAATACATGGAATGTAAACTTGGCTACACAGGAACTGAATTACAGAACAGAACAGGGTCTCAAATTTAGAAAACCAACTTATGCTTGTTTAAGGGTAAAGGTGAGTTGGGGTGCTGCATAAAACCAGAGATTGAAATGAGCACAGATAAAGTTCTTTAAGCCAAATATGGAATAGACAAGAGCTACTCCTTGCTCAACGAAATGGACTCAACACCGCATATTAAACGCCTAAGAATGTACCTGACTCTTAAGTATCTTAAAACCTATGGATTGCTATGTCTCCGAAAGAGAATCAAGCATGTGTACAGGGACATAAACAGCAGCAGTGATAGGATTGGAGAGGTTCGGTGAGCAAATGAAGACCCTTTGAAGTCATATTGCATGGTACCCATTCCACGGGTTTCAACTACCCAGGTTTAAGGTATTCTTCCTTCAGCTAAAACATGCATGTGGAACCTAGAGTATGATCAACCATGTGATCGGGAGACGTGTTCAAATATGTCTCAGTTTTCGTACCCTGGTACTCGGGTGCAACATTCCAGACGCTTTACTAACACTCTCCCGACTTGGAGAGTCTGTCCCTTTAACCTCCTGTTTGGCCCAGTTTGCAATTTCTGCGGAAGATGAACAGGAATAGCGAGAACCAATGAGAGACTAGCTGGAGGTGTCTGGACGGGCAAATTTAACTCTCATTTCCCACCAGGAAGAGGAAATAACCAAAGGCTCAGCGTGCCGTGCCGGAACCAGATTAGGGCCTGAAGCCATCCTGCGGTGTTGCGGCCAGCTCACAAGAAAGCGAGTTGAAGAAAGGAGCTCAGGGGCACTGTAATTCACAAACCTGCAGAGTTATAAATGACAGCTATCGTCCAAAAACATACTGAAGTAAGGCTGCCAAGAGGACTTGAAAGCGGGGCAGAATTGCAGGAAACCGATTTCAGGAGGTAGACTGGAATTGCATTGAAAGCATAGGAAAAGAGGCAGAACGTCCACAATGATGCACTTGGCCAAAAAGGGCATATGCGTTTTTTCCTGAATATATTCAGGAAAAAACGCATACGCCCTTTTTGGCCAACCAAGCAAGCTTGCAAAGGAAATCTGCACTACAATGAAGTCTCACTTCCCCCCGGTCAAAAGGGCCATCTGAAAAAAGTGTAAAATCCAGAAAGGCAGGACAGGCCATGGAGAACTGGGAGCCTTGTTATGCTGATGGGCGGGATGTAAACTGCCAACAGACACTCGGGAGAAGTGTATGGTGTTTCCTGAAACATCTAAAAAACAAAGCAACAGAGCCTAGGGCACTTCCACTTATGGTCCTATAGCTTAGGGAAATTAAAATCAAAAAGACACAGCCACCCCAATGTTTGGGACGCCTCTGTTTACAAGAACCTCGTTTACCGTACAAGTTCAATATCACAGAAAGTGAAAAATGGATAAAGAACTTGTGGTACTTACGTACAATGCAGTATCACTCAGCAGTGAAATCTATGTCATCAGGCCCGTAGCAGCACAATGAGTGGATTCAGGTACGATGATTCTAACTGAAATAAGTCACACAGAAAAAGAAACATCATAAGATATCAGTAATACACGGAATGTAAACTTGGCTACACAGGAACTGAATTACAGAACAGAACAGGGTCTCAAATTTAGAAAACCAACTTATGCTTGTTTAAGGGTAAAGGTGAGTTGGGGTGCTGCATAAAACCAGAGATTGAAATGAGCACAGATAAAGTTCCTTAAGCCAAATATGGAATAGACAAGAGCTACTCCTTGCTCAACGAAATGGACTCAACACCGCATATTAAACGCCTAAGAATGTACCTGACTCTTAAGTATCTTAAAACCTATGGATTGCTATGTCTCCGAAAGAGAATCAAGCATGTGTACAGGGACATAAACGTAGCAGTGATAGGATTGGAGAGGTTCGGTGAGCAAATGAAGACCCTTTGAAGTCATATTGCATGGTACCCATTCCACGGGTTTCAACTACCCAGGTTTAAGGTATTCTTCCTTCAGCTAAAACATGCATGTGGAACCTAGAGTATGATCAACCATGTGATCGGGAGACGTGTTCAAATATGTCTCAGTTTTCGTACCCTGGTACTCGGGTGCAACATTCCAGACGCTTTACTAACACTCTCCCGACTTGGAGAGTCTGTCCCTTTAACCTCCTGTTTGGCCCAGTTTGCAATTTCTGCGGAAGATGAACAGGAATAGCGAGAACCAATGAGAGACTAGCTGGAGGTGTCTGGACGGGCAAATTTAACTCTCATTTCCCACCAGGAAGAGGAAATAACCAAAGGCTCAGCGTGCCGTGCCGGAACCAGATTAGGGCCTGAAGCCATCCTGCGGTGTTGCGGCCAGCTCACAAGAAAGCGAGTTGAAGAAAGGAGCTCAGGGGCACTGTAATTCACAAACCTGCAGAGTTATAAATGACAGCTATCGTCCAAAAATATACTGAAGTAAGGCTGCCAAGAGGACTTGAAAGCGGGGCAGAATTGCAGGAAACCGATTTCAGGAGGTAGACTGGAATTGCATTGAAAGCATATGAAAAGAGGCAGAACGTCCACAATGATGCACTTGGCCAAAAAGGGCGTATGCGTTTTTTCCTGAATATATTCAGGAAAAAACGCATACGCCCTTTTTGGCCAACCAAGCAAGCTTGCAAAGGAAATCTGCACTACAATGAAGTCTCACTTCCCCCCGGTCAAAAGGGCCATCTGAAAAAAGTGTAAAATCCAGAAAGGCAGGACAGGCCATGGAGAACTGGGAGCCTTGTTATGCTGATGGGCGGGATGTAAACTGCCAACAGACACTCGGGAGAAGTGTATGGTGTTTCCTGAAACATCTAAAAAACAAAGCAACAGAGCCTAGGGCACTTCCACTTATGGTCCTATAGCTTAGGGAAATTAAAATCAAAAAGACACAGCCACCCCAATGTTTGGGACGCCTCTGTTTACAAGAACCTCGTTTACCGTACAAGTTCAATATCACAGAAAGTGAAAAATGGATAAAGAACTTGTGGTACTTACGTACAATGCAGTATCACTCAGCAGTGAAATCTATGTCATCAGGCCCGTAGCAGCACAATGAGTGGATTCAGGTACGATGATTCTAACTGAAATAAGTCACACAGAAAAAGAAACATCATAAGATATCAGTAATACACGGAATGTAAACTTGGCTACACAGGAACTGAATTACAGAACAGAACAGGGTCTCAAATTTAGAAAACCAACTTATGCTTGTTTAAGGGTAAAGGTGAGTTGGGGTGCTGCATAAAACCAGAGATTGAAATGAGCACAGATAAAGTTCCTTAAGCCAAATATGGAATAGACAAGAGCTACTCCTTGCTCAACGAAATGGACTCAACACCGCATATTAAACGCCTAAGAATGTACCTGACTCTTAAGTATCTTAAAACCTATGGATTGCTATGTCTCCGAAAGAGAATCAAGCATGTGTACAGGGACATAAACGCAGCAGTGATAGGATTGGAGAGGTTCGGTGAGCAAATGAAGACCCTTTGAAGTCATATTGCATGGTACCCATTCCACGGGTTTCAACTACCCAGGTTTAAGGTATTCTTCCTTCAGCTAAAACATGCATGTGGAACCTAGAGTATGATCAACCATGTGATCGGGAGACGTGTTCAAATATGTCTCAGTTTTCGTACCCTGGTACTCGGGTGCAACATTCCAGACGCTTTACTAACACTCTCCCGACTTGGAGAGTCAGTCCCTTTAACCTCCTGTTTGGCCCAGTTTGCAATTTCTGCGGAAGATGAACAGGAATAGCGAGAACCAATGAGAGACTAGCTGGAGGTGTCTGGACGGGCAAATTTAACTCTCATTTCCCACCAGGAAGAGGAAATAACCAAAGGCTCAGCGTGCCGTGCCGGAACCAGATTAGGGCCTGAAGCCATCCTGCGGTGTTGCGGCCAGCTCACAAGAAAACGAGTTGAAGAAAGGAGCTCAGGGGCACTGTAATTCACAAACCTGCAGAGTTATAAATGACAACTATCGTCCAAAAATATACTGAAGTAAGGCTGCCAAGAGGACTTGAAAGCGGGGCAGAATTGCAGGAAACCGATTTCAGGAGGTAGACTGGAATTGCATTGAAAGCATAGGAAAAGAGGCAGAACGTCCACAATGATGCACTTGGCCAAAAAGGGCGTATGCGTTTTTTCCTGAATATATTCAGGAAAAAACGCATACGCCCTTTTTGGCCAACCAAGCAAGCTTGCAAAGGAAATCTGCACTACAATGAAGTCTCACTTCCCCCCGGTCAAAAGGGCCATCTGAAAAAAGTGTAAAATCCAGAAAGGCAGGACAGGCCATGGAGAACTGGGAGCCTTGTTATGCTGATGGGCGGGATGTAAACTGCCAACAGACACTCGGGAGAAGTGTATGGTGTTTCCTGAAACATCTAAAAAACAAAGCAACAGAGCCTAGGGCACTTCCACTTATGGTCCTATAGCTTAGGGAAATTAAAATCAAAAAGACACAGCCACCCCAATGTTTGGGACGCCTCTGTTTACAAGAACCTCGTTTACCGTACAAGTTCAATATCACAGAAAGTGAAAAATGGATAAAGAACTTGTGGTACTTACGTACAATGCAGTATCACTCAGCAGTGAAATCTATGTCATCAGGCCCGTAGCAGCACAATGAGTGGATTCAGGTACGATGATTCTAACTGAAATAAGTCACACAGAAAAAGAAACATCATAAGATATCAGTAATACACGGAATGTAAACTTGGCTACACAGGAACTGAATTACAGAACAGAACAGGGTCTCAAATTTAGAAAACCAACTTATGCTTGTTTAAGGGTAAAGGTGAGTTGGGGTGCTGCATAAAACCAGAGATTGAAATGAGCACAGATAAAGTTCCTTAAGCCAAATATGGAATAGACAAGAGCTACTCCTTGCTCAACGAAATGGACTCAACACCGCATATTAAACGCCTAAGAATGTACCTGACTCTTAAGTATCTTAAAACCTATGGATTGCTATGTCTCCGAAAGAGAATCAAGCATGTGTACAGGGACATAAACGCAGCAGTGATAGGATTGGAGAGGTTCGGTGAGCAAATGAAGACCCTTTGAAGTCATATTGCATGGTACCCATTCCACGGGTTTCAACTACCCAGGTTTAAGGTATTCTTCCTTCAGCTAAAACATGCATGTGGAACCTAGAGTATGATCAACCATGTGATCGGGAGACGTGTTCAAATATGTCTCAGTTTTCGTACCCTGGTACTCGGGTGCAACATTCCAGACGCTTTACTAACACTCTCCCGACTTGGAGAGTCAGTCCCTTTAACCTCCTGTTTGGCCCAGTTTGCAATTTCTGCGGAAGATGAACAGGAATAGCGAGAACCAATGAGAGACTAGCTGGAGGTGTCTGGACGGGCAAATTTAACTCTCATTTCCCACCAGGAAGAGGAAATAACCAAAGGCTCAGCGTGCCGTGCCGGAACCAGATTAGGGCCTGAAGCCATCCTGCGGTGTTGCGGCCAGCTCACAAGAAAACGAGTTGAAGAAAGGAGCTCAGGGGCACTGTAATTCACAAACCTGCAGAGTTATAAATGACAATTATCGTCCAAAAATATACTGAAGTAAGGCTGCCAAGAGGACTTGAAAGCGGGGCAGAATTGCAGGAAACCGATTTCAGGAGGTAGACTGGAATTGCATTGAAAGCATAGGAAAAGAGGCAGAACGTCCACAATGATGCACTTGGCCAAAAAGGGCGTATGCGTTTTTTCCTGAATATATTCAGGAAAAAACGCATACGCCCTTTTTGGCCAACCAAGCAAGCTTGCAAAGGAAATCTGCACTACAATGAAGTCTCACTTCCCCCCCCCCCCCCGGTCAAAAGGGCCATCTGAATAAAGTGTAAAATCCAGAAAGGCAGGACAGGCCATGGAGAACTGGGAGCCTTGTTATGCTGATGGGCGGGATGTAAACTGCCAACAGACACTCGGGAGAAGTGTATGGTGTTTCCTGAAACATCTAAAAAACAAAGCAACAGAGCCTAGGGCACTTCCACTTATGGTCCTATAGCTTAGGGAAATTAAAATCAAAAAGACACAGCCACCCCAATGTTTGGGACGCCTCTGTTTACAAGAACCTCGTTTACCGTACAAGTTCAATATCACAGAAAGTGAAAAATGGATAAAGAACTTGTGGTACTTACGTACAATGCAGTATCACTCAGCAGTGAAATCTATGTCATCAGGCCCGTAGCAGCACAATGAGTGGATTCAGGTACGATGATTCTAACTGAAATAAGTCACACAGAAAAAGAAACATCATAAGATATCAGTAATACATGGAATGTAAACTTGGCTACACAGGAACTGAATTACAGAACAGAACAGGGTCTCAAATTTAGAAAACCAACTTATGCTTGTTTAAGGGTAAAGGTGAGTTGGGGTGCTGCATAAAACCAGAGATTGAAATGAGCACAGATAAAGTTCCTTAAGCCAAATATGGAATAGACAAGAGCTACTCCTTGCTCAACGAAATGGACTCAACACCCCATATTAAACGCCTAAGAATGTACCTGACTCTTAAGTATCTTAAAACGTATGGATTGCTATGTCTCCGAAAGAGAATCAAGCATGTGTACAGGGACATAAACGCAGCAGTGATAGGATTGGAGAGGTTCGGTGAGCAAATGAAGACCCTTTGAAGTCATATTGCATGGTACCCATTCCACGGGTTTCAACTACCCAGGTTTAAGGTATTCTTCCTTCAGCTAAAACATGCATGTGGAACCTAGAGTATGATCAACCATGTGATCGGGAGACGTGTTCAAATATGTCTCAGTTTTCGTACCCTGGTACTCGGGTGCAACATTCCAGACGCTTTACTAACACTCTCCCGACTTGGAGAGTCTGTCCCTTTAACCTCCTGTTTGGCCCAGTTTGCAATTTCTGCGGAAGATGAACAGGAATAGCGAGAACCAATGAGAGACTAGCTGGAGGTGTCTGGACGGGCAAATTTAACTCTCATTTCCCACCAGGAAGAGGAAATAACCAAAGGCTCAGCGTGCCGTGCCGGAACCAGATTAGGGCCTGAAGCCATCCTGCAGTGTTGCGGCCAGCTCACAAGAAAACGAGTTGAAGAAAGGAGCTCAGGGGCACTGTAATTCACAAACCTGCAGAGTTATAAATGACAGCTATCGTCCAAAAATATACTGAAGTAAGGCTGCCAAGAGGACTTGAAAGCGGGGCAGAATTGCAGGAAACCGATTTCAGGAGGTAGACTGGAATTGCACTGAAAGCATAGGAAAAGAGGCAGAACGTCCACAATGATGCACTTGGCCAAAAAGGGCGTATGCGTTTTTTCCTGAATATATTCAGGAAAAAACGCATACGCCCTTTTTGGCCAACCAAGCAAGCTTGCAAAGGAAATCTGCACTACAATGAAGTCTCACTTCCCCCCGGTCAAAAGGGCCATCTGAAAAAAGTGTAAAATCCAGAAAGGCAGGACAGGCCATGGAGAACTGGGAGCCTTGTTATGCTGATGGGCGGGATGTAAATTGCCAACAGACACTCGGGAGAAGTGTATGGTGTTTCCTGAAACATCTAAAAAACAAAGCAACAGAGCCTAGGGCACTTCCACTTATGGTCCTATAGCTTAGGGAAATTAAAATCAAAAAGACACAGCCACCCCAAAGTTTGGGACGCCTCTGTTTACAAGAACCTCGTTTACCGTACAAGTTCAATATCACAGAAAGTGAAAAATGGATAAAGAACTTGTGGTACTTACGTACAATGCAGTATCACTCAGCAGTGAAATCTATGTCATCAGGCCCGTAGCAGCACAATGAGTGGATTCAGGTACGATGATTCTAACTGAAATAAGTCACACAGAAAAAGAAACATCATAAGATATCAGTAATACACGGAATGTAAACTTGGCTACACAGGAACTGAATTACAGAACAGAACAGGGTCTCAAATTTAGAAAACCAACTTATGCTTGTTTAAGGGTAAAGGTGAGTTGGGGTGCTGCATAAAACCAGAGATTGAAATGAGCACAGATAAAGTTCCTTAAGCCAAATATGGAATAGACAAGAGCTACTCCTTGCTCAACGAAATGGACTCAACACCGCATATTAAACGCCTAAGAATGTACCTGACTCTTAAGTATCTTAAAACCTATGGATTGCTATGTCTCCGAAAGAGAATCAAGCATGTGTACAGGGACATAAACGCAGCAGTGATAGGATTGGAGAGGTTCGGTGAGCAAATGAAGACCCTTTGAAGTCATATTGCATGGTACCCATTCCACGGGTTTCAACTACCCAGGTTTAAGGTATTCTTCCTTCAGCTAAAACATGCATGTGGAACCTAGAGTATGATCAACCATGTGATCGGGAGACGTGTTCAAATATGTCTCAGTTTTCGTACCCTGGTACTCGGGTGCAACATTCCAGACGCTTTACTAACACTCTCCCGACTTGGAGAGTCAGTCCCTTTAACCTCCTGTTTGGCCCAGTTTGCAATTTCTGCGGAAGATGAACGGGAATAGCGAGAACCAATGAGAGACTAGCTGGAGGTGTCTGGACGGGCAAATTTAACTCTCATTTCCCACCAGGAAGAGGAAATAACCAAAGGCTCAGCGTGCCGTGCCGGAACCAGATTAGGGCCTGAAGCCATCCTGCGGTGTTGCGGCCAGCTCACAAGAAAGCGAGTTGAAGAAAGGAGCTCAGGGGCACTGTAATTCACAAACCTGCAGAGTTATAAATGACAGCTATCGTCCAAAAATATACTGAAGTAAGGCTGCCAAGAGGACTTGAAAGCGGGGCAGAATTGCAGGAAACCGATTTCAGGAGGTAGACTGGAATTGCATTGAAAGCATAGGAAAAGAGGCAGAACGTCCACAATGATGCACTTGGCCAAAAAGGGCGTATGCGTTTTTTCCTGAATATATTCAGGAAAAAACGCATACGCCCTTTTTGGCCAACCAAGCAAGCTTGCAAAGGAAATCTGCACTACAATGAAGTCTCACTTCCCCCCGGTCAAAAGGGCCATCTGAAAAAAGTGTAAAATCCAGAAAGGCAGGACAGGCCATGGAGAACTGGGAGCCTTGTTATGCTGATGGGCGGGATGTAAACTGCCAACAGACACTCGGGAGAAGTGTATGGTGTTTCCTGAAACATCTAAAAAACAAAGCAACAGAGCCTAGGGCACTTCCACTTATGGTCCTATAGCTTAGGGAAATTAAAATCAAAAAGACACAGCCACCCCAAAGTTTGGGACGCCTCTGTTTACAAGAACCTCGTTTACCGTACAAGTTCAATATCACAGAAAGTGAAAAATGGATAAAGAACTTGTGGTACTTACGTACAATGCAGTATCACTCAGCAGTGAAATCTATGTCATCAGGCCCGTAGCAGCACAATGAGTGGATTCAGGTACGATGATTCTAACTGAAATAAGTCACACAGAAAAAGAAACATCATAAGATATCAGTAATACACGGAATGTAAACTTGGCTACACAGGAACTGAATTACAGAACAGAACAGGGTCTCAAATTTAGAAAACCAACTTATGCTTGTTTAAGGGTAAAGGTGAGTTGGGGTGCTGCATAAAACCAGAGATTGAAATGAGCACAGATAAAGTTCCTTAAGCCAAATATGGAATAGACAAGAGCTACTCCTTGCTCAACGAAATGGACTCAACACCGCATATTAAACGCCTAAGAATGTACCTGACTCTTAAGTATCTTAAAACCTATGGATTGCTATGTCTCCGAAAGAGAATCAAGCATGTGTACAGGGACATAAACGCAGCAGTGATAGGATTGGAGAGGTTCGGTGAGCAAATGAAGACCCTTTGAAGTCATATTGCATGGTACCCATTCCACGGGTTTCAACTACCCAGGTTTAAGGTATTCTTCCTTCAGCTAAAACATGCATGTGGAACCTAGAGTATGATCAACCATGTGATCGGGAGACGTGTTCAAATATGTCTCAGTTTTCGTACCCTGGTACTCGGGTGCAACATTCCAGACGCTTTACTAACACTCTCCCGACTTGGAGAGTCAGTCCCTTTAACCTCCTGTTTGGCCCAGTTTGCAATTTCTGCGGAAGATGAACGGGAATAGCGAGAACCAATGAGAGACTAGCTGGAGGTGTCTGGACGGGCAAATTTAACTCTCATTTCCCACCAGGAAGAGGAAATAACCAAAGGCTCAGCGTGCCGTGCCGGAACCAGATTAGGGCCTGAAGCCATCCTGCGGTGTTGCGGCCAGCTCACAAGAAAACGAGTTGAAGAAAGGAGCTCAGGGGCACTGTAATTCACAAACCTGCAGAGTTATAAATGACAGCTATCGTCCAAAAATATACTGAAGTAAGGCTGCCAAGAGGACTTGAAAGCGGGGCAGAATTGCAGGAAACCGATTTCAGGAGGTAGACTGGAATTGCATTGAAAGCATAGGAAAAGAGGCAGAACGTCCACAATGATGCACTTGGCCAAAAAGGGCGTATGCGTTTTTTCCTGAATATATTCAGGAAAAAACGCATACGCCCTTTTTGGCCAACCAAGCAAGCTTGCAAAGGAAATCTGCACTACAATGAAGTCTCACTTCCCCCCGGTCAAAAGGGCCATCTGAAAAAAGTGTAAAATCCAGAAAGGCAGGACAGGCCATGGAGAACTGGGAGCCTTGTTATGCTGATGGGCGGGATGTAAATTGCCAACAGACACTCGGGAGAAGTGTATGGTGTTTCCTGAAACATCTAAAAAACAAAGCAACAGAGCCTAGGGCACTTCCACTTATGGTCCTATAGCTTAGGGAAATTAAAATCAAAAAGACACAGCCACCCCAAAGTTTGGGACGCCTCTGTTTACAAGAACCTCGTTTACCGTACAAGTTCAATATCACAGAAAGTGAAAAATGGATAAAGAACTTGTGGTACTTACGTACAATGCAGTATCACTCAGCAGTGAAATCTATGTCATCAGGCCCGTAGCAGCACAATGAGTGGATTCAGGTACGATGATTCTAACTGAAATAAGTCACACAGAAAAAGAAACATCATAAGATATCAGTAATACACGGAATGTAAACTTGGCTACACAGGAACTGAATTACAGAACAGAACAGGGTCTCAAATTTAGAAAACCAACTTATGCTTGTTTAAGGGTAAAGGTGAGTTGGGGTGCTGCATAAAACCAGAGATTGAAATGAGCACAGATAAAGTTCCTTAAGCCAAATATGGAATAGACAAGAGCTACTCCTTGCTCAACGAAATGGACTCAACACCGCATATTAAACGCCTAAGAATGTACCTGACTCTTAAGTATCTTAAAACCTATGGATTGCTATGTCTCCGAAAGAGAATCAAGCATGTGTACAGGGACATAAACGCAGCAGTGATAGGATTGGAGAGGTTCGGTGAGCAAATGAAGACCCTTTGAAGTCATATTGCATGGTACCCATGCCACGGGTTTCAACTACCCAGGTTTAAGGTATTCTTCCTTCAGCTAAAACATGCATGTGGAACCTAGAGTATGATCAACCATGTGATCGGGAGACGTGTTCAAATATGTCTCAGTTTTCGTACCCTGGTACTCGGGTGCAACATTCCAGACGCTTTACTAACACTCTCCCGACTTGGAGAGTCAGTCCCTTTAACCTCCTGTTTGGCCCAGTTTGCAATTTCTGCGGAAGATGAACGGGAATAGCGAGAACCAATGAGAGACTAGCTGGAGGTGTCTGGACGGGCAAATTTAACTCTCATTTCCCACCAGGAAGAGGAAATAACCAAAGGCTCAGCGTGCCGTGCCGGAACCAGATTAGGGCCTGAAGCCATCCTGCGGTGTTGCGGCCAGCTCACAAGAAAACGAGTTGAAGAAAGGAGCTCAGGGGCACTGTAATTCACAAACCTGCAGAGTTATAAATGACAGCTATCGTCCAAAAATATACTGAAGTAAGGCTGCCAAGAGGACTTGAAAGCGGGGCAGAATTGCAGGAAACCGATTTCAGGAGGTAGACTGGAATTGCATTGAAAGCATAGGAAAAGAGGCAGAACGTCCACAATGATGCACTTGGCCAAAAAGGGCGTATGCGTTTTTTCCTGAATATATTCAGGAAAAAACGCATACGCCCTTTTTGGCCAACCAAGCAAGCTTGCAAAGGAAATCTGCACTACAATGAAGTCTCACTTCCCCCCGGTCAAAAGGGCCATCTGAAAAAAGTGTAAAATCCAGAAAGGCAGGACAGGCCATGGAGAACTGGGAGCCTTGTTATGCTGATGGGCGGGATGTAAACTGCCAACAGACACTCGGGAGAAGTGTATGGTGTTTCCTGAAACATCTAAAAAACAAAGCAACAGAGCCTAGGGCACTTCCACTTATGGTCCTATAGCTTAGGGAAATTAAAATCAAAAAGACACAGCCACCCCAATGTTTGGGACGCCTCTGTTTACAAGAACCTCGTTTACCGTACAAGTTCAATATCACAGAAAGTGAAAAATGGATAAAGAACTTGTGGTACTTACGTACAATGCAGTATCACTCAGCAGTGAAATCTATGTCATCAGGCCCATAGCAGCACAATGAGTGGATTCAGGTACGATGATTCTAACTGAAATAAGTCACACAGAAAAAGAAACATCATAAGATATCAGTAATACACGGAATGTAAACTTGGCTACACAGGAACTGAATTACAGAACAGAACAGGGTCTCAAATTTAGAAAACCAACTTATGCTTGTTTAAGGGTAAAGGTGAGTTGGGGTGCTGCATAAAACCAGAGATTGAAATGAGCACAGATAAAGTTCCTTAAGCCAAATATGGAATAGACAAGAGCTACTCCTTGCTCAACGAAATGGACTCAACACCGCATATTAAACGCCTAAGAATGTACCTGACTGTTAAGTATCTTAAAACCTATGGATTGCTATGTCTCCGAAAGAGAATCAAGCATGTGTACAGGGACATAAACGCAGCAGTGATAGGATTGGAGAGGTTCGGTGAGCAAATGAAGACCCTTTGAAGTCATATTGCATGGTACCCATTCCACGGGTTTCAACTACCCAGGTTTAAGGTATTCTTCCTTCAGCTAAAACATGCATGTGGAACCTAGAGTATGATCAACCATGTGATCGGGAGACGTGTTCAAATATGTCTCAGTTTTCGTACCCTGGTACTCGGGTGCAACATTCCAGACGCTTTACTAACACTCTCCCGACTTGGAGAGTCAGTCCCTTTAACCTCCTGTTTGGCCCAGTTTGCAATTTCTGTGGAAGATGAACGGGAATAGCGAGAACCAATGAGAGACTAGCTGGAGGTGTCTGGACGGGCAAATTTAACTCTCATTTCCCACCAGGAAGAGGAAATAACCAAAGGCTCAGCGTGCCGTGCCGGAACCAGATTAGGGCCTGAAGCCATCCTGCGGTGTTGCGGCCAGCTCACAAGAAAACGAGTTGAAGAAAGGAGCTCAGGGGCACTGTAATTCACAAACCTGCAGAGTTATAAATGACAGCTATCGTCCAAAAATATACTGAAGTAAGGCTGCCAAGAGGACTTGAAAGCGGGGCAGAATTGCAGGAAACCGATTTCAGGAGGTAGACTGGAATTGCATTGAAAGCATAGGAAAAGAGGCAGAACGTCCACAATGATGCACTTGGCCAAAAAGGGCGTATGCGTTTTTTCCTGAATATATTCAGGAAAAAACGCATACGCCCTTTTTGGCCAACCAAGCAAGCTTGCAAAGGAAATCTGCACTACAATGAAGTCTCACTTCCCCCCGGTCAAAAGGGCCATCTGAAAAAAGTGTAAAATCCAGAAAGGCAGGACAGGCCATGGAGAACTGGGAGCCTTGTTATGCTGATGGGCGGGATGTAAACTGCCAACAGACACTCGGGAGAAGTGTATGGTGTTTCCTGAAACATCTAAAAAACAAAGCAACAGAGCCTAGGGCACTTCCACTTATGGTCCTATAGCTTAGGGAAATTAAAATCAAAAAGACACAGCCACCCCAATGTTTGGGACGCCTCTGTTTACAAGAACCTCGTTTACCGTACAAGTTCAATATCACAGAAAGTGAAAAATGGATAAAGAACTTGTGGTACTTACGTACAATGCAGTATCACTCAGCAGTGAAATCTATGTCATCAGGCCCGTAGCAGCACAATGAGTGGATTCAGGTACGATGATTCTAACTGAAATAAGTCACACAGAAAAAGAAACATCATAAGATATCAGTAATACACGGAATGTAAACTTGGCTACACAGGAACTGAATTACAGAACAGAACAGGGTCTCAAATTTAGAAAACCAACTTATGCTTGTTTAAGGGTAAAGGTGAGTTGGGGTGCTGCATAAAACCAGAGATTGAAATGAGCACAGATAAAGTTCCTTAAGCCAAATATGGAATAGACAAGAGCTACTCCTTGCTCAACGAAATGGACTCAACACCGCATATTAAACGCCTAAGAATGTACCTGACTCTTAAGTATCTTAAAACCTATGGATTGCTATGTCTCCGAAAGAGAATCAAGCATGTGTACAGGGACATAAACGCAGCAGTGATAGGATTGGAGAGGTTCGGTGAGCAAATGAAGACCCTTTGAAGTCATATTGCATGGTACCCATGCCACGGGTTTCAACTACCCAGGTTTAAGGTATTCTTCCTTCAGCTAAAACATGCATGTGGAACCTAGAGTATGATCAACCATGTGATCGGGAGACGTGTTCAAATATGTCTCAGTTTTCGTACCCTGGTACTCGGGTGCAACATTCCAGACGCTTTACTAACACTCTCCCGACTTGGAGAGTCAGTCCCTTTAACCTCCTGTTTGGCCCAGTTTGCAATTTCTGCGGAAGATGAACGGGAATAGCGAGAACCAATGAGAGACTAGCTGGAGGTGTCTGGACGGGCAAATTTAACTCTCATTTCCCACCAGGAAGAGGAAATAACCAAAGGCTCAGCGTGCCGTGCCGGAACCAGATTAGGGCCTGAAGCCATCCTGCGGTGTTGCGGCCAGCTCACAAGAAAACGAGTTGAAGAAAGGAGCTCAGGGGCACTGTAATTCACAAACCTGCAGAGTTATAAATGACAGCTATCGTCCAAAAATATACTGAAGTAAGGCTGCCAAGAGGACTTGAAAGCGGGGCAGAATTGCAGGAAACCGATTTCAGGAGGTAGACTGGAATTGCATTGAAAGCATAGGAAAAGAGGCAGAACGTCCACAATGATGCACTTGGCCAAAAAGGGCGTATGCGTTTTTTCCTGAATATATTCAGGAAAAAACGCGTACGCCCTTTTTGGCCAACCAAGCAAGCTTGCAAAGGAAATCTGCACTACAATGAAGTCTCACTTCCCCCCGGTCAAAAGGGCCATCTGAAAAAAGTGTAAAATCCAGAAAGGCAGGACAGGCCATGGAGAACTGGGAGCCTTGTTATGCTGATGGGCGGGATGTAAACTGCCAACAGACACTCGGGAGAAGTGTATGGTGTTTCCTGAAACATCTAAAAAACAAAGCAACAGAGCCTAGGGCACTTCCACTTATGGTCCTATAGCTTAGGGAAATTAAAATCAAAAAGACACAGCCACCCCAAAGTTTGGGACGCCTCTGTTTACAAGAACCTCGTTTACCGTACAAGTTCAATATCACAGAAAGTGAAAAATGGATAAAGAACTTGTGGTACTTACGTACAATGCAGTATCACTCAGCAGTGAAATCTATGTCATCAGGCCCGTAGCAGCACAATGAGTGGATTCAGGTACGATGATTCTAACTGAAATAAGTCACACAGAAAAAGAAACATCATAAGATATCAGTAATACACGGAATGTAAACTTGGCTACACAGGAACTGAATTACAGAACAGAACAGGGTCTCAAATTTAGAAAACCAACTTATGCTTGTTTAAGGGTAAAGGTGAGTTGGGGTGCTGCATAAAACCAGAGATTGAAATGAGCACAGATAAAGTTCCTTAAGCCAAATATGGAATAGACAAGAGCTACTCCTTGCTCAACGAAATGGACTCAACACCGCATATTAAACGCCTAAGAATGTACCTGACTCTTAAGTATCTTAAAACCTATGGATTGCTATGTCTCCGAAAGAGAATCAAGCATGTGTACAGGGACATAAACGCAGCAGTGATAGGATTGGAGAGGTTCGGTGAGCAAATGAAGACCCTTTGAAGTCATATTGCATGGTACCCATGCCACGGGTTTCAACTACCCAGGTTTAAGGTATTCTTCCTTCAGCTAAAACATGCATGTGGAACCTAGAGTATGATCAACCATGTGATCGGGAGACGTGTTCAAATATGTCTCAGTTTTCGTACCCTGGTACTCGGGTGCAACATTCCAGACGCTTTACTAACACTCTCCCGACTTGGAGAGTCAGTCCCTTTAACCTCCTGTTTGGCCCAGTTTGCAATTTCTGCGGAAGATGAACGGGAATAGCGAGAACCAATGAGAGACTAGCTGGAGGTGTCTGGACGGGCAAATTTAACTCTCATTTCCCACCAGGAAGAGGAAATAACCAAAGGCTCAGCGTGCCGTGCCGGAACCAGATTAGGGCCTGAAGCCATCCTGCGGTGTTGCGGCCAGCTCACAAGAAAACGAGTTGAAGAAAGGAGCTCAGGGGCACTGTAATTCACAAACCTGCAGAGTTATAAATGACAGCTATCGTCCAAAAATATACTGAAGTAAGGCTGCCAAGAGGACTTGAAAGCGGGGCAGAATTGCAGGAAACCGATTTCAGGAGGTAGACTGGAATTGCATTGAAAGCATAGGAAAAGAGGCAGAACGTCCACAATGATGCACTTGGCCAAAAAGGGCGTATGCGTTTTTTCCTGAATATATTCAGGAAAAAACGCATACGCCCTTTTTGGCCAACCAAGCAAGCTTGCAAAGGAAATCTGCACTACAATGAAGTCTCACTTCCCCCCGGTCAAAAGGGCCATCTGAAAAAAGTGTAAAATCCAGAAAGGCAGGACAGGCCATGGAGAACTGGGAGCCTTGTTATGCTGATGGGCGGGATGTAAACTGCCAACAGACACTCGGGAGAAGTGTATGGTGTTTCCTGAAACATCTAAAAAACAAAGCAACAGAGCCTAGGGCACTTCCACTTATGGTCCTATAGCTTAGGGAAATTAAAATCAAAAAGACACAGCCACCCCAATGTTTGGGACGCCTCTGTTTACAAGAACCTCGTTTACCGTACAAGTTCAATATCACAGAAAGTGAAAAATGGATAAAGAACTTGTGGTACTTACGTACAATGCAGTATCACTCAGCAGTGAAATCTATGTCATCAGGCCCGTAGCAGCACAATGAGTGGATTCAGGTACGATGATTCTAACTGAAATAAGTCACACAGAAAAAGAAACATCATAAGATATCAGTAATACACGGAATGTAAACTTGGCTACACAGGAACTGAATTACAGAACAGAACAGGGTCTCAAATTTAGAAAACCAACTTATGCTTGTTTAAGGGTAAAGGTGAGTTGGGGTGCTGCATAAAACCAGAGATTGAAATGAGCACAGATAAAGTTCCTTAAGCCAAATATGGAATAGACAAGAGCTACTCCTTGCTCAACGAAATGGACTCAACACCGCATATTAAACGCCTAAGAATGTACCTGACTCTTAAGTATCTTAAAACCTATGGATTGCTATGTCTCCGAAAGAGAATCAAGCATGTGTACAGGGACATAAACGCAGCAGTGATAGGATTGGAGAGGTTCGGTGAGCAAATGAAGACCCTTTGAAGTCATATTGCATGGTACCCATTCCACGGGTTTCAACTACCCAGGTTTAAGGTATTCTTCCTTCAGCTAAAACATGCATGTGGAACCTAGAGTATGATCAACCATGTGATCGGGAGACGTGTTCAAATATGTCTCAGTTTTCGTACCCTGGTACTCGGGTGCAACATTCCAGACGCTTTACTAACACTCTCCCGACTTGGAGAGTCAGTCCCTTTAACCTCCTGTTTGGCCCAGTTTGCAATTTCTGCGGAAGATGAACGGGAATAGCGAGAACCAATGAGAGACTAGCTGGAGGTGTCTGGACGGGCAAATTTAACTCTCATTTCCCACCAGGAAGAGGAAATAACCAAAGGCTCAGCGTGCCGTGCCGGAACCAGATTAGGGCCTGAAGCCATCCTGCGGTGTTGCGGCCAGCTCACAAGAAAACGAGTTGAAGAAAGGAGCTCAGGGGCACTGTAATTCACAAACCTGCAGAGTTATAAATGACAGCTATCGTCCAAAAATATACTGAAGTAAGGCTGCCAAGAGGACTTGAAAGCGGGGCAGAATTGCAGGAAACCGATTTCAGGAGGTAGACTGGAATTGCATTGAAAGCATAGGAAAAGAGGCAGAACGTCCACAATGATGCACTTGGCCAAAAAGGGCGTATGCGTTTTTTCCTGAATATATTCAGGAAAAAACGCATACGCCCTTTTTGGCCAACCAAGCAAGCTTGCAAAGGAAATCTGCACTACAATGAAGTCTCACTTCCCCCCGGTCAAAAGGGCCATCTGAAAAAAGTGTAAAATCCAGAAAGGCAGGACAGGCCATGGAGAACTGGGAGCCTTGTTATGCTGATGGGCGGGATGTAAACTGCCAACAGACACTCGGGAGAAGTGTATGGTGTTTCCTGAAACATCTAAAAAACAAAGCAACAGAGCCTAGGGCACTTCCACTTATGGTCCTATAGCTTAGGGAAATTAAAATCAAAAAGACACAGCCACCCCAAAGTTTGGGACGCCTCTGTTTACAAGAACCTCGTTTACCGTACAAGTTCAATATCACAGAAAGTGAAAAATGGATAAAGAACTTGTGGTACTTACGTACAATGCAGTATCACTCAGCAGTGAAATCTATGTCATCAGGCCCGTAGCAGCACAATGAGTGGATTCAGGTACGATGATTCTAACTGAAATAAGTCACACAGAAAAAGAAACATCATAAGATATCAGTAATACACGGAATGTAAACTTGGCTACACAGGAACTGAATTACAGAACAGAACAGGGTCTCAAATTTAGAAAACCAACTTATGCTTGTTTAAGGGTAAAGGTGAGTTGGGGTGCTGCATAAAACCAGAGATTGAAATGAGCACAGATAAAGTTCCTTAAGCCAAATATGGAATAGACAAGAGCTACTCCTTGCTCAACGAAATGGACTCAACACCGCATATTAAACGCCTAAGAATGTACCTGACTCTTAAGTATCTTAAAACCTATGGATTGCTATGTCTCCGAAAGAGAATCAAGCATGTGTACAGGGACATAAACGCAGCAGTGATAGGATTGGAGAGGTTCGGTGAGCAAATGAAGACCCTTTGAAGTCATATTGCATGGTACCCATTCCACGGGTTTCAACTACCCAGGTTTAAGGTATTCTTCCTTCAGCTAAAACATGCATGTGGAACCTAGAGTATGATCAACCATGTGATCGGGAGACGTGTTCAAATATGTCTCAGTTTTCGTACCCTGGTACTCGGGTGCAACATTCCAGACGCTTTACTAACACTCTCCCGACTTGGAGAGTCAGTCCCTTTAACCTCCTGTTTGGCCCAGTTTGCAATTTCTACGGAAGATGAACGGGAATAGCGAGAACCAATGAGAGACTAGCTGGAGGTGTCTGGACGGGCAAATTTAACTCTCATTTCCCACCAGGAAGAGGAAATAACCAAAGGCTCAGCGTGCCGTGCCGGAACCAGATTAGGGCCTGAAGCCATCCTGCGGTGTTGCGGCCAGCTCACAAGAAAACGAGTTGAAGAAAGGAGCTCAGGGGCACTGTAATTCACAAACCTGCAGAGTTATAAATGACAGCTATCGTCCAAAAATATACTGAAGTAAGGCTGCCAAGAGGACTTGAAAGCGGGGCAGAATTGCAGGAAACCGATTTCAGGAGGTAGACTGGAATTGCATTGAAAGCATAGGAAAAGAGGCAGAACGTCCACAATGATGCACTTGGCCAAAAAGGGCGTATGCGTTTTTTCCTGAATATATTCAGGAAAAAACGCATACGCCCTTTTTGGCCAACCAAGCAAGCTTGCAAAGGAAATCTGCACTACAATGAAGTCTCACTTCCCCCCGGTCAAAAGGGCCATCTGAAAAAAGTGTAAAATCCAGAAAGGCAGGACAGGCCATGGAGAACTGGGAGCCTTGTTATGCTGATGGGCGGGATGTAAACTGCCAACAGACACTCGGGAGAAGTGTATGGTGTTTCCTGAAACATCTAAAAAACAAAGCAACAGAGCCTAGGGCACTTCCACTTATGGTCCTATAGCTTAGGGAAATTAAAATCAAAAAGACACAGCCACCCCAATGTTTGGGACGCCTCTGTTTACAAGAACCTCGTTTACCGTACAAGTTCAATATCACAGAAAGTGAAAAATGGATAAAGAACTTGTGGTACTTACGTACAATGCAGTATCACTCAGCAGTGAAATCTATGTCATCAGGCCCGTAGCAGCACAATGAGTGGATTCAGGTACGATGATTCTAACTGAAATAAGTCACACAGAAAAAGAAACATCATAAGATATCAGTAATACACGGAATGTAAACTTG